>NW_026926059.1:600000-1072621 GCF_032062105.1 Saccostrea cuccullata | reverse complement strand
ATTTCTGTGTCCCCGTAATCGAAGATTCAGGGTGTATATAGTTTTTGCGATGTCCGCCCGTCTGTTTGTTTGTCCGTAGAAACGTTAACCTTGGCCATTATAAACTTTTGAGTGGGTGGGGCTATGGCTTTCATATTTCACATACATATTAAGTTCCTTGTAACAAGATCTTTCTTCTGGTTCCACCTCGGGACCTTGACCTTGGAGTTTGAACTACTTTTTGGCCATAACTTTTAAATAGTAGGTGCTCGGGCTTTCATATTTCACATGTATATTTACTGTGACAGCACCTTTCAATGAGTATAAAAATATATTTGACCTATTGACCTTGACCCTAGAGTTTGACCACTGTAAAAAAAAAAACTTTAACCTTGATCATTACTTTTGAACCACTCGGAGTTCCTCGGATGACTCGTACCTCGCACATAACCTCGGACGTCAACGGTGATCTACCATCTTGATGATTCAGTCATGTGATCTTATTTGAATTTCATTCAAATGTTATACTTTTGAAATCCAAGTTACTTTGTTGCACGCCCAACACTGCGTTCTTGCTTTCAAAGAATACTAACATATGGTTGATTTTAACATGAGGAATTACACAAATAAAGAAACATCCGAAAGTTTAGATAAATCATGGCATTATTTTAAGGACATTTTTATGAGCATTTTAGACAGTGTAGCGCCAGTTCAGGAAATTAGGCTGAAACAAAGAACAGAACCTTGGATCACCTCTGAAATCCTAGAAAACATTCATTTAAGAGATCAATATCTAATAGATTTTAGAAAATCAGGAAAAGATTCTGACTATAAACTATTTTGTCAAATGAGAAATTTGGTCCAACGTCAAAATAGGAAAGCAAAGTCAGATTATTTTAATGAAAAAATAGAAGAAAACAAAGGTAATCCAAAGAAACTTTGATCATTTTTAAAAGACTTAGGTTATCGTAATTCCACAAAGTCAGACGGAAATACTGTTTTATTTATTGAAGGAGAAAACTGCTTTGACAATAACAAAATCGCAAACAATTTTAACATATTTTTCACTACAATTGCTTCTAAACTTGTTGATAAACTTTAGTGCTTTTATATGCTGATGATACTGCTATACTTTTTTCCCACAAAGATCCAGATGTTATTTCTAAAAAAAACTCTCTTGTATGTTAGAACTCTGTCAAGATTGGTTAGTAGACAATAAGCTATCTCTATATTTGGGTAAAAAGGAGACCATTTTATTTGGTACTCGACGAAAACTTGATAAGTTTAATCTTGAATCTTTTTCATTATTTTGTAATGGAGTCAGAATTGAAACAAAAACATGTGTGAAATATTTGGGTGTATTTTTAGATAATGTACTCTCTGGTGAAAAAAATATGGAAAATATTATCAGCAAGACAAATCAGCGACTGAAATTTCTTTTTAGATATAAAGATTGTTTACCTTTTTTGTCAAGAAAATATTTATGCATAGCTTTAATCCAGTGTCCTTTTGACTATGCTTGCTCTTGTTGATATGAAGATTTGACAAAAATATGAAAAATAGACTACAAGTTGCTGAAAATAAAGTTATCAGGTTTATACTCAATAGCCATCAAAGGAAGAGAATTACTTTTGACGAATTTGAAAAAGTAGGCTTCTTGAATGTTAGTAATAGAGTTTCTCAACTCCGACTTAATCATGTGTTTAATATTTTTCATGAGAAATGTCCATATTATTTATCTGAGCATTTTATTCAAAATTCTACAAGAACAACTAGAACAACTAGGTCCAGCAAGTTGAACTTTTTTATCCCAAGAATTGTTAAGTCAGAGTCGGATACTTTCTACTATAATGGTATCAAGGAGTGGAATTCACTTCCAGATGAGATAAAATCCATCAAAAACAAAGCTCGTTTAAAAAAAAGAATTAAAAAACACCTTTTATTTAAAATGCGCTCAATATCTGAAAATGAGTTTTTATTCTATTAGCTTCCTAAAACATATATATTGTCTTATTTATTTATGTTTTATTTATTCTTATTTATATCATAGCATTTAGTGCTAAGTAGGTTAATTACTATTACAATTTATGAGGACCCCATTGGAAATAAGCACATTATTGCTTTCATGGGTCATCCTCGGGTAAATGGCTATACTTAGAACAAAAATTATATAGTTACCCGCCATTCTCTTTTAGATATACTGAATTAAATGTTTTTTCTTAAGTACTTGTTTTTTATGAAATAATGCCAGTGTTTTATTACAATTGTATTTTTTACGAAATCTTATGATTTCTTTGGATTCCATGTGCCAATTATGTTCTAATGTTTCTATCTTATGTTTCATATATGACTTGTGCCATTTCCTGAATAAACAAACAAAACAAAACATTTTCGAAGAACGTTATGCAGAGCGAAATATTAAATGAGTGATAAGGCAGTTTCCGGCGGAGAAATGTAAGGATCTGATGCGTATTCCTCTACTAATCACATCCGAGGTTTGAATGGAGCGTAACGGAGTCAGCCGAGGATTGCCGATTGCTTATGAACCGTTACTCCTAGCACAGGAGTAGAAGGATAAAACGTACGCTCAACTAGGACCTTGGGTCCCCCGCAAATAGTTCGTCATTTTGCGTAGTAATAAAACATTTTAGGAACTCTTCAGACATTAAAGGCACAAAAGTAAATTCATCCATATCAATACGGAGACCTCAGGTCACCTTATATATTGATTGAATTTTATTTGATAGACAGTTTTCTTTGTCTTACTCCAAAATAATCATATATATAACTCCATACAGATCTGCTTTCTAATATATATATAGCAGAAACGTGAAAGTAATTAGGGGGAACAGAGGTAACCTTATATTATACATAAGTAGGGAGACCAGTGCTCACCTTTTATTGTACATCATTACAGGGATCATAGATCACCTTACATTTTAAATTGATAGAGGGTCAATTTTTATTTTTATTGCACATCAGTAGGGGGACCACAGGACACCTTATATTGTACATCAGTAGGGGGACCAGAGATCACCTTATATTGTACATCAGTTGGGGGACCAGGGGTCACCTTATATTGTACATCAGTACGGGGACCAGAGGACACCTAATATTTTACATTAGTGCGGGGACCAGAGGTTACCTAATATTGTACTGTGCATCAGTAGATGGTACAAAGATCACCTTTTATTTATTGTACATCAGACCAGAGGACACATTATACTGTACATCAGTAGGGGGACCAGAGGACACCTTATGTTGTACATCAGTTAGGGGACCAGAGGTCACCTTATATTGTTCATCAGGAGGGGGACCAGTGGTCACCTTATATTGTATAGTACATCAGTAGGGGGACCAGAGGTCACCTTATATTGAACATCAAAAGGGGGACCAGAGGTCATCTTATATTGTACATCGATAGGGGGACCAGAGGACACCTTATATTGTACATCAGTACGGGGACCAGCTAGAGGACACCTTATATTGTACATCAGTAGGGGGACCAGAGGACACCTTATGTTGTACATCAGTAGGGGAACCAGAGGTCACCTAATATTGTACCTCGATAGGGGGACCAGAGGACACCTTATACTGTACATCAGTAGGGGGACCAGAGGACACCTTATATTGTACATAAGTAGGGGGACCAGTGGTCACCTTATATTGTACAGTACATCAATTGGGGGACAGAGGTCACCTTATAATGTACATAAGAAGGGGGACCAGAGGTCACCTTATATTGTACATCAGTAGGGGGGCCAGAGGTCACCTTATATTTTACATCAGTGCGGGGACCAGAGGTCACGTAATATTGTACTGTACATCAACAGATGGAACAAAGATCACCTTTTATTAATTGTACATCAATAGGAGGACCAGAGGTCACCTTATATTGTACATCAGTAGGGGGACCAGAGGTCACCTTATATTTTACATCAGTGCGGGGACCAGAGGTCACGTAATATTGTACTGTACATCAACAGATGGAACAAAGATCACCTTTTATTAATTGTACATCAATAGGAGGACCAGAGGTCACCTTATATTGTACATCAGTAGGGGGACCAGAGGTCACCTTATATTTTACATCAGTGCGGGGACCAGAGGTCACGTAATATTGTACTGTACATCAATAGATGGAACAAAGATCACCTTTTATTAATTGTACATCAGTAGGAGGACCAGAGGTCACCTTATATTGTACATCAGTAGGGGGACCAGAGGTCACCTTATATTTTACATCAGTGCGGGGACCAGAGGTCACGTAATATTGTACTGTACATCAATAGATGGAACAAAGATCACCTTTTATTAATTGTACATCAGTAGGAGGACCAGAGGTCACCTTATAGTGTACATCAGTAGGGGGACCAGAGGACACCTAATAGTGTGCATCAATAGGGGGACCAGAGGTCACCTTATATTGTACATCAGTAGGGGGACCAGAAGTCACCTTATACTGTACATCAGTAGGGGGACCAGCGGTCACCTTATATTGTACATAAGAAGGGGGACCAGAGGACACCTTATAGTGTACATCAGTAGGGGGACCAAAGGTCACCTTATAATGTACATAAGAAGGGGGGCCAGAGGTCACCTTATATTGTACGTCAGTAGGGGGACCAGAGGACACCTAATACTGTGCATCAATAGGGGGACCAGAGGTCACCTTATATTGTACATCAGTAGGGGGACCAGAGGACACCTAATACTGTGCATCAATAGGGGGACCATAGGTCACCTTATATTGTACATTAGTAGGGGGACCAGAGGACACCTTAAACTGCACATCAGTAGGGGGACAAGAGGGCACCTTATACCGTACATCAGTTGGGGAACCAGTGGTCACCTTATATTCTTCATCAGTAGAGGGACCAGTGGTCACCTGATACTAGTATTGTACAGTACATCAGTCGGGGGACCAGATGTCACCTTATATTGTACATCAAAAGGGGGAACAAAGCTCACCTTATATTGTACATCGATAGGGGGACCAGAGGACACCTTACACTATACATAAGAAGGGGGACCAGAGGCAACCTTATATTATACATCAGTAGGGGTACCAGAGGACATCTTATATTTTACATCAGTGCGGGGACCAGAGGTCACCTAATATTGTACTGTACATCAATAAGCGGAACAAAGATCACCTTTTATTTATTGTACATCAATAGGGGGACCAGAGGACACCTTATACTGTACATTAGTACTGGTACCAGAGGACACCTAATATTGTACATCAGTAGGGGGACCAGAGGTCACCTTATAATGTTCATCAGTAGGGGGACCAGAGGACACCTTATAAGAGGGCTGTTCAATAAATAATGTCCTCGGTGCTCGGAATGAAACAAAAGACGCTTTTCAATAATTTAGTCATATTGATTTAACCTAATATTATTTTTAATTAAAACACATATCCGTAACATTTTTATCCAATTTCTGATTGTTTGTAGAACTCATTTTTGGGTATGACCCTTTGTATACTGGATTATGGCAAATCCTAAGATTTCCTGGACTTGTTTCTTCCTTCTGAAAGGCGATTTTTCAAGTTTGGAAAATGAAACAAGTCAAGAGGCGAGAGATCTGGCGAATATTGTTAATGAGAAAGAACATTGACTTTCTGTTTATCCCCAAGACTCCTTTACTCTTCAGGGCGTGCGGGTTTGGACGCTGTCATAAAAAACTCTTATATAGTGGATTCCTGATTCTCATTAACCTTTTGATTTTTTTTTGCAAAAAAATGCTTTTTAGATTCCTCCAGGAAAAATAAACTGCCTCCTCGAATACGAATTTGAACAACAAGACCACTAATATTTCAGAAAATTGCATATAAATCTGTCTTTGTGCTCTTGCAATTCTTTGCTCTTCTCAGACCTTTGCTGTTTTTGTCAAGTACATCTTATTGTTAATTTTATTTTGAGGATTTTTAAGCAATAGATTCAAGTTTCATTATCTGTTTGAAATTCAAACAAACGTGGATAACTACAATTACTGATATTTTAATAATTGTTAAGATATTCTTACACGCAGTCATTTTTACTATTTTTTAAAACATACGGTGACTTTTGAGTACTAAGCTTTTTATACTGTCAAACGTTTCTTTAAAACAGTGTGAACTACTCCCGAAATGATGTTTATCAAATTTGCTATGTGTAGTATAGTCAATCACACACCATCAGTGATTATTTGTTGAAATTTGGCAAACAGTACATTCGTTGTTTAATTTTTTGTTTGCAAGGACGGTATCCATTTGTATGCCCATTACATGTATATAATTTTTTATCATTTAAATCCACCTGCTTAATTGTCTGAAAAACAGACATTTGTTGCTGTAAATTTTACATATTTCAGTTAGTATTTCTTTGAGATTCTTAACAAGTTTTACAGCAGCTTTAATGAATGGTTTAATTTCACTCTAGTTTACTGATTCTTTAACATTCATTTTAATGCAGTGTCTCGAATACCCTTATTTTTCGGCTTCTCACAATGAAACTATGTGATGAAAAATGGTCACATAAACTGTTATAAATTCATTAAAGATTCAGTAATGAGAGTCAAGCTTAATGCCATATGATATCTGTTTTGTATGTCATAGAGTTCAGGACATTATTTATTGAACATCCCTCGTTTGGTACATGTAGGGGGATCAATGATCACACTATTTTGAACGACAATAAAGAGACAGGAAGGCACTTTATATTTTACATCACCAGAGGTCATCTTATATTAAAAATCAAGAGGGAGACCAGAAAACACGTAATATTTTACATGAACATTGAGACCAAAGGACTCCTTATTTGGTCACCTGAATCAACTCATGTGACTTATTGCTATCTTTTTTTTCTGGCGTCGTGCGCTGTGCATTGTGCGTTAACTTTCGAACATTTTCAGTTTTTCTCTGCAATCCCTCAACCATTTACAACCAATTTTGGCATAAAGCATATATGGGTGAAGGGGAGATTTTTTTTGAATCATGGTCCCTGCCCTCCACCCCCTAAGGCAAGAAAGTTGGGGCGAAACTACTACAATTTATGGAATCTTTAAAAATCTTCTTTACTCATTGACATCAAGCCGTCGAACTGTTGGCATAATTATTACAAGCATTGACTCCTCTACCAAAATTGTGAAATTCATTGTCCCAGGATCAGGGGCCCTGGGCTTAAGACAGGGCTATAAAATTTAAATCGTGAAATGCATTTATTCTCTGAAGTTTTGAAATTCATAACCCAAAGGTCAGGGGTTCTGGTATTACGGTGGGGCTATATAAATTGTAAAGTTAAAATTCATTAATTCTTTGAAAAAATATTTCTCTCTGCTCCTCGATATTAATTAAACTAACTACATATAACTGTGAAAAGCAAGGGAGCCTCTTCCAGAATTATAAATTTCAAGGCCCCTGGCTCATAGGTACCATTGAGGGGTGGGGGCTCTTATTAAATACATGTATGTAATTGAATTAATGCTTTGAAATTTGTTCTTTGGTATAAACCAAATTTTTTTAATGAACAAGGGTGCCTTTCCAAAATTGTGAAATGTATGACCCCAGGATGAGGGTTTTTGTGGTCAATGGGCACTACTATTTATTGTTAATTATTATTGATTATTTGAAACGCACTTTTTGTTCCCCTCCCCTCTATATAGGAATTAAGTAGCCAAACTAAGCATGCTAAGTATAGTAATGATGAGCAATGGTGTTTTTTTTTTTCAAAATTGCGAATGTCTTAGCCTCTGGTTCAAAGCGCGAACCAAATTCAATTGTTGTAAAGTTTTTACATGATGTTCAGATGACCTATAAGACCCATAGGCCTCTTGTCGTGTTCTTATAAGAGAACCTCGAGTATCCCGTTAATATGCATTTTATCTGTAACCTCTGGTCCGCCCTTATTTTCTTTTTTTTTTTTTTGGTTAAGACGGGTCTAGAATCGATGATGCCTTATTTCTGCTTTCATGTAAATTTTATACATATGTCTGGTTTCCTTAAAAATGTACAACAAAGGAGACCACTTGTCTCCCTATTTATGTACATTACAAGGTGACCTCTGCTCCCCCTTGTTTTGTAAAATATAAAGTGACTTTAGGTCCCCATAATGATTTACAACATAGGGTGACCTCTGACCCCCTATTGATGTATAAGGTAACCTCTGTTTCCATTTTTGATGCACAATATTTCTGACGTCTGTTCTTGTATAGTATTAGGGGACCTCTGGTAACCTTTCTGTTGTACAACATAAAGGTAACCTTTAGTCTCCATAATGAAATAAAATATAAGGTGACCTTTGATCAACCTATTTATGTACAATATTAGTTAACCTCTGGTCCACCTAGTGACGAACGTTAAAACTATCCTGAAAGCTCTGTCCCCCTATTGATGTACAATATAAGGTGACCCCTGGTCCCCCTACTGATGTACAATATAAGGTGACCTCTTGTCCCCTTGCTTATGTACAATATAAGGTGACCTCTTGTCCCCCTACTGATGTACAATATAAGGTGACCCCTGGTCCCCCTACTTATGTACAATACAAGGTGACCTCTTGTCCCCCTACTGATGTACAATATAAGGTTTCCTCTGGTCTCCCTACTGATGCACAATATAAGGTGATCACTGGTTCCCCTACTGACGTCCCCTACTGATGTACAATATAAGGTGTTTTCTTGTTCCCCTACTGATGTACAATATAAGGTGACCCCTGGTCCCCCTACTGGTGTACAAAATAAGGTGTCCTCTGGTCCCCCTGCTGATATACAAGACAAGGTGACCTCTGGTCCCCCTACTAATGTACAAAATAAGGTTTCCTCTGGTCCCCCTACGGATGTACGATATAAGGTGATTTCTGGTCCCCCTACCGATGTACAATATACGGTGTCCTCTGGCCCCCCTACTGATGTACATTATAAGTGACTTCTGGTCCCCATATTGATGTAAAGTGTAAAATTAGGTTTCCTTTGGTCCCCTACTGATATTCAATATAAGGTGACCTCTGGTCAATCAAATGATGTACAATATAAGGTGTCCTCTGGTCCCCCTTCTGCTGTACAATATAAAGTGACCCTTGGTCCCTTACTGATGTACAATATAAGGTGACCTCTGGTCCCCCTACTGATGTACAATATAAGATAACCTTTGGTCCCCCTACTGATGTACAATATAAGGAGTCCTCTGGTCCCCCTACTGATATACAATATAAGATGACCTCTGGTACCCCTACTGATGTACAAATAAGATGACCACTGGTCCCTCTACTGATTTGGAATATAAGATAACTTTTGTTCCCCCTTCTAATGTAAAATGTAATATAAGGTGACCTCTGGTCCCCCTACTGATGTCCCCTACTGATGTACAATATAAGGTGACCCTTGGTCCCCCTACTGATGTACAATAAAAGGTGTCCTCTGGTTTCCCTACTGATGTACAATATAAGGTGATCTCTGGTCCCCCTACTGATGTACAATATAAGGTGTCCTCTGGTCCCCCTTCTGCTGTACAATTTAAGGTGTCCTCTTGTTCCCCTACTGATGTACAATATAAAATGACCTCTGGCCCCACACTGATTTAGAATATAAGATAACCTTTGTTCCCCGTTCTAATGTAAAGTTCAATATAAGGTGTCCTCTGGCCCCCCTACTTATATTCAATTTAAGGTGACCTCTGGTCCCCCTACTGATGTCCCTTGCTGATGTGCAATATAAAGTGACTTCTGGTTCCTCTCTGATATACAATATAAGGTGACCTCGGCTTCCCAACTAATGTCCCCTACTGATGTACAATATAAGGTGACTTCTGGTCCCCCTCCTGATGTACAATATAAGGTTACTCCTGGTCCCCCTACTGATGTACAATATAAGGTGCCCTGTGGTCCCCCTACTGATGTACAATATAAGGTGACCTCTGGTCCCCCTGCTGATGTGCAATATAACGTGATCCCTGGTCCCCCCACTGATTTACAATATAAGGTGTCCTATGGTCGCCCTACTGATATACAATATAAGGTTAACTCTGGTTACCCTACTGATGTACAGAATAAGATGACGTCTGGTCCCCCATATGATGTAGAACAGAAGATGACATCTAGTCTTCCTTTTGATGTACAATATAAGGTGACCTATGGTCGCCCTAAAGAAGACTTAGAACAATGTAAAGTTACCTCTGGTCTTATTAACTTTTTGTTACCTCTGGTATCCGCATAAAGATTATGGGAACAAGCGGAAGTCTTATATTGTACATCAATAAGGATTTCATACTTCACAAATTGTAGTATATGAATGAGACAAAGGTAATCTTATGTTTTACATTATTACGATGTTACTGAAAGTTGTAAGTAGGCAATAATTTAAAATCATGGTATTGTAGACTTATTTTTCAAATCGTCTCAAAAAAAAGTTGCGACCCTAATTTTTTGACAGGGAAAAAAGTGCAAAATGTGTGTAATTGGAATTTGAAGGATTAGTCATCTTGCTTGTCTTCAAATACAGTATATGTATCCCAAAAGTAAAAATAACAGTTGGTGCATTTTCAAAGTTTTATTTCCTTTTTTAATGTAGTTTTGATGGGTTTATGAATTTGATGTGTTAATTCCAGGGAAAGGGGAGAACTCCATGCAGCCCCAAACTTCGCAATACAGGGGGTACATCTTCTTTTTACAAGATGAATAAAATCAGGGATTTACGGCAAAAAGTGTTAAAGTGATGAGGTCGTCTATTGAAGCATGACCTCATTAGGAAGACAAAGGAGATATTAAATAATTTATTAACAAATAATTATTCCATTATGTTAAAGAATTGGTGAAAAGTCCGAGCGAAATGAAAAGGTAGGAGTGGTAGGTGGCAAAATCTTCATTTCCCCTGCTTGTTAGAGATCTGTGAATGCAGAGACTGGACGTCGTTTACTCTGAGTCGCTTACTATTAGTAAGGAAATCAGAGGTTAGGCACTATGTAATATAGATACTATAACCTTACATGTGTGGTAGGATTGGATTTTATAGTCAGGCGGCATACCCAAATTTTTTGAATGAATTGTGCATTTTGTGATAAAAGCGTAGATTTTTGTATGTAAGTAGAGAAGTTTATGACAAACATACTTGGATATTGGGCCACTTCAATTGGTACCTTGTATGACCTTGGCGGCCGATTTTCAAAATGGCTGACAAACACAAGCATTTACAACCACAATTTCTTTTAAACGTTTAAAAACAAACAACTTTGCAATATTTATAAATGTACGTATATTTGCACATGTTCTATGAATCAGTTATGTAAACGCTGATGTTTTAGTATATTGTCAACTCATCGGGGTTAAGTATGTACCAGTTGTTGCTATTTATAGTATAATCTTTCTAAACTGACTATACTAAAAATCCATAATTAAAAATAAAACATATTCTTTTAAAAAAAACATTTACGATCTTTAACTAAATATGCCGTGACAGAGACAAGATGCCAACCCTTAAAATTTGATTACATTATATAATTGTTTGATTAACTTTCAGAGTTCAACTTGAAACTGTTGTTACTACTTATAGTTAAATTGAACAGTCATTCGCAATACTTATTCAGTCATAGGACGGCCATTCAGATTGAATAAAAAGTAATATAAAACAATATCATTGCAATATTAATTGTGTTTGAAATGTAACGCATGACAAAACTATAGTTACTAGTACATTGAATACTGGTATATGATTTTACTGAAATTATATAACATGGGCACCATGCAGCATCAGTTGCATCAGTTATCCTGTAATGTAAATAAATTTAAGTTTACTTAAAAATTTTTATTGTAATCAATAAGTGTCCTCCTTGAATGTGAAAGTCTGAAATACTGTATAGCTGTGCTTTGTAATGTTAATTTTGTTCCATGTCTTACCGTGGTAGGAGAGGCAGAGATTGACCAATCAAAATCTGACCAATTAAAATCTAACAAATGAAATTCTGACCATGCGGTGCGTTACTCTGCCTTTTCTCCCATCTACATCCTTGGAGGACGGACGTTGTTTCAAAGTTTGTTATTTATTTTATCAAGATTTTGGTGAGTAAATTTATTTCATTATGTCTTCTATGAGTAAAACTTCAGTTGTCATTCTTGGACACTCAATTGTGCGTCGTTTTCATGAATTCTTGAAATATGGTGACATTAGGTATTCTGCGAGCCTTGGTCTGGGAGAAACGCATTCCGTTCTGTACAGGGGTGTGGGTGGAAGAAAGGTTCGTGATGTAATATCTAAGGATATGGAGAGCGTATTTGCTTTAGGTCCAGATGTAGTTGTTCTAATGATTGGGGAGAACGATATTAGTCCTAGTACCGACGCTACTTTGTTAGCTGCAGAAATTGAATCTGTGGCATCGGTAATGCATCGCCGCTATAAAGTTGCAAAAATAATTGTTTGTAAATTATTGCCACGATTTGGTGTTCGTTTTGGGTACAATAATATTGCAGACAAAGTAAACGCAATATTGAGAGATGCATTGCCAGCACTGGGTTACTGCGTATTTTGGGAACATGGGAATTATTTCGTTTCTCCCCGTGAAGGAGACTGCAGTCGTAAATTTGTTCACGACGGAGTTCATCTGAACAATCAGGGGAATGTTCATTTATATAGGAGTATAAGGGGAGCTTTAATTTCAGCGAGAAAATAGATATACATCTAAGTCATAAAAGTTTGTCACCATTTTGTTACTTTTATTGTTCGTCAATTTTTCAGATAGATATTCTTTGAAATTATACAACATTTTGTTATTTTAACAGTACGATAGGCATTTAGGATGTCTAATAATGTAAAACGGATTTATCCTTTTTCTGTGAAGAAAATTCGGTTGGAAAAAGTATCAGCAAATTTGATTGTTTCGTTGTTGGTTTAATTTTTACAGTACTTTAGGCAGATACTAAGTACAAGTTTCAGGCAGTTTTTTGGTACTTGCCAAGTTTCAACCCATTTGGGTTTTTTCATTTTGGTTTCGGCTTTTACCATGCAGATGGCGATTTTTTCCATCGTTTTTCTATTTGATATCTAGGAATGTATTTTAAAGCATTCCAGATTTATCCTTTTTCTGTGAAGTAAATTCGTTGGAAGAATGTCTGCCAATTAGTTTGTTTCGGTATTAGTTGATTACTAAAATATTGTGAATTTTTACAGTACTTTAGGCAAGTCCTAAGTACAAGTTTCAGGCAGTCTTTTGTACTTGCCAAGTTTAAACCCTTTCGGGTTTTTTCATTTTAGTTTCAGCTTTTACCATGCATATGGCGATTTTTTCCATCGGTTTTTATTTGATGTCTATGAATGTATTTCAATGCATTCCAGATCGACTTATCCTTTTTCTGTGAAGGAAAATCGTTGGAAATTGTCTGCCAATTCGTTTGTTTCGGTATTCGTTGATTACTAAAATATTGTGAATTTTTACAGTACTTTAGGCAATTCAAGTCCTAAGTACAAGTTTCAGGCAGTCTTTTGTACTTGCCAAGTTTAAACCCTTTCGGGTTTTTTCATTTTAGTTTCAGCTTTTACCATGCATATGGCGATTTTTTCCATCGGTTTTTATTTGATGTCTATGAATGTATTTCAATGCATTCCAGATCGACTTATCCTTTTTCTGTGAAGGAAAATCGTTGGAAATTGTCTGCCAATTCGTTTGTTTCGGTATTCGTTGATTACTAAAATATTGTGAATTTTTACAGTACTTTAGGCAATTCAAGTCCTAAGTACAAGTTTCAGGCAGTCTTTTGTACTTGCCAAGTTTAAACCCTTTCGGGTTTTTTCATTTTAGTTTCAGCTTTTACCATGCATATGGCGATTTTTTCCATCGGTTTTTATTTGATGTCTATGAATGTATTTCAATGCATTCCAGATTGACTTATCCTTTTTCTGTGAAGGAAAATCGTTGGAAATTGTCTGCCAATTCGTTTGTTTCGGTATGAGTTGATTACTAAAATATTGTGAAATTCTACAGTACTTTAGGCAAGTCCTAAGTACAAGTTTCAGGCAGTCTTTTGTACTTGCCAAGTTTGTACCCATGCGGGTCTTTTCATTTTAGTTTCAACTTTTACCCCGGCGATTTATTTTCCATCGCTTGTTTATTTGATAAGTCTAGAAGTGCATGTTGATGCCTTCCAGATTTATCCTTTTTCTGTATAAAAAGAAAACAATTTGTTGGAAAAATATCTGCCAATTTGTTTGTTTCGGTATTAGTTGATTACTAAAATATTGTGAATTTTTACAGTACTTTAGGCAAGTCCTAGGTACAAGTTTCAGGCAGTATTTTGTACTTGACATTTAGCCGTTTTGGTTTTTTAATTCATGTTAGGCCCACTTTTACCTTGATGATTTTTATATCGATTTCACTTCAAGTTGATTTACCTAATCATGTTCGATTCAATGGTCCAGATTATGGAGGAATTAAAATAATAATAAAAAAAAAATAATAATAAAAAAAAAAAAAAAAAAAAAAAAAAAAAAAAAAAATCCGCATTTCATTTTTGAAGGTACAAGTTTACTGTTTGTATTTGCTATCCCCTTTATATGATATTGAGTCTTGTACAAATAGTTGTTTTTCATTATTCATTTATTAAGGTTTTATTGTTCTGCAACTGCGCTTAGATACATTACAAGCCCTTCAAGTACCTCGTTTGTAGTAGTGATGAAAACAATTAACAACAGCCGAACAGGTTGTTATCTGTGGGAAAGGCACTACAGCCTTCTTGGGAATTTGACACGGTGCGAGGGTTGTCGGCTTCAAAGGTGGTGATTTATAACTTATGTCAACTTTTCGTTTTATGTGGCTGATAGTTCTTACTGATCAGCATCGGCTTAGTGATGTTGACTAATGGCTTTTGCAGTCGCACAATGGGTGCTTTTATTGGCTTACGGCAATTCGGGAAATACAGATCTGTTCCAAAACACTTTTGGTTCTACTATTTACTCTATTTCCGGAAAATTTTTGTCAACAACTGTAGGTGATACAGGGTGTTTTATCGAAAAGCGGCAGAATCAATGAAGTAAAAAATTAATTGTAAGAAAAGGTTCATCACTTTCTAGATTGTTGTATTAGATTTACACATTGTACTGAGCGATGAAAGTGGTTATATAATGTAATGTTAAATATCAATATGCTCAAATACGTTGTCATGTAGGCTAACTGACTCTGACGTTGGGGCCTACACTGGCTACAGTGAGGTCTTACAATTCTTGTTCATTGTCAATTAAGGCCGAAGCCTTTTACAGTTTATATTTATACATAACATAATATATTGGACACATACTTCTTCCTTAATTTTAAATTTATATAGGTATATATTTACCAGCATTATGCCAGGCAAAAGGAATAAAGCCCAACAGTCCAAAACAAGTCAGGTGAAAAGACCACGACGTGCACATAACGGAACTGGAAAGTCCACTACCAATGATGCTGTGGCTGTCGATACAAGCACTCAACCCCTTGATGTTCCTCCTGAAGCCTTGGCTGCATTAACCCAAACCATAACAAAGGCAGTCACGGAGAAGGTGTTAGCAGAGATAAAACCATTACTGCAACATCAGGGGAGTATCTCTGTTCATAATATGGGGGGAGAAAGGGGAAATAATGCTTCCACTACATCAAGCAATAGTTTAACAGCAGGTCCTTCTGGGTCAGTTTGTCAAATAACAAATAAGTCAGTAGATGCAAGTATCTCAGGATTGGTATCAGGCGCTGTAATCGAACACAGTTCACAGATTGTAGGTACTGAACTTCCACCTGCAGCAAATGTCGGTAAGAAATCAGGTTTTGTAAGCTCATCAGTACCGATAGAGGCAACTGTTTCTGACAAAATAAAATCTAAAATTTGGTCAAAACAATATGTTGATATGGCTCTGTTGTTAAAAAAGGAAAAGGGGAAAAGTAAGTATTCTATCAAGGTAGAGGAACAGGATCAGACAGGTAAGGTGGTAATCCACAATATGCGATCCACAGATGACGACGAAGTTAGGGATGGTTCGTTATCCCTGCATGACTGGGTAACTGCGTGGAATAGGTATGTGACAATATATTGCATTAAAGATACACTTGCACAGCCAAAGCTTGCAAAACACATGGAATCAGTAAGGCAAATTGCAGAGGAAAAGGGGGACTGGAGAAAATATGATAAGGAGTTCAGGGAACTCATAGAACAAGGTGAGGTAGAATGGGGTGATGTCCATATGGAGATATATGTTAATGCTCGCCTCAAACAATCAGAAAAGAAGTCAAGCAAAATAACACCAGACCGTTCGTCATTTGGTGCGTATGAGGAAGTCCCTCAGGGGTCATGCTTTGCCTATCACAAAGCTGGAAGGTATTGTAGGCTTGGTTCATCATGCAAATTCCAGCACAGATGTTATAACTGTGGTGGCTTCCATCCAATCTACATATGTAAAAAACCAATTCAACGGCCATTTCGTTTCTTGGACAAATCCAGAACCCAAAAACCATTTCAAGGAAATGGCACATCAACCAACACAGGTAATGCTAAATTCTCAAAGCCAACCTATCCCACAAAAGGGTCCAACTCCAGTAAATCCCAGTAGATTAGAGTACTGGTTGGTGGGGTATGACAAGGTAGAAACAGAATTTTTAGTTAATGGTTTTTTGATATGGGTTCCACATTGGTTACACAGGGGAAAGTAGAAATACTCTTTCAAAAAATTTAAAATCGGCACTGGACTTACCAGAAGTTATTAGCAAAAAGTTAGAAAAGGAGATAAATTTGGGTAGAATTATGGGTCCTTTCAAAGAGAAACCACTGCCAATTTTAAATTGTTCCCCTTTAGGTCTAGTTAGTAAGAAAACAGAGGGTGAGTACCGTATGATCCATCATTTGTCATATCCGGAAGGTGAGTCTGTCAATGATGGCATACCCGAGGGAGAGTCATTTGTTCAATACTCTTCTGTAGAGGATGCTATCCAAAACATTAAGCAGTGTGGGAAAGGATCATATTGTTGCAAAACAGATATTTCTAATGCATTTCGAATTATCAACCTACATGCATCACAGTTTGAATACTTTGGTTTCACTTGGCAAGGTCATTGGTATTTTGACACGTCTTCAGATGGGTTGCAGTTCATCCTGTTGTATATTTGAAAGGTTTAGTACAGCACTTCAGTGGATTGCACAAGAAAAATTAGGAATTAAATTTATGACTCATGTATTAGATGATTTTCTAATTGTTGACAAATCTGCGACAGAGTGCCACAAAAAACTTGTGGCATTTTTTAACAGTTTGCGCCGACATAGGTGTACCTATAAAAAGTATAATGTATTTGGTTAGAGAGTTAGTGCTAATTTGTTTGCAGTCTAACATTTTGTTTAAAGCTAGGCATCTGGGTACCAAGGAAAATATTCTATGTGACTGCTTGTCTCGTTTGAAGGTGCAGCAGTTCCATCAACTTGCTCCTTGGATGGACAAAGAACCAACGGTGATTCCCAATCTGCCAACATTACCTCCTTAGAACCAGTCTTGAGGAACCTGTTGACTTCAACATTGGCACCAGCTTCCACTCAAGCATATAAACGGGCATGGTCTATTTATAGAAATTTTGCAAACAAATTTGATATGAGTAATGATCTTCCGTTGTCTCAGGAAACTTTGGCTTTGTTTATCTCTTATTTATTTGCTGAAGGTTAGGCAGCCTCCTCTATCATGTCATTTATTTCATCAATAGCATATATACATAAAATTAATAATTTGCCTGACAATACATCATGCTTTCTCATTCAGAAACTATTAAGTTCCTGTCGCAAATCAAGACCTTCAATGGATATTCGTTTACCCATAACCATAGTAGTTCTGCCTAAAATTTGTGATGCTTTAGAACATACAATATCGAACATATATAAAAAAGCATTATTTCAAACAATGTTTTTATTGGCTTTTCATGGCTTCCTCAGAATAGGAGAGATAACATCAGTTGGCACTGCTAATAAGGTTTTACAAGTTTCACAGATTACTTTTCAAAAAAGTAAAGTTTTGATTCACTTTCAAAATTATAAACATTCTGATGGTAAAGTTTTTACTCTTACAATTAATTCTTGCAACTCTTTAAAATATTGTCCAGTGGGGGCATTAGAACACTACATTAAGATGAGAGGGAGGACCGATGGGCCCCTTTTTTGCTACCCCCAAAACACTGCAGTCACAAGGCAAGAATTTTCAAACATATTAAAGCAAAGCCTCATGTTTTGTAATTTGGATGTCAATAGATTCAAAGAACATTCCTTTCGAATCGGAATGGCCTCTTACTGTGCATCACGAGGGATGAGCGATAGTCAGATTAGATTCCTGGGTAGATGGAAATCGGATGCATTTAAATATTACATAAGACATGTGACACCATGTTGATATATGCTTGAGTGGAAGTGGATCCTCGGAGCAGATTTGTTTTGTTATTTGTGTAGGATCTCGACTTTGAAGTGATTTTCAAGAGTATTAACGTATGGGGGCATATGTTTATCCCTCATCCAGAACAATAGTGCCTAAGTCATTTGTTAATACTTAGGCTGGTAGGTGACAAGATCGCGTGCATATAAACATTTAAAATGGTGCGGAAGCTTAAGCTTACAGTGTGAAATATTTTCCAATATGGGGGCATATGTCTATCCCTCATCTAAAACATTGCTCGAGACAGTCCTTAAATGAATACCACATACATGTGAACTTAGTAAAAAACAGCGAATAAGATGATGATTTGCGACTATAAGGGCATATGTTTATCCCTTATCGGACATTCTACATAGTGATTCGTTAATACTTGGGACCCACAGACATAATACACTAGGAATAGTAAACTCATTTGGTTGTGATGGGGGCATATGTTTATCCCTCATAAGACACTTGTGAATTCAAATTGTTGTTTTATTGCATTACGGGACATATGTTTATTCCCATGTTTGTAAATTTTACTCACTTTTGGTATGATTTATGTTTGAGGTGTGTTGCCATTTATTTTTCCTTTATGGGTCTGAACTTTCCCTAATTCGGTCAAGTCAGTGGCGTTTTCAGACCCATTTTCATGATTTTTCTGTTAAATCTAAGTGGTAATTACTGTAAATTTGGATTATCTCCCTTTACAAAATTGGTTTTATTTCTCATCTTGATATCTTGTGTCTGCTAAAAATTATATGTCATTATTAATAATACTTTTGAGAATTTCAAACAAATTATTAAACGTCACAAAGGTGGCAACACACGACAAACTGTTTTATGGACTTTTTACTCATTGAAGGAGGATACGATAAGGTGTTCTAGCTTTGAAAGGAATATGAAGAGAAATTAAGCAGTTGATGGGTAAACGGGGTATCAAAATACTTATTGCATTAAAATAAATAAATTTAAGTTTACTTAAAAATTTTTATTGTAATCAATAAGTGTCCTCCTTGAATGTGAAAGTCTGAAATACTGTATAGCTGTGCTTTGTAATGTTAATTTTGTTCCATGTCTTACCGTGGTAGGAGAGGCAGAGATTGACCAATCAAAATCTGACCAATTAAAATCTAACAAATGAAATTCTGACCATGCGGTGCGTTACTCTGCCTTTTCTCCCATCTACATCCTTGGAGGACGGACGTTGTTTCAAAGTTTGTTATTTACCTCCTGCCGCCCCGCCTCCGCCATTTCTTTGTTGTTTAAATTTATGTTTTAGCGTTTTCAGACCCATTTTCATGATTTTTCTGTTAAATCTAAGTGGTAATTACTGTAAATTTGGATTATCTCCCTTTACAAAATTGGTTTTATTTCTCATCTTGATATCTTGTGTCTGCTAAAAATTATATGTCATTATTAATAATACTTTTGAGAATTTCAAACAAATTATTAAACGTCACAAAGGTGGCAACACACGACAAACTGTTTTACAGACTTTTACTCATTGAAGGAGGATAAGATAAGGTGTTCTAGCTTTGAAAGGATTATGGAAAGAAATCAACCAGTTGATGGGTAAACGGGGTATCAAAATACTTATTGCATTAAAATAAAAGACATTTATGTTCGAAGTAATTGATAATTTTACAAGACTTATTTAAAATCTGTTATTAAACAAGCGTCATGTAATAAAATCATGATAGCAATTAGCACAATATTATTTTACTTTGCATATCAGAAGTCTTAATTCATGGAAAAATAATGATGATTTACTTTGCCCATTTTAGACAGGTAGAGCTCTATAACTGATTGACATATTAATCTTCTGTGGATTCATCATTGTTTGGGTGGAGGGGGACAAAATATATTTAGATTTCATCAAGTTGCCTTATGCATAAGACAATATCATAAAGTTTGGAAATGTCTACTTAAGGTTTTAAACTTGTTGACTCTGGGTCATTACCCCCTTCTGCATCAAAAGAAGGTTTCCCTCAAACAAAGAAATTGTGTATGATTTGCCAAGAAGAAGAAGAAGCAGAGGTGCTAACAAGTCCAGTACAATCGAAGAGAAAGAACTTCAGAAGCGGTTATATTTTATTGGCCAAAAACTTGACGGAATTCCAGAATCTTGGGCAATTACGGTTTCAATTAGAAAGAATCGATGAAGGGCATAGAATTGAGGAAACCATCGTTTAAAACGGTGCAATTTACCAGGAATCATGGAATCTCAGGTTCAACAAAACAAAGTTAGAAAGAGCGCAAAAAAGATCACTATAAAAACAATGACAGTGACAATTTGAACAATGATAGCAAGCGTACAAGGTCTCAAAGTTTATCAACAGGATTGAAAAGGCAAAAGGCGTCTGTGAAAAATCTGATGGACAGGTGATCTTCATGAAGTAACAACGCTAGAGATAGACAAGCGGGTAAGAGACAGTACATACAGACTTAGTAAATAACGATAATTCTTATTGGTTACGATCGTTTGTTTTACATTCGGAAACTTTCTAGCTTTATACAGTTATTTGGGTAACGCCCTTGTCTGGGTTATACATAAAATGCAGATTTTGATTGGATAAGAGAGACACACCTCCGTATCGCGGTGTATTTAAAGTCCACTATTTTACTTATACTTCAGTTGGTCTGGAACCTTCTCAAAGGTTCGTACCAGCTCACTTTTTGATTAGAGGGGTGGATCCCGGTCCCTGTCTCTGTCTCGTTCATTCGTTCATCATTATCCTTTTTGTTTTCCTTATTTTTACGTCCATTTTCCAGTTCCTTATTTCTATTTTTGGTAAACCGGTTAGGTTAGGCATAGTAGATTTTTCGTGCAGGGGTGGGTCACTTTCATTCGGATTTAGCGTTGGGTAGGACGGGCTCTGGACTTTGTACATTTGTTAGGTAGGCACTATTTTTATTGAGGCTCATAAGTATAAGGTCGTTAGTACATCAGTTTTCGTTGTAAATATATTAATGTAAATATTTTTGTGCTGTTAATAAAATACATTTGTGGTCATAATAAATATTTGTTAATTTGCAAACTCTTGTTATTAAAATTCTTGGGTTAGTAAGTCACTTTTGTGACTATTTGAAAATCAAGAGGTTTATTGGTTACTAAGAAATTGGAATAAAACGCGAAGTGCTATTATTAATAAAGATTTAGTGTGTGATATTAAAGAGGTATTTTCATACGGTCATTTTCGCTACACTGGTTTCCACTGTATACAAAGTGCTAATCGAAAATCTACTTGATTTGGATCACTAGCTATATTTGTTTGGATCATTCGAAGTTTTTTTCTGCACATTTGGACAAAAAATGTGCTTTTATATACGTGTTCTTACTACTAATAAAACTATTTCAAACAATATGAGACTTCTTTTTGGTATATTTAAAGATTATCATATTTTTGTTTCATCTACCCCTCCATAAACATCTGTAGCAAGCGTTTTTCACGCATCTAATGGTCATTTTTCGACTTATCATCCACTGGAATGGACTGTTGACATTATTTCAATAAAACATTTATTGTAATGTTTAATATGAATCTTTATCAAACGTAAGCTATCAAATTTGACCACAAGGTCTTCTTTTTAACTTAACAATTACATCAAATATGCACCTACCCAACTTTTCCAGAGCTATTTTTGGTTTGCGTAGAAAATATCCAGAAAGCTATCTTTGTTGTCATGACAGCTATACTTTTTTCGAGTATACATATAGCATTTAGGCCTAGTGCAATTAGTAAAATAATCTATTGACGTTACTTGTTACGTTATTTGTGTTTGCAACAGTACTGTACAATATTTTCTTCCCCAGACTCCTCTTACATTTCAACAATGGCCCAGTCCGTAGGAGGTCCATGTGTCATATGCTCACCTTAAGCGTTTTATGTTCAATCGGTGAGTGTGATACATATGTATTTATATAAATTATAGAAAAAGTAGTGTGGCCTCTTAGTAAGTTACTTAGGTACGAAGGATAGTACAAACACACAGGCACCTGACGTTACTTATTTTTCTTTTAATAAAATAAATTATAACTCTATCTAATAACACTTTGAACCTTTCTTGACAGTATCTTTTTTTAATTTCTAATGAAAGCAACTGTAATGACGGTTTAATTTCGTTAATTTATATGTTTAGTTCCATTTTTCCATCCCGGAATAAAGGATTGCCCAAGCATAAATTTCTTCGGGAAACGGGAGGGGGTTACATTGCTGTCCATAACACTAAAAGATCCCAAAACAAAAATCCTATTTTATGGTTGGGGATAGGGTCGGCTTAATTGGTGGACAAGCTTCATTCTTCCATATATATTCTCATTTTTCCTATCAACCTATGACAGTCATTCATCAACAAAAACATACCAAATTAAGAATTTTCATGTCGCTCACCAATTTAGATGTACTATTGTAAAATTTTAAACAATTTTAAAGATCGATTTCAACTCTTAGACTTTACATATACACATGGTTTTATAAATATTTAGTGGTATATATATGCATTCAAAATTTTGATTTGATTATAATGATTAAAACGCATTCAACTTCAAATCTTAATGACGCTCCGTTCATTTACTGATTTCAATTAAGCCAAATAAGCGTTATGAAGAGATTGCATGGGATATTTAAAAAGTGTTCATGTAATAAAAAGAAATCAAACGGTTACCACATTTCTCAAAGAAATACATGGATCTTTTTTATAAAAATCATATGAACATATCCCTGAAAATCAATGAACTTCTTTTATCGTAGACTGACTCTTAAGAGTTTGTGTTTCTTGGGAAGGGGGTGGGCAAAGTTATTTTGATATGGTTACTTTAACATTCTTAAATTTTAGTGAATTTGAAAAAATTATCAGGTCTTGATCCCCTGCACCTATAGCCGCTTTTCTGGATCTATCTATGGGGATATAATGCCAAATTTGAATTAAACTTTTATCTTCATAGATTCTGTTTCAGATTCTTAGTTTAAAGTTCTGATGTCTTATGATAGTGTGAAAATAGGTGAAATATTACAAACGTTGTATTATAATCTCTTCATCATAGATTTATAAGAGAGAGAAAAAAGTGTACAAGGCGAGGACAATCACTCGCTCTATGAGGGAACAGTTTTATATTTTTTCTAAGATTATGTTGTCGGTAATGTCATCTTCAACATATTAGATTCATATATTGTTCTGAAAGACATATTGATTGAAAATTGTTTTTAGACTTATTTAGTCGAAAATGGGTACGTTTATATTAAATGATTCTAGCTATAAAGATTCATTTTTGAATATGAACGGATCAGGTTTCTATTCGAAGTCTTGTGTTCAAATTACGGAAAAGTAAATGCAATGTGTTTTTAATGGCGTCTGAACCCATTCTATCTAAAAGTCTAATATTTCTGAATTGAAAAAAAAATGAGGATAATGAGCATTGATTTATGTCGAAAAATATACAAACAATACAAACATGTGAACAGGACATAAATACGGACACCACCCCCCCCCCCCCCCCGGCCCCGGAACACCAGAGATGGGATCAGGTGCCTAGGAGGAGTAAACATTCCTTGTTGATCGGTCACACTCGCTGTGAGCCCTATGTCTTGATCAAGTAAACGGAACATTTCGTAATCAAATTTGGTATAAAAACAAAGGTATAACAGTTGGGTAAAAGAAGTAAGCCGAAAAAAAAAACGACCCAAGATAAATTAAATGATAGGTTGAAAAACCTTATTTGTCTCAACAAATTCGTTTCTTTAAAGCAAACTGACACACAAACATCAAGAAGACACCGTATCATATTGTGGGTAACGCATTCAGACTTACGCCTATTATGAGCTTTGGAAAAAATTCGAATAGTTTGTGAAGCCCTTTTTTCCGTTTTACATACCTTTAAAACATAAGTGAAAATATATTACGTGTATTTATCAATAAGTTATTTAATGACATAAACTTGAGACAGTGTCTTTGGATTATACTCCCCCTATATACGCCTTCATTCTTCAAGAAGTATTCTACTCAAATCAAACATAGCATTTCTGTATCAATCGTGGAAAAACGCAAATCAAGTATCGCACAAACACCAGCAATGATAGCACATTTCATCAAAATCTATATTTATTTATTTCTCTTTAACTTCTTTCGACTGATAAATGTTTCTCTTGTGATAATAAATGCCAATACTTTTTTCAAAACTGTTTAAATCGCGATAATTTTATCAGAAAACAATAAATCTTCATTTCATGCAAATCACACAAGGGATCCGAAAAAAAGTATAGCCATCGAAAAAATATGTTGCAAACATAGTATAGCATTCACTCAAAACAAGAATAGCCCAATTACTCTAAAAAGCGTAAATTATAGAAATCAGATGATGTTTCCTTGGTGAATTGAGGCGAAAACTAAGATACAATAACTTTCACAACAGAATATAGTTTGAAAAAATTAAGAACAATTGAAATAATTCAAAATGAGCGAAAATCCCATTTTAACTTAGTAAATGAGAATGGTATCGAATTTCTAACATGTTTCAACTTAAAACTTTTCTCAAATAAATTCACATTGATTCTATAAAGGTTTAAAAAGTTTTCTAGTTTCTTAAAGTTACTTTTACCCTTATTTTGCCTGCAGAATTTTCTTTTTTACCCGTAATGCATCAGAGTACCCAAATCAATATAGCAAGTGATCCAAATCAAGTAGATTTTCGATTAGCACTTTGTATACAGTGGTTTCGTGTAATTTCCTAAATTGCATTGATACCATGTAGCTAATTCCGGTTACATTGGTGCCGTGAGTGGTACCTAGTTTGAGGGTAAAACCAAATCCTGTCACATTGGTGCCGTGACGGTCCCTGGGCGTGGAGGTTAATGTCCTGTCAAATGTGGTTACTTTGTAAGATAAGAGAGGCATAGACCTTCCAGGGGTGAACCTGGGTTAGTGATAACTAAAATAAATTTATGCGCTCAATTTTTACACAGTACAATTTTTTTGGTTTGAGTATAGATCTGTTTACAATTACAATATTGAAACACCACTATAAAATAAACACATTCCTCACAATAGTCAGCCACGCACGAGCGAAGGTTCATTGAAATCGAACACTCGATTGACTTCATTCTATTTCTATCTTACAGGTAAATTGTTGTCACTAGTAGCTTATGTATACAGTTTGATATATATTTGGTGTGAAGTACCTTTATTTCTTCATTTTGCACATTAGAATTTTTGTTTTCATACATAAGTTTTTGAACGACATTTTTACACCATGCTCTACAGTCTCATACGGTGTTTACAAAACCTGTTTTACTTTAAGTAGTACACGTAGCACTCATGCGTGTCCTTGAATAGTTTTACACTGGTTTGACAAGTTATAAATAGAACTGAACGGCAGTCACCGTAAATAGGAAATTCAGAACATTCTGTGTGTGTTTAAGAAAAATGTAGAAACCAGAGTGTATCTCAATACACTGGGCATTTTTCTTTAATAAATTTAGACAATTAAATGATAGACAAGTTATTTTGAAGATGAGTTTGGAAGTTTACTATAGTATATAAGCATATGATAGATCTATAGGCGAATTATTTTTTTTTTGATAAGTTCAGAAGGTTATATCAGTACGCATGTGCTACATATTTTTGAATAAGACATTCCATTTTAGGCTTGATGGTCCATGATACCGGTTATTGGATTAATCTTGAAGCAGTGATATGGTTTGTTCTATTCGAGAAGATTGTGTAGCATATTTTTTCATGAACACCTTGACTTAGATTTTCTCAAGTTGAGACATATTTTTGAGAGACTTCATTGTGTGAAGCCTACTATATTTTGTTTTTCAATCTTAGGATCTTTTCTTTGGTTGTTTGTGAGTTAGGTTTTGAACGAGACGGGGGCAGAGCCGGTGATCATCCCTTAAGTCCGCCACTTTTAGATCTTTGGTGTGACATATCACCCGGGGTAATATTTCAAACCTGGCCCGGTGATTATTATAAGACCTTATTGCCTCAAAATTTCGAAACGTTTTCATTCTTTGGGAGAAAAATAAGATTACCAGAAAAATATTCTCCATGATTTTAAATGATTATTTATGTTTAACTTAACGTTCGCTGTCATGCTGAAAAGGAATTCAGACGTTAACTTAAATATATGTAATTTAAAAGTTATTTTACATCAAAGACTTTTTGTGTCCCCTAAGTAAATGTAATTTATTTTATTGCATATAGTTTAGCTTAACATCAGTCACGCTTACTGCCTGGTGCAGCAAAGGATATTCTCGTTTGTTAACCCAGCTATATGTAGTACTTTGGCACTAAGATTACTTTGAATTTGTTGTAGTAAAAGTAAGCTTTCATTGTTTGCCGATTTCTTTAATAACTTAGAAAGCACCGACTACTTTTTATAAAACTGGTTTATACATATATTTTTGGTTTGTTTATTTATTAGTTAAAATTACAAAATCAATGAAATTTGTCAGGATTAATGAGAGAAATTTTAAGGTTTGACAAGGCAGTATTCAATACTGTTGCTTTATGTTCTCGATGAATTAATAATGATAAATTTTACTAGAATATGGTTCGAGTCATTTCATGAGCTGTGAATTGGCCTGTAAATAGGTGAAAGTACAATATTAGGCTAATACTGCGGGATTAGCTGCCAATACTGCGGGATTGGGGTTTTATTGTGTTTAAATATTGTACTACCCTTGTCGGTCGTGTTCTGACAAGCTTTTATTATTTAGAATCTATATTCGCCCCAGGGTCATGATTCTCGATTCGAGATGCCAAAGGGCAGTGGGGTTAGGTTCCTGCTGTTAGAGGGGGTTGTGGCTCTGCCGAACTACAGGGGTACACTTATTGCAAGGTATCCAGTACGGAAGTGTAGCGAGGTTAATTTCTTTCTGCAAACTCTGCTGTAGGGACTGGGGCTGCAACTCGACGGGTTTCATGATTTCTGTTGACAGCATCAGTAGTCTGCTTTAGTATTAAAACACATTTTCTTGGATTTTATGCATATTACTCACTCTTTTCTTTTCTCTATTTAGTATGGACGTTTTGGACAAGTATATATACTTGTAGTGAAGTTAATGATCTCCAGTGAAACTGGTAACAAATATCTACAGGAGGAAGTCCAAGAGTTAAAGAGTAACACATTGTTCTGAAAAGGAATCAACGCATCATTGTTCAATATTGGAGGAGCCTTGGAGTCTTCGGCACGTCAGTGATTCATGGAGGATGGTCGTCGTGTTCGACTTGTGAGATTAATTATGTGTAAGATATGTGATGTCATGTGAAGTGATGAGATGTGATGAGAAATCAGTCGAAAAATGATGTGAATATTTATGTAAAAGTGTTCTGAAATATTTAAATTAAGATGTTCCTTATGTTGTGCATTGATGAACCGCCTGGGATTCCATGATGATTCCATCCAGATGAACAGTGAAACCAGTGAACATTTATCTTATTAACTGTTAATTGAAATTTTTGAATAAAGTTTATTAAATGTGAATTTAAAGTGAAGAAATTTGAAATGTTGAACAATTGTTTATATACTACAAGAATATTTCTGAAATTTATCTACACATTTTACCCTCAATATCTTTTTAAGATATTTCGGTTTTGAGGTGGGGGGAGTGTGGTAGGATTGGATTTTACAGACTTAGTAAATAACGATAATTCTTATTGGTTACGATCGTTTGTTTTACATTCGGAAACTTTCTAGCTTTATACAGTTATTTGGGTAACGCCCTTGTCTGGGTTATACATAAAATGCAGATTTTGATTGGATAAGAGAGACACACCTCCGTATCGCGGTGTATTTAAAGTCCACTATTTTACTTATACTTCAGTTGGTCTGGAACCTTCTCAAAGGTTCGTACCAGCTCACTTTTTGATTAGAGGGGTGGATCCCGGTCCCTGTCTCTGTCTCGTTCATTCGTTCATCATTATCCTTTTTGTTTTCCTTATTTTTACGTCCATTTTCCAGTTCCTTATTTCTATTTTTGGTAAACCGGTTAGGTTAGGCATAGTAGATTTTTCGTGCAGGGATGGGTCACTTTCATTCGGATTTAGCGTTGGGTAGGACGGGCTCTGGACTTTGTACATTTGTTAGGTAGGCACTATTTTTATTGAGGCTCATAAGTATAAGGTCGTTAGTACATCAGTTTTCGTTGTAAATATATTAATGTAAATATTTTTGTGCTGTTAATAAAATACATTTGTGGTCATAATAAATATTTGTTAATTTGCAAACTCTTGTTATTAAAATTCTTGGGTTAGTAAGTCACTTTTGTGACTATTTGAAAATCAAGAGGTTTATTGGTTACTAAGAAATTGGAATAAAACGCGAAGTACTATTATTAATAAAGATTTAGTGTGTGATATTAAAGAGGTATTTTCATACGGTCATTTTCGCTACACTGGTTTCGTGTAATTTCCTAAATTGCATTGATACCATGTAGCTAATTCCGGTTACATTGGTGCCGTGAGTGGTACCTAGTTTGAGGGTAAAACCAAATCCTGTCACACATGCAATAATAAAATCATAGGGGAGACCACAGGTCACCCAACATACTTCATTAATGTTAAACTCTAATACATCATATATCTTATAATATTACAGTTAATGTTCCTCTTTCTTTTCTAATACCCATCAGATGGTTATTCCCTTTACAAAAATAATTTTCCTGTTTTTTTTTAACACTGTAAAGGCTTCACAGTATTAAGATTTATTCTATTTTCACTTTACGTATGCAACGCACTACATTTTGTAGCGGAGTAAACAGGCTCGATAGACGTGAACTGAGCAGGGGACCTAAGGTACTAGTTGAGCGTACGTTTTATCCTTCTGCGTATATTAACGGGAAAACAGGTGGCGTTATTTTTAATTCCGATCCCGACTATATGTCATTAAATAGTTACAAATGTGAAAACAATATACATGTATCTCAAATAATCATATGCAGCCATGCACTTTATTTGCTGCTAATATCCTTTAAATCTTATGAAGGAAACCTAACATTGTTCTATTGTGAAAACAAATCTGATGACCCAATTCTTCGGCACAGCTGACTCTAAAGCGCCAAGTCAATTAGCATGGCTACACAATGTGTCATACAATATTCATTACAGCAAATTACGAAATAGTGGTAAAGTTTTCAATTGCCTGCTGGATAGCTCAATAGGGTATTCAGTTTGGTCTAACAAGTATCACATTAGGTTTGAATCTAGGTCATGAAATTACTCAGGTGTAACGTTAGATTTTACAGTTAAATGTGAGTGAATTTCAATGTTGTATGAAGCCACATGTAGTGCCAAAGTGCTCTGCTGTAAATAAATACAATAGATTTCTTTAATTGTAAATATTTTTTGCAGCATTAATGAATGACAGCCCCTCCCCCTTCCATTCTTGCAAAAGGTATTGTTTAACAAAGCGAGGAAGTTAGCTCCCAACTCCAGTTTATTCCCACCTTATGAATTATAAATAAACAGTCACATAAATAAAATAATACATGTATTGCAAATAAAAATATAAAGAACACATAACATGTATTTAATTAATTTATGATGAACATCTACACACCCAGCGAATTTCTCTATTCATTTCCGTTACTTTCTGAAAATTCTGAAATTTGAATTGATTAAGAACTTGTTTTACAAAATAACTTATGAGTAAAGGACGATGAGATTTTGAAGTAAAACACATAGAATACTAACAGTTTTGGAGATACAAATGTATTTGAATGCTGAATTGAGCAATGTTAGACAGTTTAATCTAAAACATCAGGCTGGTGCTATTGTTTACTTACAATAATGAAACTTTTGTCCAAAAGAGAAATTTTACCCTCTAATATAAAATTGCTTGTAAGTCATGAAAATAGAGTACAATGTCAATGAGGGGTTTTTATGTTCAAAGTGACAATACTTTGCAATGGAAGCAATTAGGAAGAATAGTATGCAGAAGATTTATACATTACTAAATGAGCTACTAGAATACAAATTTATTACAAAAATATTTGCAATTAAAGAAAAATATTGTATTTATTTTACAGCAGAACATTTTGGCACTACATGTGGCTTCGTACAACATTGAAATCCACTCACATGTACAATGAAGCGCATTGAAGTGGTAAAAATTTCCGTTTGGATGGAGCGTTTTGAGCTATCTTAAGATACGCCCATTTCTTTAGAAAGGAAAAATCGGTCAAATGATTCAATCGAATACCTGTAGAACAGGTATTCCATAAATATAATAGCCAATCAAATTGACGGTCTACATAAACACAGAGTAAGCACGTGTTCGACTGATACATGTGTTATGCTAACTCCAATAAACATAATAAAATCATAATTATGTACAAAATCGTTGCAAAGCGTATTTTACATAAGCGGGGACTCTATATATAGTTCTTTCTTATTTACAAATCTTCATTTCAGTGTAACTCATGTTGCTTGTCGCGGAAAGTAGGGTGCCTTAAAACATTACGACGAACATTTCTTTGTTTTCTTTTCTCGTTTCTAAAGAATTGGGCGTGTCGTTATGTTATAATTGACGTTCAAAACATGAGTCAGAACGTTTCATCCAAACGGAAAATTTTACCGCTTCAATGCGCTTCATTGTACCTTTAAATTCCAATGATACATCTGAGTAACCTCATGACCTAGATTCAAACCTAATGTGATACTTGTTAGACCAAATTGAATACCCTATTGAGCTATCCAGCAGGCTATTGAAAACTTTACCGCTATTTCGTAATTCGCTGTAAAATATTGAACATTCAATTTTGTTCATGCGATGTGTATCAGATACAAATTGAAAATAATCAATGCTTGATTTCAGATCAAAGCTAATGAACTGACAGAAGTGTTCAAAATGGTTAAGGTCATTTATGGAAAAATATACATTTTTGCACCAATGATTGCATGCATCAAATTTTTTAAAAAAAAAAAACGTCTTTATAAAAGATGTGAAATTGATACATGTAGATAATAAGACCAGAAAGGATGAAATTCAGAATTTGGGAAAAGAGCAGGCATGCACTGTAGCTACATGTAAAACATCAGAGATGAGATCAGATGCCATGAGGGTGTACGAATTCCTGTCACATCCGTTCTATATATACGATTTAGAAACTGTTTCGTAATATTTGCTCTTTTGTATGGCACGCCAAATTCACAAAAATGAGATAAACCTAGTTTCACAATTGATAAACTTGGTTTATCGACTGTAAACTATAGTTTACAAACCGTAAACTATAGTTAACGATTCGTTAAGTATAGTTTTCATCTGTAAAACTATATTTAACGGTTGTTAACTATAGTTTACGAATGATAATCTAAGTTTATCTGTCTGTAATAAGCGTTAACAATATATTTTGTTGATCAACATAGATTCACGTTTGTAAACTATAGTTTACAATCGTCAACTATAGTTAAGAGTTGTTAATCATAGTTTCACAAATCGTGATCTTTAACTATAGTTAACGGTTTGTAAACTATAGTTTACAAATCGTGAAACTGTATTTATCAGATAATCTATGTTTTGCAATCGCAAATGATTTTTTTCAGTGTTAAGTATAGTTTACGGTTGTGAAACATAGATTATCGCGTTAACTATAGTTTACAGATGTAAAATATAAATTAACGTTGTTAACTATAGTTTACAGTCTGTAAACTATAGTTTACAACCGATAAACCTAGTTTATCGACTGTGAAACTATGTTTTGCTCATTTTTGTGAATTTTTGCGTGCCATACTTTTGTATCAAATCAAATGAGAGACATAAATGCAGTTGATAATATTATAGGTGAAATATTTGGAGAAAACGAACAGTATTCATGCATAAAAGTGCATTAAACAATACAAATTTTGGAGCATAGCAAACAGACCTCTAAAACATCAGATGTGGGATCAGGTGCCATGGAGGTGAAGGTTGAAAGGGGGGGGGGGTTGAGGATAGGAGTATTCCTTGATAACTCTATATGGGCCTTGAAATTGCTCATAATTATTGTTTTATTAATTATTAGCTAATCATTTATACAGTAAAAAATCTTCCCTATATTTTCCTGGTGAAAAAATAAGCCGTTGAAGGTAAAAATCAGCGCTTCTCTTAAAAGTCCAAGACGGGTCTGCAGCAATCCAAGAACATAATTCCTAGTAAAAGTTTAAAATTTCCTTCCACCATAAGATGCATGCAACTTAGTAAGACAAAACATTTTTCAAGAGCTTCTAAAACATCTGCTTCTGGAAGAAATATTTAATATATAGGCCTATTCTTGCATGGATCATAGTAAGTGCATTATGAATTAGTTCCCACTCTCCTTAAAAGAAAGAGTTCTTGACATTTTGATGAATCTATCATTAATACAATTAATGACTGATGTTTTTCATACTAATTTATAGACCATCACTTACACATTGAATTGTCGACGGATTTTTCCTTTGTTTCCCGATTGCGACTAAAAAGACACGGCGGGTGTGACCGGTCGACCGGGGATGCTAACTCCTTTATGGCACCTGATCCCACCTCTGATATTAAATAGGTCCGTGTTTGCTATGCTCCTGACCTGTATTGTTTAATGGACTTGTATGAATGCTGCATGCTTTCTCCATATATTTCCTTTAAAATTATATCTTGACTCCAGAGAACAATTATTGACGGTAAGAAAATGAAACTGGTCACTTTATTTCTCACTCTTTCTCACGTCTACTTTCTGTGATTTGATGAATAACGGATGTTCATGTTAAATAAGACACGATGCAAATGACAAGAAGTGACTTGTCTCAACTTGATCTAAAAATAATTTTTAATGGTAGTTTTGAAATATCAATACTACCACCCAATACTTTGTTAACATGTGCAATCAAAAGGATACTTCAGTGAGATATATCAGTAAAAGAATGCAAGAAATGGCACTAAATTTTAACTAAATGGATGATTTGAGTAAATATGAATGGTGAACCTATTTTAATAGCACATGTCACACTGACAAGAGTTCCTCTTGAACTCAAAGGAATAAACCCAAACTTTTTTTTTAGGTTTAGAGACAGAATTGAAAGGTCTTGAGAGTAACTGTTAAAACTAATATGAATCGAACTATAAGCGTGTTTCTTTGTATATATAAAAATGGATTTTGAAGTAAGTACTTTGCACCAGAACAAGAAAAAATTGCAGAGCCTAACTGTAACCGAGCAGTTAAGGAAAATGTTGAATAAGATGGTAGTATCCATTTTATTTATTGAGTATATGGGAAAAAAAGACATTGACCTATAACAAATATAAATAATACATTAGAAAAAAATACATATTTACATATAGTTTCATAAGCATTGACAATAAGTTACCGTTTATTCAGCATACATATTTAAGAAAGAAAAATGTTCTATAGCAAAATGAACTTTAAACTAAGAATTTACTCAGACAACTTTAATTGCAAAAATACGATAAAGTATAAACTTCGCAATTTAAATAAAATGTTATACCCAAATCTTTGATAGTAAAGTAACAAATAATTAAATGTAAAAGTTACATACCACAAGATGCATCGGATATCAGCTGGATATAATTTCTTCTTTAAAATGTAACGCTGCATAATTTTGCTTACTTTGAACGGTTACTTATACTATAAGGATAATATTAAATGAACCAATGAAATTGAAGATATTATGAAAATATTTAAGATTACTTTAGATGGACGAAAAATAGCTAGAATGATCCCAAAACGAATTAATACCTAAGAAATAAAAAAATTATAATAGTAAATTTCGTCTACCACATAACAACCAAATTAAAAATTTACTCAAGAATGAAATCAGCGTCAGATGCAGCATCTAAAACGTGCGTGAAACTAAGCATTTGTAGATGCTCCATCGGAGAGTGTATTGTGCATATGTTTTAAACATCTTATCATGGGAAAAAGAGAGATCTATATCTCGCATCATACAAAATTCTTTCATTCGAATAAACTGAAAAATTGTAAAATTAGGAACTCAAGCATGGGGAAATGCAGCATTCAGTACTGGATATCAAAACCTGAAAAACTTTATTTATTTTAAAACAGTTTTGAAATATATTTTTATATTTGATGTATTTCACGAATACATATAATTGGGATCACATATCAAAACAAAACATAATTTTTCACTGTATAAACATATTAGGCAAAAGTACATTAAATGTGTTGCTTGCAATGCAAAATACCTACCTTTTCAGCATAATCTGTATTTATAAGTTAAATTAAATAGTAAATAAAGATAAAATAACGATAAAAAACATTGGAAATTGATTCACTTTTTTCAATTTGTAAGAAAACAAGCAGGACATCTTTTCATTTTAGGTCACTGAGTAGTAGCCTCACTCAGTAGTAGCATGATTTGTACATGTGTTCTATTCAAATATTTAAACTTTTCATTAAATTGTGTAAATAACTGTTGTATCAAAAAATCTTACATTACTTGAAAATACTTAAAAAAATGTTTGTTTGTTAAAAGAAAATGTGAAAAAATTAAGACATTTTGCAAGAATAATACTATTTTGATTGCTGCTACAGTAACATTCTGATAATCTGAGGCATCACTAAGTCCATGCCTATGATAATCACAACAAACAAGAGTTATCTTTGTGTTACACCACGAATTCTTTACTCCAGGGATGGAAAAATTCATAGTTTATGAATAAACTTTGTAAAAGAATAAGTCATCGTATCTTAACATACTTGTACATGGTAAAAATGACAACCCCCATGATGATCAATCCACATCCAACGACTTTCCATCTAGATCCTGTGGAAACGGAGTCAGTCTTTGCAGAAAATTTAGATTTAGATCTCACAGGCAAAGCTTTGTCGCGAATAACCTTGATCCAAGGATCACACACCTTGAAAACAAATATGCACAATAACACAATAACACAAATGTATATACCAACAAAGTAATGCTCCATTTAATTATTTACATATATACATAATTTCAAAAAAAAAGAGGACCCACATCGATCATCTGGGCATTCTGACTTCAAAAAAGCAAAAATTGATTCATCATTGAAAATTTCAAATATAAAAGTTGTTCCGTCATTTTGTATTCTTTTGAGATCTTGCCTACCAAACAGACATGATTTGAACACACCTGTATCTGCATACCTGAGAATGCTTCTGAATTAATTTTACTAACAATCACGGGTGTGCTATTCTTAAGAAGATTTCTTTATTGATATATCCCTTATATTACTTTGCATAACTTTGACCCCCACCTACCTACTTGGGCAATGATTTGCACAAATTTGATTCTACAAGATTTTTAAATAATTACCACGTATTTTTTGTAGAACTCCGCGAATGAATTGTAGCCCAACCCAATCACTATAGTCAAATTTTGACTTGATTCTAAAATACCAGAAGATACAAGTTCCAAATAGACAAAACCAATTGTGGCAGTGTTCTTGAGAAGAAAATTTTTATTCCTACGTGTTTCTTAATTTTTATGCCCCCCTTCGAATTAAGAAGAGAGGGCATATTGCTTTGCTGCTGTCTGTCTGTCTTTCTGTCAGTCCATTATCGGTTTCCGTTCATTTTCTTTTGAAATTTGTAAAATAGGTTAATAATAAGAATATCTAGATCATGTTTTGTTTTGGGTACGATCGGACCATTTCGTACAGAGTTATGCCCCTTGGACTTAGAAAAATTCCAATTATTTGTACTGCAGTAGTTTCCGTTCATTTTCTTAGAAGAGGTTGCATATGTTGAAATGAAATTAGTGTAGAGATTTATCATAACACTGTCTATGATCGTATCCCTGGGGTCATTATTTGAACAAATCTACACTTCCAAATGATGCTTCCATTCAAATACGACTAAATTGTTCTTGAGAAGAAGATTTTTTTTAGATTTCTCCTTGAAAGAGAGTATAGCTCTTCATTTAAAAAAAAACAAAACTTAAATCCCCTTTACCTAAGGATGCTTTATGGCAAGTTTTGTTGAAATTGATCCCGTGGTTCTTGAAAAGAAGTAAAAAAATATGAAAAGTTAAAATACAGACAGACAGACGACGGACTTTCTTTGATCAGAAAAGCGCAAACAAAGATTTCAACCCAGGTCAGCTTAGAAATATACATGTATATATATAAAGAAGAATGTTGATTTGATCATTATTAAACCTGTGTCATAAAGGTTAGGATGGGTACATCAAGCTCTGGATAAAGTCGATTAACGCGAGACTGTCCTTTGTAGTTGTCATAATCACCACAGTAATTTGTGCAAAGAAGAGAGCGGGTTTCTGAAATGCCAAGTTTAGAACAGAATTCTTTCTTTTTTGAATCTGTCTCATCAGGATTACATTTGTCTTTCTTTGTTAGCACACCAAATACTGGTACATCTGCAACAAAAGGATTTAATTCTGAAGATGAAATAGCCTTACGCAATATATCCAATTGCTTAGTCCCTAAGTAAATAGTATTTCTAAACCCGATTTAATTGTTTAAGTCTATACCTTGCTTCCTACTCAATAGTCGAAAATACCTGACTTTTTCTTGTCTTATAAAAATCGTAAAAAAAGGACAGGAAAACGTCAGACTACATACTCAAATCAATGATATATTGAAACACATTTATTCCAGAATTACCCTTGAAAGTCTCAGTTAGAATTAGATGAAAATGTTGAGTAGCTGAGTTTTATGGAAAGTTTTTAAAAGACGATACATATTTTTCATAATATACAGGTTAACCTAAACAAAAGTTCAATGAATTCATTTTATACCTCTTTCCTCCTCTAGTGTTATCTGTTTGATTGCTTCCATCAGATTACATGGTAGTAAATCTACTGATGATGCCACAAAAATGAGACAGTCCATCCTTTGATGCTCCTGCTCTTGTTCACAAATTTCCCTTAATCCCCTTACTCCTTCAGATCTTAATAAAATAAAATCGTCAAATTATTTGTAGTATATGTTATAGAGACATTGCACGTTTATTATACAGCAGGAAATTAATAACTAGCGGAGTTAACATTTGCTATATTCGCGAAAATAGAGATTCCGCGAATTCAATATACAGCAAATCATTCTTTTAAAAAATTATAAGGATTAATTTATCAAAATATAACTGTTATCTGTGATAAGATTCGTGAACTATATTTGTATTTCCGTGCAAATATAAAAACAGCAATTAAGGTGAAATATCCCTCTGTTTCAAAATTCACCATTTTTTATACCCCCCGCTTGAAAAGCGGGGGGGTATATAGTAATCGTTAATTCCGTCCGTCTGTACGTCTGTCCGTCCGTCCGTCTGTCTTCCGTCCGTCCGTCTGTTACGCTTTGGGGTACCCATCTCTTATCCGCAACTCCTCTCATACCACTGAATGAAATTTGATGAAACTTTCACAGAATCTTTATTACATATTGCCATTGTGCACCTCCTATTTTACTTTTTGATCTGACATATATTTTGGATTTTCCAGAGCTAAACATGGACACTGCCATTTTATTCATATGGGAGGCGGGGGGTATCATTTAGTGAGCTCATTGCTCACAGTACCTCTAGTTTAATTTCAAACAATGGTTTTCATCAACAATAATACCATTAGATTCAAATGGAAAATAGTTTGAAGTATGAAGCGTTGCTAACTTTTTCAGTAATGAATGATATCTCAAATATGATGACATTGTGGAGATATAGTAAATGGAAAGATCAATTATTTTTTATCTCACAATAAAATTAGAAATATTAAGTTTAAATATGAACATAATATTTACTCTCATACCTATCTAATTTTCATTAGAAAACATACTGAAGCGTTGCTTTTTAAATGAGAATATCAAATTGTTTTATGCCCTTGTAAAATAATACGCATCCATCAACAAGAGTTATCTTTCTATCATCGCCCTTGAAAATATTTTTTACTTATTAGTGAAACAAAATATTAAAAGTTTATAAAGAATTCTGCATCTGAAATTTCTGTAACAATTAAATAACTTACGTACACATTAAGATTAATTATGGCTCCCTCAGTTGACAATAAATATTTTTTTGAAAATAATTAAATATACTCAGAACTTTTACTATTTAATTTATAACATCCTGCGTGATGTCATAGGGATATAATTATCAGTGTTTAGGGGGAGCTTAGTCAGGGCCGCATCCCTGGCAGCTGCCTTATTTTTATCTAGTGATGTTAGTTTATATGTTGTTTTTGAGTAGGGTCTGGGAAATAAATTGTTTAAAATATAAAAAAGAAACTTACACGTTAAGAGATGCATTGGCGTCGGAAGCAAATTAAGAGTGTTTGTGTGGGGGGGGGGGGGGGGGGGTAAGGGTAAGAATTTTTTTAGACCTCCCAAAAAAACATGACAAGCCAAAAAAAGGATGTCCATTGTCCAAACACGAAAATCCTATTTCTTGGGGGGGGGGGGGGGGGGAGGGGTAGGTGAACTTCGGTACCGAAATTTTTATTTTAAACCTATACTGCAACGTGTCTGTGAAAAGTGGGGGAGGGGGGCTAAACCTACGCAGCAGTGTTCAGTGTCTATCCTAAGTCTATCTTTGGAAAAAAAAAGTGGGGAGGGTTGAGCCCCCCCCCCCTCCCCTAGCCCCCTGGTTCCAACGCCTATGAGATGGAAATATCTGAATTTATACCGTTTAAAGGAGCTGAGTATAAATGTTCTTAAGACTATTACAAATGATTAATGAAGATATTGGCAATAGAAACTAGAGAACAGCATTTGTACGGTAAAACAGATTCGACTGAGTTGACTATAAAGAGGTCTTTATAAATGAAATATGTAAAATCTGACATTACAATTCTTTGATTTTCATGAAAAATGTCTTCAAAAAGTATCGATGACGTTGTACGTAGAATGTCTTGGAGCCCGGTAGATAACGAAGCATTTTCGTCTTATACTCGGTAAAAATCCTGAATAAACTCTAAATATGTTGGATGAATCAAACATATGTCACAACCGAGTGGTACTGACATGTGTAAAAAGGTACAGGCAGTATTCATGTGACACTTTGTATCTGACGAGGACATTCTGTGAAATAAAAATTTAAAGAAAAAAGTTTAAATGAGTGGGTGTTGGATTAGATTTTGTAATATGTATAGGGATAGTATTTTTTTTAATTTCTCGACTCTATGTTTTTGACGCTGCATTGCAGGTAAAAAAATGATTTCTGAATGAAAAGAAACCACACTACAACAAAGCAAAAATTTTTACACATGATATTACGCTTATTTTAAATTTTTTAAAAGAAGTATAACGAAGATTGATATCGTCTTCGAACTTTTCGGGCAACCCTCGTACTGTAGGATTATTCATGTCGGTTAGTTAATATATTAATTACCAGTATTCGTTTGCCTCATCGTAACCATTATAATCAAAGTAGTATACTCACGTATGGACCCTAATAGTATCTTTTATGTTTTCCTCATTTGGTACCACGCCAAACAAAACGTATCTGAGTTGTTCCTTTACTTCATCAGAGGACTCGTCATCGAACCCATCCATGTCAATCAGAGTTGGATATGGATAACTCTTCTGTCTCTCAGAACCCAGATATTCATTCTTTGTAATTCTTTATAGAGAATAATTTTGCTTTAAGTTTTATTTAATAATAGCATCAATGCAAAGTTGAAAAATTAAGCCAAATTTTAGCATATTTATTAGCAGCAATGCAAAGTTGTAAAATTAAGCGATAGTGTGACAGGTTTAAAAACGATAGAACTGACAGACACACCAAGAGCAAAATATTCATAATTTCAACATGTTAAAGAAAAGGCAGCTGAAGTGTGGATAATACTACCTTTATTAAATAAATAAAAATGTAAAAGTTGTTAAAAACTTTACCGGTATTTTGTAATTTGCTTTAACTGATGTAAACCCACGGACACTAGCATAAGTTTCCTTTCATTTTGAAATCAGATAGAACTCATAAGCTAAGCATATTGAAAATGTGAGAGAAGTCAACGTTCAGTTTTAGGGCTTATTGTTATATACTTGATAAGATGATGCGTCACTTGTTCCCCTGGCTGATCAACGAATCCTTCCCTAGTCCGCTCTCGCCAGCATTTGGAGGAAAAACTTGCTATAATCGAGTTCATAAGGGAAGATTTTCCAACTCTTGGAGGTCCTATGATAGCTACATTTTTTGGCACTTTGTATTCATTTAAACGTTCCTCAAGTCTTTGTATTTCTTCAAATTTAAGACTTTGGTAATCGATGTCATCGGTTAAAGTATCTGAAATTTCAGAAGTAAATTTTTACTAGCCTAGTACTTTAAAAATTATCATCATCCATTAGATTTTTACTGACATGCAAAAGTACGACAACATCCTATTTGCAAAATGAAATATATATCAAACCGTATATTGTTGTTAGTCTTCTTCGTTCGTCCCTTTGTCAAATCTTTATTCTTCCCTAACCTCACCTTTTATTTATAGCAGTAACCAAATAAAATTTTGGAAATGATAAAGGCTTTCCTGTAGATATGAAGAACTTTGTGTAATTTTTAATTTTACCCTAAATGTCAAATGGGGTCAAAAATAGTATTTTTTAAATACAGAAACCCGGTTCCTAGAACTCATCTTACATTTTAGGCAGAAGTCCGATCAGGTATTGGAATGAATTTTGGCAAATACGAGGGTTGTCCCGTAAAATCGTGGACAAGTTGTCTAGTGTAAAAAATAAACATCACTGCGTTCTGAAATTTTCACTATTATTTAGTAGATATTTTAGTAATATACACAGCAAATTTCAGATAAATATATGCATAAATAAACAAATTATGTGATTTTATGCTATGTATTGTATCACCTTACGGCGCATGGATTATAACGTCAAAGTGTCTAAAACAGCGTCACGTTTTATCTTTGCTGAAAATGAAGTTGGATGAGTCCGACTTAAATTTACGAATTTCATTGATACACATTCTTTAGTCTCCATAAACAGTCGAAGAACCTATTGGCACCCTAATGAGATCTTCTGAAGATTAATCAGTAAGTTACGGACAATATTCTCGCCATCATTCATTAATAGAAAATCTCATATCGGCGGTCTACTGTGACAGCGTCTTTTGCTATTACATTAGGAGTTGTCCGTATGTTTTGTACTCCCCAGGGACTCGATCAAATAAGACTTCGCTAAGAAAACTCCTATTTCATTTGTATACTTAAGATATGGTGATATTTTTATAATCTTTTTTCTTCTATGGTCATTTCAATCTCTAAAGGTGTCATTACAACATCGAATTAAAACGGGACTGCTCTCCGGTGCGCCGTAACGTCATAAAACGTCGCCATTTTTCGTGTGTTGTGTTTACCACTTTCCCATTTCGAATGCTCGAGAAACTGCCAAAAATTAACCAAATGCCTTAAAATTTTTACAAAGACTACAAAATTGATTGTGGAATTGAATTAGGATAATTTTAATCCAAATCTTATGTATTTAAAACTTTTATTTTGAATTCAAACTTGTGTATTCTTCAATAAAACCTTGGTTTTTTGTCCGTGCGCCCTAGGACAATACCCCGTGCACATTCAAGCATAATAAAATCTTTATTTTTGCCCATATTTTATCAAAAAATTTATCATGCACTTAAATATGATAAATAAACATTTACTGAAATTTTCAGCTTAGTGCGCCCATTATTTTTCGAGAAAAACGTTTTGTCCACGATTTTACGGGACAACCCTCGTATGAATGTGCAATGTTTTCGAAATTGCACTATCACCCTTGGGGCCAACTAGGGGCTCACAAAAAATGGTGCTCCGTGCATTTTGGCATGACATGCAACAATATATTTGTTCCGCATGTTCAAAGGTCTTTCTCTAAGCTATTTTTGAGCTACGTGAACAATCATTAAATAAGATATATACAAATAGGTTATAAATTACATATTTAACTCGCCTAAGCTCATACTGTAATCGAAAAAAACCTCGTACTATGTTGTGCAAACATCGTAGCTTTGAAACTTCCTCAATAAAAAAATTAAATCGCCTGGCTTACTTAAATTTATTTTTTTAAACAGGGGATTTGAAAGGCATTTCATAAATAGATATATGGAAAAATTTCCTTAGATTGAAAAAGCGGTCAAGCACATCTTCACTCTGGATAAATAAATGTACATGTACTCACCAAATGACATCTTAAGGTTGTGAAGTCATTGACAACAATGAATATGACGCATGCGCTATAAATTCTTTACAATTAGTCAATAAATATACATCTCTTCATATTTGGAGTCTTTTTATAGTACACTGTATTTTTTTCATACTTTGTAATGACCTTTATGATTGGTTTGTTTGATATCACGTGTCAAATTATATGCTATAATTGGCAGAAGGATAAAACGTACGCTCAACTAGGACCTCAGAGCAGGGGACCTAAGGTCCTAGTTGAGCGTACGTTTTATCCTTCTGTCTATAATTGCGGAAAGATCATTGTAACATTAAAATAAACTCGGAAAAAACCCGTACTCTCTAATATATTAAGGAAATTTTTAGCTTCACCATTTCTAAATACAGTAAATGTAATTAGCTATATTAGTCAATCAATTTTTATTCAGTCCACTTAAACTTCCTTGGCACGCATGATCACCGATTTTGATAAAACGTTGCCCATTGTTACAACCTGTCACTGGAAACAAATATGAAATAAGATTTGGTTGCTATGTGTTTTGTTGCCATGGTAACAGCTAGAAAAGTTTGAAAATTGAGAATATTAGCTACTTTCAAGAAATACGCCCGCTAACTCCCGCCGCATTTTGGAACCATTTAATTCATTTAATACAAAGAACAGTTCAGTGATAATTGATGAATTGTCTTAATACCAGCGCTAGATAGTAAATTGTTCATAATTCCAGCTTTTGAGAAAGGGGGTAGACTATATTTCATATTGAAATCGGAGTTTCAAGCATCACCATACTTTGAAACAGCCTTGGATATGATTAAATTATCCTTATATTTTTTCTTATGTTTTAGGCAAATAAATAAAATATATTAATAGAATCTAATATTTCAGTTGTAAATCGCTTTGTAACTGGTGGAAAATAAGCATTTTTGTCGTTTTTTGTCAATAAATATACCCCCCCCCTTCCGATGACACACAAAAAGCATTGGTATAAATTTGTGAAATAACAGTCCACATTACCTGTAAAAAAGGAATTTTTGTGTCACAGGGTGTGTGTGTGTTGGGGGGGGGTTAAAAATATTTTACGTTTTCCGTTTATTTCTATAGTAAAAAAAACACAAGGTTTACCAAAATTTTAAAGTTAAGTAATGTTTTATACGGAAGTCCGTTGAGGCCAATCCAGGGAAAGAAATATTTTCTATTGCGTTTAAACGCTATAATTATTGCGTTTAATCGCAAAACTTTGCGTTTAATCGCAATAATTATTGCGTTTAAACGCAAAACTTTGCGTTTTATCGCAATAATCATTGCGTTTAAACGCAAAACTTTGCGTTTTATCGCAATAATCATTGCGTTTAAACGCAAAACACTTTGCGTTTAATCGCAAAAGATTGCGATTAAACGCAATCTTTTGCGATTGAACGCAATAATATTTCGATAAAACACAATAATTATTGCGTTTAAACGCAATAATATTTTTGCGTTTAATCGCAATAAATTTTGCGTTTAATCGCAATAATATTGCGATTAAACGCAATACTTTTGCGATTAAATGCAATAATTATTGCGTTTAATCGCAATAATTATTGCGTTTAAACGCAAAACTTTGCGTTTTATCGCAATAATCATTGCGTTTAAACGCAAAACTTTGCGTTTTATCGCAATAATCATTGCGTTTAAACGCAAAACATTTTGCATTTAATCGCAAAAGATTGCGATTAAACGCAATCTTTTGCGATTAAACGCAATAATATTGCGATAAAACACAATAATTATTGCGTTTAAACGCAATAATATTTTTGCGTTTAATCGCAATAAATTTTGCGTTTAATCGCAATAATATTGCGATTAAACGCAATAATTTTGCGTTTAATCGCAATAATATTGCGTTTAAACGCAATAATTTTTTTGCATTTAAACGCAATAATCTTTGTATTTAAAAGCAAGTATTTCTATTGGTCTTTGAGGGCAATGGATCCACGCTGATATTTGTTTCTTTTTTCTTTTGTACATTAATCTATGATGAGAATTATGTATTGTTAAGCTTCATAGAATCAGATTCTTCTGAACAAGCACTTTCTGAATGGTTAAATCATGGTATGGATTTAAAGAGGAGAAGGAAGTGTCGGTCTGTAAAAACAGACAACCTTAGAAAGAAACAAAGCTTTAGCATGCAAAACTATGCAAACAATTTTAAAGGAATTTCAGAATAAAAGACTAGAGAAGAAATAATGATGGAAAAACTATCACTCCACGTTGTGGTCACATAGTTTACACCATGTACCTTTATAAAGGGCTTTGGGAAACAACTGATAAAATGTTTAGACTTATGTATATGTACATGTACATATTAAGTATATGTATATTCTCTTGAAAGTGTGGAAGGTGGCCTATCATGCTAACATAGGAACGTACTATATTCTTTATAATTCCATTATACAAGTATTTACACATTTGTCATAGCTTCTCATATCTTATCTATTATTATCATCATCATTAGTATAATTATCATTTTAATTATTGTCTCAAATTGATTATAGCTTTTCTTTTTTCTTTACTCTACGTGAAAAGAATCAGTTTATCTGTGTACGTATTATATATAGCTTTTCTTTTTTCTTTATTCTATGTGAAAAGAATCATCCAAATTTTAATGTCAATGCTTTTCTTTTTTTCTTTATTCTGTGTGAAAAGAATCATCAAATGTCAATGTGTAATGTAGTCTATCTGTGTGTTATTTATATCATTGTTTGTTATCAATAAAAGAGAAAAAAAAGTATATGTATATTCACAACCTTTCCTTTGATCACATACAGTAAACACGAGAACACGAGAATTTAGGAGATGGAATCATATGAAATCAAAAATAAATCAAATGAAAACGGATTGATCGATGTGTACTACAAAATTGATATGGCTATTAATACCACTGAAACATTTTTAATTTGCTGTGATACCCACGGAATTTATTAATGTGTTAAAAGTGTTGGGTTTTAATAGGTTTAAGAAACTTTTTTCACTTGGGATGCCATTGTTAAACTTAAAATCTCACAAACTGCAACATTGAGCAACAAGACACAGAACCAAACGGTTCTTCTTTGAAGAATCAGACCGTAGTATTCATGATAATTTTTGGCTAGTCGATGTTTGATTTCAAACTACAGCACTGAATCATTGTGTTTAAATTCAAAATAAATCCTTAAAAGGAAGGATGATTGCGATAAAATGCAGAGAGTATTGCATTTAAATTATTGCGATTAAACGCAAAAAATTATTGCGATTAAACACAAAAAATTATTGCGATTAAACGCAAGAATTATTGCGATTAAACGCAATAATTATTGCGTTTAATCGCAAAAATATTATTGTATTTAAACGCAATAATTATTGCGTTTAAACGCAATAATTATTGCGTTTAATCGCAATATTATTGCGTTTAAACGCAATGATTATTGTGATTAAACGCAAAGTTTTGCGTTTAAACGCAACAATTATTGCGATTAAACGCAATTAAACGCAATAATTATTGCGATTAAACGCAAAGTTTTGCGATTAAACGCAACAAAAAATATTTCTCTCTCTGAACTGGCCTCAACGGGCTTCCGTAGTTTTATGAAAATCCATATAATTATTTATAAAAAAAAATATTAAAAATTCATCGAATATGTTAACTTTTGAAAATTGAGGTTGAGGTTGGCGGGAGAACAAAACTATCGTTCGCAGTTATTTCTGCTTAGCCTTAATAAAGACTTGTTAAAAAAAACATTCTCACAAAAACATGACACCTTGTTGCCACTTATGCTATAAAGATACGATTGAGAATTCATCTCTAATTAAGTGGTAACCATGGGTACGTTTGGAATACATTTTAAATGCAGAAATATACTGAAATACGATCGTATTCACTCATGATAGGTGTTACATAATCAAACTCAAAAACAAAATTAAGAAAAACAATAAATATATCTTACCTTAAATCATAAGGTAGAAGCAATATTATTCTATAGATAACTTTCATGGTTGCCATGGTAACACAGTCTGCTAAATCTTGTGTGATGCCTCTAGTGTGTTGGTGTCTGTGTGCTTGTCACCTCTCGCTTTCAGCCCTCACCGCTGGCTGGCAGCTATGCATAAAAGGAAGCAATTTGTAAGTTTTCCTCTGCCAGTACATAGCCTCTCCACAACAAGTCCTATGCGATGCCTCCATGTGGAAGCAGACGGATACTTGGCACCTTTCGGCCCCAGGCTAACTATGCAAGGGCACACGGGATAATGAGGCTCGAAAGCCTTGGTCGGCAACTTTTCTAGGAGAAAAAACTCTGATTACAATCCGGATTTAGTACGAGACCGTTAGCAACTACTTTGTTGATCCCAAGACATAAAATTGGGGGTTGGACTTGAGGCTAATCACCTCCTTCCATAAAAAACAATTGATTACGGAAACCGTTGCAACAATTAGTTGCACTGAAGGAAGGGCAAGTGCGACATGCGAGATTCCGGATGAGGATTACCTTCTTTGGGAATTCGAGAGAATGACGACAATTAGGAAAATCCGAGAGGTCCCTAAAGGCCTGAAAGGAACGCAGATGTCATATAAACAACAACTAAAAACATCACCAAGATCGGATGTTGGAACGTAAGAACAATGTTCCAGATTGGAAAAAACAGTTAACATCGTAAGAGAGTTTAACAGATATAAGCTGGATATAATGGGACTGAGCGAAGTGAGATGGACAGGCTTTTGTGAACTTAATACAACCTATGCAGAGACCATCTTGTACTCGGGAGCTGAAGAGCATCATAGAGGAGTAGGATTTATACTTAGCAGAAAAAGCCGGTAAAGCTTGATGGAATGGAATCCTGTTAATGACAGAATCATCAGCGCACGCCTTCTCTTCGCTTTGCTAAGCTAACAATAATACAATTATACAGCCCAACAAACGAAGCAGACGAAGCGGATAAAGACACCTTCTATGAGCAGCTTCAAAGAGAGATTGCAAAAGTGCCAAAATATGACATACTGATGGTAATGGGTGATGCAAATGCAAAAGTGGGAAAGTCAAATGAAGGATGGGAAAGAGTCATGGGACAAGAGGGCATTGGGATTATGAATGAAAACGGCATGAGGTTAGCAGAAATGTACGCTCTTAACAACTTAATCATCTGTGGAACCCTCTTTAAGCACATCGACATACACAAGCTTATATGGGAATGGAAGAGATAGGAACCACATTGACCATGTAATGGTGAACGGCAGATACAAGAAGTCTGTATGTGATGTAAGAGTTATGCGTGGTGCAGATGCCAATTCATATCACCATCTAGTATTGGCTAAAGTAAAGATGAAGCTCTGCAGAAACTTAAAGCCAAAGGAAAGCAAAAGGAAGATGTATGATGTCAACAAGCTGAAAGATCCAAAAATAAGCAAAGGATTCCAACTTGAACTAAGGAATAGGTTTCAACAACTGGTCGATGACGAAAGCACAATTAATGAAAAATGGACTCTTGTAAAAGAAGCATATAATGAAACAGCAGAAAAGATCCTGGGCCAGAAGAAAAGGAAGCACAAAGACTGGCTAACTGCAGAAACTTACAGAGTCATAGATGAGAGGAGAAAACTAAAGGAAAAAATAGGAAGATCAAATTCGGAGAGAATGAAAGGAAATTAAGAGAGAAAAATAAAAGACCAAAGACGAAGAAGTGAAAAGAAGAGCAAGAGCTGATAAAAGGAAAAATCTGGAATGTAGCTAATCAAGCAGAGAATGCAGCAAACACAAACCGTCTGAGTGAAGTTTACCAACAGACCAAGCAGCTTTGTGGGAGAAAAAGAAACAGGACAAGTGGCATAAGGTCCAAGAATGGTGAACTTATCATTGAGGATAGAAAAATATTGGAGAGATGGAAAGATTGGAGAGATGAAGAGGTCCTTAATGTCCCAACAGAAACAACAGATTTACCTGAAGGATGCACCATCAAGAGAATGAAATTGAAGAAATTGATACAACATCAATTAGAGAGGAAGAGGTTAAAAAGGCAATCCAAAAAATGAAGAGGGGAAAGAGTCCAGGCATAGATAACATCAATGCGGAGCTACTAAAGGAAAGCGTATCATATTCAACTCAGAGCTAACAAATTTATTCAACAGAATCATCAGTGAGCAGGAAATACCAACAGACTGGAAGAGATCGCTCATTGTCAAAATACCCAAGAAAGGATATCTGACAATATGTGACAACTATAGAGGAATATCACTACTATCAGTGCCATCTAAAGTGTTCTGCAGAATAGTGATTGACAGAATTAGAGATGGATTAGAGGACAGACTAAGACCAGAGCAAGCTGCATATAGACGAGGAATAGGAACATCAGAACAGATTTACATTCTAAGAAATATTTTAGAACAATCTATAGAGTGGCAAGCACCATTGTTTCATAGATTTTTAAAAAAAGCCTTTGACAGCATAATAAGAGAGAAAGTGTGGGATATACAATCTATAGAGTGGCAAGCACCATTGTACATAAGTTTCATAGATTTTTAAAAAAAAAAGCCTTTGACAGCATAATAAGAGAGAAACTGTGGGATATACTAAGGCAGTATGGAATTCCGGGCGTGTACGTGGATATCATCAAGAAACTAGATGCTGTCATGAGACAGTAATACCCGCACTATGGTGTTTGCCTCTAAATATACACTCATTCATATTGGACTTTCCAAGGAAGAAGTCAAAATAATTCTATAATTATCACCGTACATGTATTCGTCAAATTGAACATAAAATTTTCAGATGACCATATCAACTCTGAGCCTCACATATGTATTTTAAAATACTTAATTCATAACCAGTCTGAAATAACAGAATTTAATTAATGATTGAAGTAAATTACTTAATTAGATTCAAATAAATAATTTTCCCATAATTTGGAACTTTTTAAATTTACTTTCTCAAAGACATAAAATATTATTTTAGTACAAAGCGTTTTTGATGAATTTATCAAAATGTGCAAACTGATTTTAGTATTTGGTCGGGAAAAAAACCCATTGAAAATACAACCCGATTAATTTGTCAATGCCTATCTCCCCCCCCCCCCCCCACACACACACTCTCTCTCTCTCACTCTCACTTTTTTTAAAAAACATAGTTTAGTTTATTATGATAGTTTGAAATTTGTTCTTGTACTAAACAGTTTTATTTTTTACATTCACATTGGGTTTGCGTCACCCATTATCATATTTATAGATATCACCTCTCGGCACACCTCGGCCAATTCATACTGGCAACGGAATCAGCAAAGGTTTGTCGAATGAGATTATTTAGCACATGTATGCTGACGATGCAGTGTGGTCAGTTAAAATCATTTGTGTTTTAATTGGATTATATGGATTATATTTCATGAATTCGTTGTCACGACCTATGACATTCGGTAAGTACAAGATTTAGTATAGATTGCATAAAAATAAATAAATGCAAATGGTTAGGTTGAAGTTCAAAAAGGTTCAACATGGTCAAAGATCATCGCATGCCACAGTCGACAAATTTCACATTGTCAAGTTATCTCCCGTTGCGGACATTCAGTATATAACAGACGCAGATCCAGAATTTTTTTCAGAAAGGGGGGGGGGGTGTCACACCTCAGTCAACAATTTAGACCCTTTGACCTTGACCTTGGAGTTTGACTTACATTTGAGAAACTTCAACCTTTGCCAAAAGCTGCCATAACAGTTGCTGTCACAACAAACAAACAAATTACTAAAAAAAAACACAGAATACATGTACATATTTTATATTCAACAGATATACATCTGGTCATATCTCTAGTTCTCCCTTGAATGAGACATGGTGATATAAATTTTAAAAAATAATTATAAGAGTTGAAAAGGTTGTGCATATTGAAATATACTAAGCTCTGTGGATGAATTAGATATACCAGTTTAGCTTTATTTTGCTACCCAAAGCACCTTGATTAACTATTTATAAGCATACTGTCTTCTGAAATGTACTGATTTCTGTTGTCCATCTGTTTATCTGCAAACTTTTCACATTAACTTCTTAAGAACCACTGGGCTAATTTCAACCAATTTACATTTAAAAGTGCAGGGTACTTTTTAAGCGCCCGGATCGATAGATCCCGGGTGTATATTGTTTTTGTCCTGTCTGTTTGTCTGTTTGTCTGTTTATCTGTTTGTCTGTTTGTCAACTTTAACCTTGGCCATAACTTTTGAACAATAAGGGATAGAGACTTCATATTTGGTAAGCATACTCCACTAATAAAGTCCTTTCAAATGACTTCACGGTCAATGACCTTGTGACCTTGACTAAGACATTTGCTAAAAATAGCTTTTTCCACTGTTTGTCATAACTTTTGAACCATAGCAGATAGGGACTTCATATTTGGTATGCATACTCCACTAATAGAGTCCTTTCAAATGACATTAAGGTCAATGATCTTGTGACTTTGACTGTGACCTATATGCTAAAAATAGCTTTTTACACTTTTTGCCATAACTTTTGAACCATCAGAGATAAGGACTTCATATTTGGTATGCATACTCCACCGATTAAGTTCTTTCAAATGACACCATGGTCAATGACTTTGTGGCTTTGACTGTGACCTATATTCTAAAAATAGCTTTTTCCACTGTTTGTCATAACTTTTGAACCATAGGAGATAGGGACTTCATATTTGATATGCATACTCCACCGATAAAGTCCTTTCAAACGACGGCAAGGTCAATGATCTTGTGACCTTGACTGTGACGGATATGCTAAAAATAGCTCTTTACACTTTTTGCCACAACTTTTGAACCATAGGAGATAGGGACTTCATATTTAGTACGCATACTCCACTGATTAAGTTCTTTCGAATGACACCATGGTCAATGACCTTGTGACCTTGACTGTGATCAATATGCTAAAAGAAGATTTTTTTAACTTTGTTGCCGCCGGGCGCGTAGTGTTTCACAAACACATCTTGTTCCAACATAAATCTTCTTCTCAAGAACAGCAAAGACATTTATTGTCCCCATTTTTGCTAAAGGTAGGGTACATTAAATCTCATTTGTTTGTCAATCTGCCCATCTGTCACAATAAATTTAACCTTGGTCATCATGGTCGTATATTTTGAATGAGAAGAGATAGGACTTTTATATTAAACATGTGTATTAGTATTAAATGGGACAATACCATTCTACATACACTATGATTTTCATTACCCATGATCTTGAAGTTTGACCTAATTTCCTTAAAAAATTAATTGCTTTGAATTGATCATTTTGAAAGATAAATGAAAGGGCATTCATATTACCTGTGATAAGACCTTCCAAAATGTATCATGACTTTTTGACTCTGTGACCTTGACCTTGAAGTTTAACTTAGTTTTCATTAATGTTGTATTTCCTTTTCATTGAGAAGAGATTTGACATTTCAAGTGAACATTACCCATAACAAGAGGCTCCCAACATGCTATGATTTTTTACCCCTTGACCTTGATGTTTTAACAAAATTTCAAAAGAGTGAACTCTCCCAAAAGATGATAAGACCACTGTTTAAAACAAAAAAGGAGTTTAGGGAAGACTGGGCTTTTTCCATAAAAAACGTCATTTTTCAACCCTCATTTGACCCCCCGGGCAAAATCAAAATTCCGAAACCTAACTGCACATCTACATGACCCCACCAACCATCTCCCAAAAGATGATTAGGCTACTGAGTAAAATGTAAGAGGAGTTCAGGGAAGACGGAGCTTTTTGCTTAAAAAACGTCATTTTTCGACCCCCATTTGACCCCCTGGGGCAAAATCAAAATTCCAAAAGCTTACTGCACATCTACATGACACCACCAACCATCTCCCAAAAGCTGGTTAGGCTACTGAGTAAAATGTAGAAGGAGTTCAGGGAAGACGGGGCTTTTTGGACAAAAAACGTCATTTTTCGACCCCCATTTGACTCCCCGGGGCAAAATCGAAATTCCAAAACCTTACTGCACATCTACATGACCCCACCAACCATCTCCCAAAAGATGATTAGGCTACTAAGTAAAATGTAAGAGGAGTTCAGGGAAGACGGAGCTTTTTGCTTAAAAAACGTCATTTTTCGACCCCCATTTGACCCCCTGGGGCAAAATCAAAATTCCGAAAGCTTACTGCACATCTACATGACCCCACCAACCATCTCCCAAAAGCTGGTTAGGCTACTGAGTAAAATGTAGAAGGAGTTCAGGGAAGACGGGGCTTTTTGGACAAAAAACGTCATTTTTCGACCCCCATTTGACCCCCCGGGGCAAAATCGAAATTCCAAAACCTTACTGCACATCTACATGACCCCACAAACCATCTCCCAAAAGATGATTAAGCTACTGTGTAAAATGTAGGAGGAGTTCAGGGAAGAAAAGTGTGACAGACGGACGGACGGACGGACATGAGTAACAACAATATACCCGAACTTTCTTTAGAAAGTGCGGGTATAATTATACGACGGTAGTTCTAGTTGTGTCGTAGAGAATGGAAGAACAACAGACTGGTTCAAAGAACAGACAGGAGTGAGACAAGGTTGTGTTTTGTCTGGGTTCCTGTTCATCATTGTGGTAGACTGGAAAATGCTGAAAAATGAGAAATACCAACAATATGAAGAGAGGCATACGTTGGAAAATTATGTCCACTTTAGAAGACCTGGATTATGCAGACGACCTTGCACTTAAGTATTTCCAGCAAAAACAGCGACATTCAGGTGAAGACCAGGAGATTACATGCTGTCGCAGGATATACAGGCCTAAAAATTAACGTCGATAAAACAAAAAGCATGAGAATAAATGTAAAGAAGAAGGATGCCATCAGGTTGAATGATAAAGAAATAGAAGAGGTTCAAACATTTCCCAACCTGGGTGCCACAATGGACAAGACCGGAGGAACCGCGGCAGATATTTGGAGAAGGCTAGCTTAGCCAGGACCGCCTTTGCATCCCTTGCCAAGGTATGGAAGTCAGCACAATACAGCACAAAGACCAAACTTAAGATCTTCAACACGAACGTTCTATCTGTGTTGCTGTATTGTGCTGAGCTATGGAGAACAACAGAAAACGATGATGAAAATCTTGATACATTCCACCTAAAATGCCTTAGGAGGATCCTTAAAATACACTGGCCAGAAAAGATATCTAACCAACAACTATATGAAAGAACAAGATCCATACCTCTATCAAGCACTATCAAAAGAAAAAGATGGAGATGTATAGGCCACATCCTCCGAAGGGAAAAGAAGTCACATGTTAGAACAGGTCTTACATGGACCCCTGAGGGAAAAAGACGAAGAGGACGGCCAAAGAACACCTGGCGACGCTCTGTTGAGAGAGAAAGGGAAGAGCTGGGCTGGAAGAGTTGGAAAGAGGGGCAAGTTGTTGCCAATTACCGCCGTAAGTGGCGTACGTTGTTGAACGGCCTCATGCGTCCTCCGGAGCGCGGAGAGGATAAGTAAGTAAGCATCTTTGGGAGAAACATAAAAAGTCAGGACTGGCAAATATATATCCTTAGGACTTTGCAACACCGGCAACTTTAGAAAAAAAAGATTGCTTCTTTGCATGGTAGGCATGGAAACACTGTACAAGTGCTTAAAGTGATAACTTTTTGCTGCTTTACAAATTTACTTACCTTTTAATTAAGAAAAATATTATCTGACTCACCTTGAGTACTTATCGCATAAACCTAAAGTTGAGTATCATATACTGATAAAATTTGATGAAGAAAACGACACTGTTGCTATGGTTACCAAGAAGAGAATTTATTGATTTTTAAAAAATACTTTTTATCAATATTAAACACTTTGTACCAGCTTCTTTCATCCAGTTAGATTGAGTGGTAGTTAAAACTGAAAGTCGGGTTTGTTGGTCATTAAGTATCAATCATTAAAATTTTAGGAATCTACATACAAGTGTACCGGGTACTTTCTCACTTTATATCCAGTTGGGCACCCCGCCCCACAGGAACCATTAATCCTGTGGCCACATATTTCCAATTTTTGAGATTGTGCATGCCACAGGTCTTAACAAATTTAATTTATCAAACCATTATTTTAATTTTATATAACGAATTCATTTATACATGTATGATATATTTTAATAAATTAAAGTGTTACGTTTCCCTTTTTCTACAGTATTTGCAGCACAGACAATAGTTCTTAAAAGGAGATTGAACTACTATTTAGACCTGACAGGATTAAAAACATTTATATATATATTTATAAATATTGTTCAATGGACTAAACGTCTTTTGACTTTGAATAAAGTACCTTGTTGATAAACAAGAACAAAGAATTGCTTAATTATATAGATGTATTTTTACATTATATGTGTACGTATTTGGTTTGAATAACCTTTGAAATAAGAAATTAAGGGGATATTTCTTACATCATACACAATTTCTTTTCTTTTAAAGACAGGTGAATTGTAGAATTAAGAACTCATGTATGAGGAAATACAGCATTTATTACTGAATACCAAAATATGACAGACTTTCTTTTTCATTCTAACATAACAATTTTATTACTCCTAAACAATATGTAGGATACAAAAAGGCATTCCATTTTTGAAATAAAAGAAATATACATTATAATGTTGTGTTGCATATCTCTTACAATATCACTGGCCATTTTTAAATGTTGTTTTTTTTTTGGTAATTAGTTTGTTTTTTTTTTAGCTCACCTGAGCCGAAGGCTCAAGTGAGCTTTTCTGATCAAAATTTGTCCGTTGTCTGTCGTCGTCGTTGTCGTTGTTGTCGTCGTAAACTTTTCACATTTTCATCTTCTTCTCAAGAACCACTGGGCCAATTTCAACCAAACTTGCTACAAAGTATCCTTGAGTAAAGGGAATTCAAATTTGTTCAAATGAAGGGCCACGCCCTTTTCCAAGGGGAGATAATTATGAATTTAGAAAAATTAATGCCATTTTTAAAAAATCTTCTTTTCAAGAACCATTAGGTCAGGAAAGATGAAACTCATGTGGATTCATCCGCAGGTAGTGTAGATTCAAGTTTGTTCATATCATGACCCCCAAAGGTAGGGTGGGGCCAAAATGGCCGATCAAAGTTTTTCATAGGAATATATAGGAAATATCTTTAAAAATCTTCTTCTCAAGAACCACTGGGCCAGGAAAGATGAAACTCAAGTGGAATCATCCTCAGATCATGTAGATGCATGTTCGTTCAAATCATGACCCCCGGGAGTAGGGTGGGGCCAAAATGGCCGATCAAAGTTTTACATAGGAATACAGTCAAACTTGTTTTAAGAGGCCACCTTTGGGAAGTCTGGAAACTGGCCACTTAAGACAGGTGATCTCTTATTCCAGTTTGTCCTCAAAAAGGACATTCGGTCAATAAATAAACAACATTAAGCACTACAGTTAAATTGATCAATCATAATTAAACAGGTCAATTTCACAACAGCTTTTTATGTGTATATATAATAATTCAAGCTCATTTAAAAAGAATTTTAAAAAGAATATTAAAGAATTCCAAATGTTTAGGTTTTGTGCATGTTTCTATTCCTACATAATAGTTAAAATTCTTGCATTCATCAGTGTGCATTTGTTACATAAAAATATAAAATTCTTTTAATTTTCATTTGAAGAAATACATACAGTGCCCGACTATTATCCTTTTTATAAAGAAAAAAAATACACAAAAATACAGTTTAATGGTAAATAAAATAAAGCATAGAAATTAAGAATATGTTCACTTTCATGAATTAAAAAAATGGTCAGCAGTATAACCCCCCCCCCCCAACTTAATTAATCGGTAATTAACTTACTTGCTGATGTTTTTAAAGTCTTATTAATTTTATTGTTTATAAAGCTTTAAAAAAGAATTTTTATGTAACATACACAGACACACAAATAAAATTAACCAGCTGACCAGAGAGATGTATTTACGCAGTTGAAAATCATACCATAACACAGGTGTCAAGTGCAGTAGAGCGTAACTAATCCCTATCGATCGTCTCTTGATAGTGAAATTCACGAGATGATCATGGCATATGAAGCACTTTGTTTTCACAAGAGTAGCAATTAGGGCTTCTACATGGAATCAAAATCTAAAAGGTGTGAATTTTTTTAGCTAGAGAAAAGTATCAATTGTAATTAAATTCTTTTAATTTTTCAATCGGCGATCTTAAAAAATAATTACAAATTGATCTAACAGGACAAATTTTTTTTTCATAAACACAAACAGAGTTCAGCGTATCTAAAAGCAATTTGTTTAATTGCATTAATAGGTTAAATTGACTATCAAGGAAATAATTACCCAAGCCAATGCGTTTAAAAGATGTGATAGGATCGCAACAAGTGACGAAATGGCCGCCTATTACAGTGTCAATAAGGCTGTGGGGGGAGGATTTGAGTGGCCGCTGGCCGCGTTACACAGGTGGCCGTTTATTCCAGTTAAAATATATAGGAAAAATCGTCGGGGGGAACTGAAAGTGGCCGCTGACCGCGAGTGGCCGTTGATTTCGGGTGGCCGCTAAGACAAGTTTGACTGTATATAGGAAAAATCTTTAAAAATCTTCTTCTCAAGAACCACTGGGCCAGGAAAGATGAAACTCAGGTGGAATCATCCTCAGAGAGTGTAGATGCAAGTTTGTTCAAATCATGACCCCCGAGGGTAGGTTAGGGCCAAAATGGCTGATCAAAGTTTTACATAGGAGTATATAGGAAAAAACTTTAAAAATCTTCTTTTCAAGAACCACTGGGCCAGGAAAGATGAAACTCATGTGAAATCATCCTCAGATAGTGTAGATTCAAGTTTGTTCAAATCATGACCCCCGGGGGTAGGGTTGGGCCAAAATGACCGATCACAGTTTTACATAGGAGTGTATAGGAAAAATCTTCTTCTCAAGAATCACTGGGCCAGGAAAGATGAAACTCATGTGGAATCATCCTCAGATAGTGTAGATTCAAGTTTGTTCAAATCATGACCCGAGGCGTCTAGCCGGGGGGGGGGGGGGTTCAACTGAGTGCACTTTTTATGCAAATGAGGTCAAAAATACTGGATTCTGATTGGCTGAGCCTCTGGGTGGGTCAAGGGAGTGCACTTTTTGGGGCTGGGGGATAGGTGGGTCAACAGAGTGCAGCCCCTGTGGGGGAAATAGGGGGTCAAGGGAGTGCAGCCCCTGTGGGGGATAGGTGGGTCAAGAGAGTGCAGATTAGGGGGGTCTGTGGGGATAGCCTGGTCAATTCATTACATATAGCCCCACTATATACGGGGTGTGTTTACACTGTGTTTACATCGTTACGCTGATACTACGACCTGTTGCATCATCTTTTATAGCTGTTGCATCATCTTTTTTATACCTGTTGCATCATCTTTTTATATCTGTTGCATCATCTTTTTTATACCTGTTGCATCATCTTATTATACCTGTTGCATCATCTTTCAGACTGGATTTCCTCAAAACACTAACAAATAACACAGATTTTTGATTTTTTTTTCAATTTTTATTCACAATGAAAAAATACATACATCCAATTACATTTTCTTTTTCTTCTGTCCCTTATCAGTCATCAGGGATAGTTTCCTCTTGTTTTACCTCTCCTTTTTCTTGAGATTGTTTTTCTTCAGGCGATAAAGGGATGCGACAATATACATACACCTTATAAATAGGCCTATCTGTAAAAATTCCTATAAGCTTCTTTTCTTCTCGAAACCTCTTTTCTATCAATTGATGAAAACACAATCCAAGTTGAATTTTCCAGGAACTCTTCTCCCCACAATAAGGTCCACTCATGATCTCCAATTGGTATTTTTGATAACCGTAATATCCATTTTTTCTCTCCTTCAGACAGTATTTTTCCTCTCTGGTGTCATGATTTTTTTCATAATCTTCAGGATCCAATTCCACTCTTTTTACCAACCAAAATTTTTTGTACTTTAAATTCGGTGGCCATTTTAAATAATTTCTGTTGCTTTCATAAAAATTCTGGATGGCTTCTTCTTTAGTTTTCATCCATTTTCCAAAATGTTCTCCGTTAATAGACCAACAATACTCCGTTTCCTCTGTCATATTTTTTGTCTGCTCCATTTTTTTTACCTGTGTCCAATTCCAAGTACTCACAAAGACTGATCGTCCATGTCCAGCTCCGCTTTATATACCTTTACTGTTGCATCATCTTTTTTATACCTGTTGCATCATCTTTTTATAGCTGTTGCATCATCTTTTTATAGCTGTTGCATCATCTTTTTATACTTGTTGCATCATCTTTTTTATACTTGTTGCATCATCTTTTTTATACCTGTTGCATCATCTGTAAGGGGGGCCGTGTGCAAAAATACCATAGACTTACCTATGCATTGTGACGTCATCCACTGTATAAATACAGGTTTTCTCCGACTTTCGGCTCATTCTACAGTCAGAGCCAGCTCCTATTTGGGTCATGGATTCTACTAGAGAAAAACAGGTACAGGCTCAACGAATATTGAAACGAAAAAGTACCGAGAAAGAAATAGATTTACCACCTAAACCCATTTCTGAGTATTATCATATGAGACTAGCTCAAGAAAGGACCTCTCCAAAATTTAAAGCGCATGAAAATAGATATGTCGTTCATTTCGATGAATTTCCAGAAGAAGAAGAAAACACAGGATTCGTTCGGCGATTATTCAGAAACATGTTACAAGACCAAATCTGAAATGCAGTGTAATCCTAACGATTACCTCCGCCTGAACCTTCATCACGATTCTCTGGAATCAGACATTTCGTACGAGTTTACCCAATGTAAAGATTTAAACGAAGACGTCATTTTAAAAAAAAATACAAGACGTGCAACAATCCAAAAAGGAGTTCAAACTGGGCGACGGCTCCACGGAATTCCAAGTGCTTCATATCGAGAATCCCCAGGGGAGTAGTGGAGACAGAACCAAACATCTACAAGTGAATAAAGAAACTTTCAAGAACAATAAACAATCCATCGTTCGGATCGTCAATCCCTGGGATAAATTTTGTTTGGCTAGAGCCATCGTCGTCACTCGATTACACAGTCAAAAACCCGAACATCCAGACCCCGAATGGGAAAAACGTTGGCGCCGTATGCGGAAGGGAGATAAGGAATCCTTAGACCAGAAACGAGAAGCCATAGCCCTCATGGAACAAGCCGGATGTGATATCACTCAAGCCTGTGGAGCCCTAGAGTGGCCGAAATTACAACAGGTATTAGCTCCTCAGTATCGACTGAAAATATTTCAGTTCAAATCTACTTCCACTAAACTCTGTTTAGAGCGCATCTTCAAAGGCTGGGGAGATGGAACTTGTTTGAACATTTTGTTAGACAACCGTCATTACGATGCCATCATATCGATGCCGGGAGTAACGGGGAACCCCTATTACTGTGATCATTGCGAAGTGGGGTACAGTCATGTCACAGACCATCAGTCCAAATGCCCTCATCGCTGTCCCTATTGTTTAGGACAACACCCTAAATGTCCCGATGAAGGGATCGACATTAAATGTCGGGAATGCCAAGGAATGTTTAAGAACAGGACCTGCTACGAAAATCATTTAAGACCTCATAGTAAGAAGACCACCACTACTGTCTGCAATTTAATGGGGCTATGCGAGAAGTGTCAGTCCTGGATACCTAAGAAATTATTACCTCATCACAAATGCGGAGATCAGAAACAGTGTAAGATCTGTAAGAAAATCGTCGATGCCGATCATCGGTGCTACGTACAACTGAAGCCCAAGAAGAAGAAGAAGAAGGGAAAAGACACCTTAGAGTTTTACATTTATTTCGATTTCGAATGCACTCAGGAATCGGGCATTCACGTTCCTAATCTGTGTGTGGCACATCGCGTCTGTCAACATTGCGATGACTTACCCATAGACCAACCCTGTCCTCATTGTCAACACATGGGACCCCGTCAGCACCTATTTCAAGGACCAGACACCTTAAAGAAGTTCATGGACTGGTTATTCCAACCCACTACAGGTACTAAGAATTCCACTTTAGTACACGACGAGGCCATCGTCATCGCCCATAACTTCAAAGGATACGACGGACAATTCATTTTGAATTACATAGTGCATTCTGCCCCCCTGAAACCTAACGTGATCATGAACGGCAGTAAGATCTTGTACATGGAAATATCTGGACTCAAATTCATCGACTCGTATAGTTTCTTAACGTTTCCTTTGGCCAAGATGCCCTCCGCTTTCGGATTGAACGAATTGAAGAAAGGTTATTTCCCTCACTTTTTTAATACGGAACAGAACCAGAATTACGTGGGACCTTATCCACCGGCAGCTTTCTACAAACCGGAGGAAATGTCTACCAGCGGACGACAAGCTTTTTTCTAATGGTACGACCAACAGAGGGGAAAAGTGTTTGATTTCCAGAAAGAGTTTGTAGGGTATTGTATCTCGGACGTCGACATTTTACGCCAATGCTGTGCACAGTTTAGAAGCACCCTCAAGAAGTTGGTCAACGTGGACCCTTTTCAGGAATCCATCACGTTTGCCAGTGCTGCTAATTTAGCCTACCGTCGAAATTTCATGCCTAAAGACACCATTGCCATCATTCCGAACCTCGGGTATGAACCGGCACGACAATATTCGGCCAAAGCCTGTCGGTGGCTCACCTGGATGAGTCATCAGAGTGGATGTCACATACGACATGCCAGAAACGGAGGCGAAGTCCCGATCGGAAATTATACCGTCGACGGATACCAGGAAGCGACTCGTACCGTCTACGAATTTTACGGGTGTTATTGGCACGGATGCCCCACTTGCTATCCCAGTTTACAGACGGAAACTCATCCTCACCGGACCCAATTTACTTACCAACAATTACACGAGAAAACCCTCAGAAGGACTGCGGATTTAGAGGACATGGGGTACACCGTGTGTAGTATCTGGGAGCACGATTTCGATCAACAAGTGCAACAAGATGAGAGTTTACAACAATTTGTACGAGATCTGGACATTCCGGATCCTTTGAAACCTCGAGAAGGGCTGTACGGAGGCCGGACCAATGCCACTAAATTATATTGTGAAGAAGGGGACATGAGATACGTGGACGTCTGTTCCTTATACCCTTACGTGTTGAAACACAGACCCTTTCCCCTAGGGCATCCCGAGATCATCACAGACGACTTCCAGGACGTGAGAAATTATTTCGGTCTCATTCACTGTCGGGTCTTACCACGAATTTACGAAGTGTGGCATTTCAAAGAAAGCAGTCAAGACTTATTTAAAAACTACATCAATACCTTCCTCAAGATCAAACAGGAAGCGTCCGGATTTCCCCCCGACTGTAAGACCTCAGAACAAGAACAAAATTACATTCGACAAATCTTCGACAAAGAAGGATTCATGATGGATAGGATCAGTATCGAGAAGAATCCAGTGAGAAGAACCATTGCTAAACTCTTTTTAAATTGTCTGTGGGGAAAATTTGCTCAACGGTTGTTATTACCCAAAGTCAGATACTTGGACGAAGTAGAGGAATTACACCAACTCTTACAAAATTCGACTCTCAACATCAAGGGTGTGCGACTCTTAGTCAATAAAGAAGATTCCAATGAAGACAAGATTCTAGTGAATTTTCAAGACAAAGAGGAATTCGTCGAAGAATGTCCCTTTGGAAACGTGATCCTGGCTTGTTTTACCACCGCCTATGCCCGCTTACATCTCTACGAGACTTTACAACCTTTAGAAGAACGAGGCCTTTATTTCGATACGGACAGTATCATTTACCAACATAGGGAAGGAGCTTTTAATCCTACCTTGGGTCATAGTTTAGGAGAATGGACCGACGAATTAGACGGGGATCACATCACCAAATTCATGTCGGCAGGTCCTAAAAATTATGGTTTTCGGACGGACAAAGGAACCGAGACCCTTAAATGCAAAGGGATCACTCTCAACCATCGAACCTCTCAGTTGGTGTGCCCAGACACTTTAGAAAAAATGCTCAAGGGAGAAATAGAGGAAGTGACAGTCCCTTATCCCGACAAAATCCAGAGGACCCGTGATCATGAACTCTTGAACAAACCTTCAGAGAAAACGTATAGAATTGTATATGATAAGAGACAAATTGTAGAGAATTATAACACTTTTCCTTATGGTTATTAATATGTTGATATGTTTGTTTGTTTGTTATTACAAATAAAAAAAATTGAATTGATGTTTTATGTGTTGTTGTTTTTCTTCTTCCTATTCTCTATAAAAAGGGGGGCAATACAAATCAAAAGTTCAGTGATGACTGACAAATTGCTAGATCAACCCATGCGTTATCCCCAGTATGCTCGGCTCACAAAGAGAGAAGCTACTTTTGAGCAGGGATGGCCAGAACCTCTCTTAGGAAAAATACCAGACCTAGCTCGAGCCGGGTTTTACTACAAGGGAGTAAAAGATAACGCTACCTGTTTTCATTGTGGAATGATTTTTAGTAATTGGGATCCCGAGGACGATCCTTGTGTAGAACATGCTTATTGGAACCCCAATTGTCCTTACATCAATCTGTATAAGGGACGAGGGTGGGTAATGAATGTGTTTATTGCGGGTTTAGATCAGCAGGGATATAAACCTTTACCTGAGATTAAACCTCTACTGAACCCAGAACCAGACGTCCAGGCTCGAGGAAAATGTCACATTTGTTTAGACGAGGAATTACAAATCGTTTTTCTACCTTGCGGACACGTATGCTGCTGTGCTTTGTGTGCTCCTTCCTTTAAGTTTTGCCCCATCTGTCGAGGCGAGATTCATCAGTCCAAACGCCTATTTCTGTGTTAAGTATAAATAAGACCCTGAACCCAACTTTTCTTTCATTGATCAACATGTATTCCGAGGAGACACCCCTCCCTTCTTTTCAATTAAAACACGAGTTTACCATGGTGGTTGCTGGATCCTCGAAATCAGGCAAAACAGAATTCGTCAAGACATTAGTGAACAATCTAGACTGGATCACCCCCATGCCCGAAAAGATCGTCTGGTGATATCGGGAATGGCAACCCGCTTACACTTCTTTAAAAGATAAAGTATCTTTCATCCGAAATATTCCAGAAGACGACGAGGAATTAGTAGCCAATTTGAGTGTGCCCCATTTACTCATTTTTGACGACATGATGGGAGGAAAAGCCATCGAATCTATTGTGGATTGGTTTACCGTAAAGCCCATCATCGGAATACCAGTGTGATTTACATCACTCAGAATTTATTTGATCGAGCTGCTTCTCATCGCACCATTAGTTTGAATGCTCATTATTTAGTCTTATTCAAAAATCCCAGAGACAAATCTCAGATCAATGTGTTGAGTCGTCAGCTAGCTTTACCTCATTTGATGTCTGCTTATCAAGAAGCCACCCAGATACCTCACGGATATCTTCTCGTGGACTTGAGTCCCCATACCCCAGACCAATACCGATTGAGAAGTCGAATGTTTGAAATGTTGACTGTACACATGCCTCAAGAGTATAAATAAAAGTGTTTCACACTCTTCTGGGTCATTGTTCATTTCACTCTCATCATGGCTCTATCAGCCAAGAGTAAATTAGTGAGAACCTTACGACGTTTACAGCGGGAACGAGATCCCGCGAAGCGAGCCCATTTAATCGAATTAGGGCGTAAAGCCTTATTGAATTGGTTTGCCATGGGAGCTCGCAATTTAATGAAAGGGGTCTTACCTATCAATAAACAGACCCAAAAGTTTATTAATAATCATCGTCAAGATTTAAAGATCATTGCCGATCAATCGGCCAGTGATCAAGACAGAAAAACAGCTATTTTAAAACGCGGAGGAGCTGGATTTCTAGGTGGAGTCATCATTCGTCATTTATTTAAATGGAATAGTCCTAAAAAACGGCGGGTTCGTCGTTTAAAGAGTGTAGTATTAAGAGTCGATAATAAGAAACAAAGAGTGTTTCCGGATTGGATGGTCCGTGTCGGAGGAGCAGCTCAAAAGAGCAGAAAAAAGAAGAAGAGAAAAGCCCCTCCTAAGAAGAAAAAAGCCCCACCCAAGAAAACAGCGAAAAGGCGAAAATCTGCTCCTCAAACTCTAGCTCAACGTAAAGCCATGCCCGAAAGTTTAAAAAACGAAATCAATCAGTATTATAAGGAACAAAGACAAAAGACCATAGGAGAGTTGCTCAAGAAACAAGCAGAACTGAGAATGGATCGTGCTATGGGACCCATAGGCAGTCAAAGAGCCAGTGATTTAGAAGTGTTTCCTCGAGTGAATGTGGGCATTCCCTCCTCCTCTTCCCCTGGAATTAAAGTTCCCATTCATGTCCCTAAAATCACACGTTTTCAACCCTTGACGGCCTCGACACCTCAACTACCTAAAGGCCTGAGATATAAATGTCGATATTGCGGAAAAATTTATGTCAGGGAGAAAGCGAGAGATAAACACGAGAGCGACAAACACGGAGGATATGCCCCTCCTTAAGAGAGACACTATAAAAGGGAGTGACATGGGAGACTTCTCTTCATTGTTTTCAAAGATGGCCAAGAAGAAAAAGGGATGTTGTACGCGATTAAGAGCGCATGCTCCTCTTTTAAGAGTGTTATCAGACCCTCACTATTCCTCGTCTTTAAAAACGGGGATTTTAAAACATTGTTCTGGAGATTGTATTCTGAAAATTTGTGAGATCGTCTACAACCTATTAAAAGGAGTGTTACCTCTCAATTCGGCTCAGAAACGAAAACTAGCTCCTAAGAAACACATCTTAAGGAGACTGGTCCGACCTCAATCTGTCCAGAGACGAAGAGCTTTATTAGTACAACAAAAAGGTGTTTTTTTTCCTTTTTTAATCTCAGCAGCTGCTCCTTTACTTTTGAACCTCCTAAAATGAGTCGTAAAATGGTGTTAGTACCTGAAGTTCTGTTGAATGAACTCAAAGGAAAACTCCCCAAACCTCCGGAATTTCAATCTACTCTGAGTATAGGTCAAGAAATGGACCAGATTACCAGACGTGAAGATTTAACCCCAGAAGAAAAAGTGGCTTTATACGGTCAAGAACTTCATCGGTATAGGAATTATTTACAACAAGCGAGAGAACCAACGACTACCAAAAAAACCCTGCACCCGTAGCCCCAGCAGCAGCAGCAGCAGCAGCAGCTCCAGACCCCGAGATCGATCAACAAATCATTCAAAGTGTGAATAAACCCATGCAAAGGAAAGCTGAATTATTATTAAATCATTTAAAGAAAACCAACGTCTTGACTTGGAATAAAGACGGAGAAATCAGTTATCGAGGTCAAAAAGTACCCGATTCTAACATTTAATGGCCGAAAACATGAGAACCAGATCCTTGAAAAATCGTCCGGTGCCTAAAGGATTAGATGAATTTGCTCAAGCTTTAAAAGAGACCCGTACTCCCATGGTTTACTTGCAAAATCGAGACCTTATAAAAGCCATGCAGAAACCAGGAAAAATCAGTACTCCTAAAGGGGCTTTGAGTGACGACGACGACGAAGAGAGCGGATTTCAGGATGCTTCCTCTTCTTTTCTGACCCCTATTAGTCGACCTGTAGAGGCAAGATCAAGGGTGTTAAAAAAATTCACACCTAAATATAGTCCCTATCGAGCCCAAAAGCAATTAAAAACCCAAGAAGAAGAAGCCAATAATAAGAAGAAATTAGAACAAATCGAGGAAAATTGGCTTCATTTGCCTAAGACATGAAGAAGAAGAAGAAGAAGAAGAAGGAAGTGGGGGACATTTTAACAGAGATTTATTACGATCCCAAGAGAGGGTATGGAGGCATACAGACTTTGTATCGTCAGGTCAAAAGTCTGGGACATAAGATTTCTTTGAACACCATACGAGAATGGTTAAAAGAGCAAGATACCTATACCTTACATAAACCCATTCACCGAAAATTCCGGAGACAACAGACCAGAGTGACGGATATAGACGAACAATGGCAATTAAATTTAGCGAATGTGTCCAGTTTAAAGAAACACAATGACGGTTATACCTTTTTATTGTGTGCCATTGACGTCTTATCTAAATATGCATGGGTGGTGCCTTTAAAACAGAAAACGGGGAAAGAAATGATTCGAGGATTACAAGAGATTTTCCGACAAGAAGGTCGACGTCCCGTCCGCATTCAATCGGATCAAGGCAAAGAATTTACCAATCGAGAATTCTTACAGGCGTTTAAATCCATTCATTTCTTTACCACTCGCAATACGGACACCAAAGCCAGTATCGTGGAACGATTTCAGAGAACCCTCAAAGCACGCATGTGGCGATATTTCACTCGGAATAAAACCAGACGGTATTTAGAGATCTTACCGGATTTAGTGTATGCTTACAATCATACCTATCATCGCAGTATCCAAAGATCCCCAGCTCAAGTGAAGCCCTCGAATGTGTTAAAAGTCTGGAAAACTTTATATGGGGAAGAATCATCACCTAAAACCAAAACCCCCCAAGTTTAAAACAGGAGATAAAGTGCGCATCAATAAAGCTAAACGCACTTTTGAAAAAGGATATTTACCGAACTGGACCACGGAAATATTTACCATTGCTCAACGAGTCCCCGGTCGGTATCCTTACGTGTATCGAGTACAAGATTACAACCAAGAGGAATTAGAAGGGACTTTTTACGAGAAAGAATTACAACAGATCATTAAAAAAGACGACGTGTACGAAGTAGAGGAAATCTTGGGGTATAAAAAGCGACGAGTCGGGAAGAAAATCATTCAAGAAGTCAAAGTCCGGTGGAAAGGATATCCCCCTAGTTTCGATTCATGGATTCCCCAAACGGATCTCATCAAATAACACCTCATTGGAAATGTTGTGGAGAGAATATTCCTCGACAAGAAATTGTGTATTTTGCACAATTATTCATTTGTATTTCCCTCATCATCACCAGTGTGGTCATGTTAGCTTTACACGATTCTAATCGAGAATATTGGATGGTCTGTGTGAGTTCTTCGGTCGGTTACATCATGCCTAGTCCTACCATGATACATCATACCCATAGGGTCAAGAAGACCAATTCACCCAGTTAATCCCGGAATCTAAAAATAGATACACCCCTCTATATAAAAAGGAGACACCATAACCCCAAGAGGATCATTTTTGATCTGAGTGAGGGACAGAGCACATATCATGGATTTTTTAAGCTCAGAGTATCGTTGGAAAATAGTAGTACCTGTAGGTTCTAGTCACAAAGGAGAATGGATGAAAAACAAAGAGACATGTATTCAAGATTTCTTTGATAAGAATCCAGGACAAACAGGTCTCAATGAAATCTATCTGTATAAGAGATTCAAGTTACCAGACCGCCAAAGTATAAAAACCATGCTCTTAATAGGACCCAGATCACCTAAATATGGAGAATTTAAATGGAAAGTCAATTACGTCTTGGCTCACCGAAGAGAGGGACCTGAAAGCACTTTGATTCAAGGAAAATGGATGAAAAAAGCTGGAGATTGTATAAAAGACTATTTGAAAGAAGTGGTCGTAAAAGGATACGATATCATGGACTGTGCTTGTGAAACAGAATATTTGTACATGAGGATGCAACAAGTATAAAAAAGATGATGCAATAGATATAAACAGATGATGCAACAGATATGTATATAAAGCGGAGCTGGGAGTACCCTGCGCTCATTGTACCCAATTTTGAAAAAGGACACGGAACAAGTCAGACGTGTTTTTGTTTCAAAGATGCAGTATCGCTGGTCTATTGACGAAGAAACTTTTGGGCCTTGGATGAAAACTAAACTGGGAGCGGTGATGGATTATTTTGAACATCATCCAGGACAATTCATGAAGGATTTCAGGAAAGAATCATGGGCTGACCAGGGATTTCTTGCAAAAATATTTCCAGAAAAAAAAGTGTGGTTGGAAAAAAAGAGTCAAAATCCCTTGCCCCCTCAAAGGATATAGAGTGAGGGTAAAAACCAACCAACATTATCAGCAATACAAATGGGAGATCCACGATGATCTTGGAACTCTAGCTAAAGGTCTCTGGTACATGCATTTAAAAGCGTGTATTGAAGATTTAATGAGGACCAAGAAAGAAGAAGAAGCCTTAAAAAGAGTTCTTCCAGACACTTATACACAGTACCTGTATTGTCGCATCCCCTTTACCCGGATTAAAGACTGGATGGAAAAGAAAGGACTTGGGGTGTAGAAGCGACTGATTGAGGACCGATCATCAGAAGACGAAGAAGAAGAAGAAATAGATGTGTAAATTTTTGAATAAATTTTTTGAATTTTAAAAAAAAGTGTTGTTATAAATACAAAGGTCTTAAGGTCTAGGGTCTCAGTCTTAGATTGAACATGGCCGAGAGCAGTGGGTTTTACATGACTTTACCCAGTGATGGGTCTATGACCTCTTTTTCTAGCAATACGGCCGCTCAGTTTAAAACCTTATTACCACAAACAGTGGATTTAACCGACGGAGAATGGGAGGTGGCTTTAACAGAAATGTTGTATCCCAATTCATTGAAAAACATTACAGAAAAGGAGGCTTATTTTGACATCCTGATCCCTCAGTCTTTTGCTCCCCATAACAAAGATATCAAAGACCCAAATGTTTTTAAATCGGGCAGATTTAAAATGAAAACCTTAGACCCAATGCCATTACGTCAATGTCCTGTACTGATAGATTGGGCCCATAATAAACGACCTTCACTCATTGATCTAGATGGCAAGATGGAAATTAGACGAATTCACTTCAGACCCGGGCCTTACGTTCACCCCAAGGCTTTAACAGAGGAAATAAGTCTAGGACTACAGAGATCATTGAGAAAAATATGGAAAACCGTTGGTCATCCAGATGAAGAAAATTCTATGAAATTAGTATATTACGAGACCTATGATCGAGTGATGTATCAAATTAATGGAAAAAATCTTACTCCCTTATGCATTCGTTTCCCCACATCCCTAGCTTATAAGCTAGGCATGGACAGTCAGAAAGTCATTCTTCAGAACGATACAGAAAACATGACCAAATGGATCAACATTAGTTACTTGGGAAACAAAACTGTGGATTTATATGAAAATCTGAAATCCATGTATGTCTATTGTGACTTGATTCAACCCCAGACGGTAGGCTCCAATGCCTTGAAACTCTTAAGAGTGGTGCCTTGTACATTTCATTTGGAGGATTCAAAACAAGCCAAATGGGAACCCATTCGAGCGGAATATTTGAAACTAAGTAAAAAACATTTCGATACCATTGAGATTCACATCATGACTCCTTTAGGGACTCCCATGCCCTTTGTAAGTGGTAAATCAGTGGTGAAACTTCATTTCAGAAAAGTATACTGAGATGAATGTACCGTTATTGTGTTCCATCTTATTGGGCGTGGTGGCTTGCCTGGTCTGCTGTCTGTATTGTATTCAGCCGTAAAGGTATAAAAGGAAGTCCCTGATGACAGAAAGGTCAGTTAAACAAGAGACATGAACCATGCAGTATCATCCCGGATTACTGAGACAAAGAGGACACGGACAGTTTGTCTATCATAAAGGATTATTACGTCAAAAAGGACACGGTTTTTTAGGATCCCTATTTAAAGTAGCAGCTCCCTTAGTCAGCAATCTAGTAGGAGGATTATTGGGTCAACAACAACCCCCACCACCACCACCACCAGCCTATTATCCACCCCAAAACTATCAAAGAGGGGAAGGATTTTTTACTGATTTACTGAAAACGGGAGCTAAACACGCCTTGACTGCTGCTGCTAGAACGGGATTAGACGTATTAGAAAATAAGAGATCTTTAAAAGACGCAGTCAAAACTCACAGCGTAAGAGCCCTCAAAAATACTTCGGGAATGGTGAAACAAAGAATGAATCTAGGAGGTACTAAGAACAGAAGAAGAAGAAAGAGAATGAAAAAACAGAGGGGATCGGGAATGGTGATTAAAATAGCAAGAAGAAAAAGAAGACGACAGAGAGGCCGAGGATTTTTTACTGATTTACTGAAAACGGGAGCTAAACACGCCTTGACTGCCGCTGCTAGAACGGGATTAGACGTATTAGAAAATAAGAGATCTTTAAAAGACGCAGTCAAAACTCACGGCGTAAAAGCCTTGAAAAATACTTCGGGAATGGTGAAACAAAGAATGAATCTAGGAAGTAGTAACAACAGAAGAAAAAAGACCCCTATGTTAGCCCGAGGAGGTCCTAAGAGAAAAAGGAAAAAACAAGGAGGAATTCCTAAAAGAAAACGTCCTTTAGATGTGTTTGACTGAGAGAGAGAGAGAGAGTATAAATAGACCAGTCCAGGGAACAGAAGGTTCATTTGTGAAAACTGAATCCTAGTAGACACATCATGTTACAGCCCGATTCCTGTGCGTGTGGGATGAACAATTTACAATTGTTCCAAGTCCCTCCGACTAATATTGCTTTAGAAGACTCGAAATGGGAAGAATATTACCCCATTTCCAGTACTTTAGATTCCGACACCGCTCCCATCGAATTTGAAATCAAAGGACAAGGAGATCACTATCTGGATTTATCTCAAACTTATCTTCAAATGGTATGTAAATTTACCAAAGACGATGGAAGTAATCTGACTGGGGCGAACAGCACTTCCAGTCCAGTGAATAATATCTTACATTCCATGTTTACGGAAATCGATGTCAGTCTGAATGGCAAAATAGTCACCCCGGGGACGGATACTTATCCTTACAAAGCTTATCTGGAGAAATTATTGTCATACCAACCCAGAACTTTAAAGACACAGACCAGGGCCTGTAGTCTGTGGGAAAAAGATACGGCAGGACACATGGACGAAGTGGGGTTAGAGGACCTTGGTCTAGCTGAAAATAAAACCTTTAATGTAACTCCGGGTCAAAATGGTGGTGCCGACACAGTGACCATTAACAAACCCATCCTCACAGCGTTACCGGCCAATTCTAAAAACGAAGGATTCCGAAAAAGACACCAAGCTATTGCTGACAGTAAGAAAATCAGTTTGCTGGATACTTTACATTTGGATTTGTTTCAACAAGATCGATTTCTACCCAATGGAGTGGACGTCCGTTTGCGATTTAATCGAGCTAGACCCTCTTTCTACATGATGATCAAAGGAGGAAGTACAGGAAAAGTGAAAATATTGAGTATGATCTTGTGGGTGAGAAAAGTCAAACCCACAGCAGTCATGATGAATACCATTAATCAGAGTTTGAATACCCACAGAGCCAAATATCCCTTGAGAAGAGTGGAAGTGAAAACCTTTACCATTGGCTCAGGAACTCAGTCTAAGATTACGGATCATCTGTTTCAAGGTCAGATGCCTAAACGTCTCATTTTAGGCTTTGTGGAGAATGCGGCCTTTAACGGAGATAAAACTAAAAATCCCTTTCATTTCCAAAACTTTGGGATCAAGAAATTAGATGTCAGTATCAACGGAGAGACCATGAGTACTCGTTGTTTTGAGCCTAATTTCAACGACGATTTATATCTGAGATCATATCTCAGTCTGTATCAAGCTCTGGGGAAATTAGGAGAAGATTGGGCTCCAGACATCACCCTAGAAGAGTATAAAAGCGGCTACACTCTATGGGGCTGGGATTTCACTAAAGATCAAGAAGCGCAATCGGATAAATTCCACATCATAGAAACAGGAAATCTGAGAGTAGAAGTGCAGTTTACCAACAATACGGCTACCACCATCAATTGTGTGGTGTATGCAGAATTCGATAACTTATTAGAAATTAACAAACAGAGAGAAGTGAGCATTGATTACTAAAAAAAAATGGATACGGGACAATTGAGAGAAGTCTTATCCAGAGAATTCAAGAGTTCTTTTGGAGGCGTGTATCCTGTAGATTTATTACCGGATCAATTAAGACCTGGAGAAAAAGCTGTCGTGGTCAATACGGATCCTCAAGATCGACCTGGAGAACATTGGGTGTGTCTATATGTGAGCAATCCCGTGGTGGAATATTTCGATTCTTATGGATTTCCTCCCTTACAAAAAGAAATTCAAGATTTTATCCAGCGTCATGCTCAGCAATGGATTTATAATCCGTATCGCTATCAAGACTGGAATACCGATGTGTGTGGACAATATTGCGTGTATTATTTACATCAAAGAGACAAGAAAAGAAAGAAAACCGACGAGTGGCTATTCCCCTTTGACCAGAGTACGGCTTTACAAAGGGACAGATACGTGGCGAATTGGTTTAAAAACACTTATCATAAATTACCTACGGGTCATGGACAAAAGTGTCAATGTTTTTATCAAAATGTATTGTAAATGAGTTGTTTGTTGTTGTTGTTTGTTGTTGTTGTTGTTAATAAAGAATGAAAAAAAAAAAAATCAAAATCTGTGTTCTTATTATTTATGTGTTAGTGTTTTCAGTTAAAAAATCCAGTTTTGAACTGGTTAGGCTAGACTGAGCTTTTGACTGTGAAGCGTGACGTCATAATCTTGAATCGCTGCCAAGTATTTACCTGTATAGTCAACAGGTCCTAATTTTTTTTGCACACGGCCCCCTTACAGATGATGCAACAGGTATAAAAAAGATGATGCAACAGATATAAAAAGATGATGCAACAGGTATAAAAAGATGATGCAATTCAAGGTGGGGGTATAAAAACAAGGTGTTAAAGACGATCCTCATCAGTTGGGGGCATGTGGTTGAGTAAACGACAGTTTGGCAAGCGAATTCCAAGAATATTAGAAGACATGGAGATGGACAAAGATAAATTTGCCTTATTAGAAAAGAGAATGACGGAACCTATGGAGGGGGATCACGAAGCTCCTCAAACAAAAAGAAGAATAGAGTTGAAAACCCTGGATCCGGAACCTAAGAATGAATATTTACCCATGCATGAGGATCCTAAATGTCCACTATGCCACCCGCAGACCTCGGAACCTATGGGGGATCACAACGCTCCTCAACAAAGAAGAATGGAGTTGAAAACCTTGGATCCGGAACCTAAGAATGAATATTTACCCCTGCATGAGCCTGTGAAGGATCCTAATGATCCAGACAGATGTTACAGGGTAGCCATTAATTGGACTTTCACCATTAAAGAGCCTAAAGAAGAAGAAGATATAGACATGTTTCTGAGCAACCAAGATGATTTCTTCTTCGGTTTCCAGTATTTGATTATACAAAAGGAAAGACATCCCTGGACAGGAGAACTGCATCAAATCAGGGGATTCATTCAAATGAAGGAACCAGAAGGAGGACTGACTATGTGCAGACTTCATATCGCTGCCAATTTTGCCATGTCTCACAGTACTCCAGAATTGGAAAGTATGTTTTACAAGCAAGGAGGTGACTATGAAGAATATGGTGTTCTGAAACCGGAGGAGAGAAACAAGGAATTGGAGCCCAGAGATTGGATAGAATGGGAAATAGGAGCTTGGAAGAAACCTGAAGCTATTGCAGCTAGAGAAGCTAGGAAGAAACAGTTCTTAAAGAATGTGAGCTGGTCAAGATGTGAATAAAAAAAAAAAAAATTTGAACTGTTATTTATTGTTAGATCTCAATAAAAAAGAAAAGAAAAAAAATTGTGGGTTTTTTGTCATTTTTAAAAAATAGGTTATCTCCCTTTAACCATAGATTTTTTCAAAACACCAAAACAAAAAGTGTTGAGGGTTTTTTAAAGATTGGGGGGGGGGGAATAGATACAATTAATTAAAAAAAAGTATAAATAGTAAACATGGTACAAAACACACCTCAGTTGTGGACTGGCTTCATTATGGGTAACACATCCAGCAAAGAAATGAGTCAGAACACTAGATTAAAGGAAACTGAATGGTTACTTATACAGGAGGGAGGAAAAGATATCATACCACCTCCCTTGATGGTAGAACATCCTGCAGTATTTATACCACCTCCCTTGATGGAAGAACATCCTGTAGAATATAAACCTCAGGAGGAGGAAAAAGAAAACATAAGACCAAACAAACTCTTGGAGGATATTAAGGCTCATTATCAAAACAAACAGAAAGAAAATACAGGCAATGGATATATTGCTTACTTAAAACAAGACAGAGGTAGAATATCCAATAATTGGATATTTAATTTAACTGGGTGCAGACAGGAAGATGTAGATCAAATCATTGGAAGTGATTATCAATACTTGATCTTACAAAAAGAAAGGCATCCAGAAACTGGAAAACTTCATCATGTGAGAGGATTCATTCAAATGAAAAACAGAGTTCAAGGGAGATACATGTACAGAAAGATTCATAAATTAACCTGTTTTGAGATGTCTCACAGCACCCCAGCATTGGAAAGAACTTTTTATAGACAAGGTGACTATGAAGAATATGGAGTTCTAAAACCTGATGTGAGAAACAAAGAATTAGTTCCAAGAGATTGTAGATTTACCTGAATAAAAAAACTTGTTTTTTAAAAATTTTTGTTGTTGTTCTATAAAAACAAGGGTGTTTTAAAAAATAGATTCATTTTACATCATGAGTCTCCAGGAGATACAAGGTGATTTACTCAACTGTGAGGTAGAAGCTATTGTTCATCAATGTAATTGTTTAACTGTAAAAGCTCATGGATTGAGTCAAAGTATTGCAGAGAAATTCCCACAAGCTAATCTCTATGCCACTCGCAGACCTCTAGGGACTAGAAATTTAGCCGTAGAAGAAGATAGAGGAATTCCAGGCACTATTAAGGTGTTTCCCTCACAAACCCCTGTGGTCATTTGTTTACTAGCTCAATGGGATTATGGAAAAGCAAGTCACCGACCTAAAAGAATTTCCACTTATCAGGATACCCCACAAAACAGAGAGCAATGGTTTCAAACTTGTTTACAAGAAATGGGGGAAAGTTTACCTTACCAGACTTATGCTTTTCCTTACAAGATTGGCTGTGGACTAGCCCAAGGAAATTGGATTCATTATAGACATTATATTGAACAATTTGTACACACTTATGAAAAACATGTGTACATTCTTCATCATCATCATTAATTGTGTGTTTTTCATGTGATGTAAAAATAAAGAAGAAAAAAAAAAGTACCTTTTTATCTGTCATACTCTAAAGTCTGTTTTAAACAGGAGATGAAAGTCCACTGTAATCCCCATGCACTCATAAGCAGATCCCTTTTTTTTCTTTCCCCTGTGATATAATGTCAAAATTTAATGGAAAATTCAAAAATTTATCAGTAATTGGAGTCAAAACTTGCTATCTTTATGGTATTGATTTTTCATTATCAGATTTATCTTTTTTTATCCATTTTTAAAATTTAAACATTTAAAATAATTATCTTAATAATAATAATTAAATAAATTAAAATGATATCTCATTGAAAACTTTTTAGATTCAAGTTTTGTTTTTATCATAATTGACTCACTGTGTATTTCCCAAAGGAAGACCAGCAGCCAGCACGCTTCACTTAATGTAATAATGGAATAATGGAATATAGATGGTTAGGAACAAAACATATCTTCCAGGTTTGAGGACTGTACAGAAAATAAAACCCATTTTTTGTTATTATTAAATTACATGAGACAATGCCTCTTATAAATGTAATGCAAAAATAATATCTCATATATATATGGATTCCTATACTCTAATCATATTAAATGTCATTTGTAAAATGTATTATTTTTAAAGACAGATTTATTTAGGATAGACTTTTTAAATGATGACATGAATAGTAGGCCATACTTTAAGCACATGACAAAAACATTCTCTCAAATTACACAGAAATGGGTTATTTAGCATAGCTGACATTAAACATATAGGTGAGGGATAACATAATCACAATCATAAACAATGTGAAACAACTTTAAACGTCCTACAAGGTGGATTACAAGCCTTTTTCACTGGGGTAAAATCTTTGCCGAGATTCGCCATGGCCGCTGAACCCGAACCCGACTGTATAAAGATGAAGTCATAAAAATAACATAACACTGATGTAGTATTACATGATTTTTTAATTTTATTTCTTAAAAACTAACAAAGCTTCTAAGCAACAGGTATAATAAGATGATGCAACAGGTATAAAAAAAAAAGATGATGCAACAGCTATAAAAAAGATGATGCAACAGCTATAAAAAGATGATGCAACAGCTATAAAAAGATGATGCAACAGCTATAAAAAAAGATGATGCAACAGTAAAGGTATATAAAGCGGAGCTGGACATGGACGATCATTGTGTGTGAGTACTAGGAAGTGAACACAGGTAAAAAAAAAAGTTTCAGTGGTCAAGTCAGAGGTATGGAACCAAGGTATCGGTGGCTTATTGAGAATACTGACAAGAATGGACCCTGGATGGAAACCCTAGAAGAAGCCAGGGAGGATTACCATAAAACCCATTCAGAGGAATCTAATCAAAAACCATGGACTTATTGGGAATACTCTAAACAAATGTGGGACTTGGATATGATGATTCCGGAACAATCTAAAGAAAAAGTTGAAGAAACTAAACAAAAAATATGGTTGGAAAAAAGAGTGAAATTTCCTGAAAATTATGTCGTGAAAAGAAAGCACTGCTCTTTTGAGGGGGAAATGAAGGGTTATCATCTCTACAAATGGGAGATCACAGCTGAGGATGATTATGATGATTTTTTGATTGGAACTAATTACTTTACCTCCAATTTAGAAAAGTGTATTGAAGATTTACTCCAGACAATGAGAGAAGGAAAAACGAGAGATGGAAAACCCTTAAAGAGACCGGGATTTAGGGGTCCTTTTGCACAGTATCTCCATGGAATAATTCCTTATTTTCCAAATGAAAAAGATATTCCTTGGTGGACACGAGACTATGGTAATGATGATGATGATGATTTGAAGTTTTATGATGATTCGGCCTGGACGATTAATTTCGAATGTGTTGGACTGGATGATTAATTTGGAGGGTATTTTAGATTAAAAGACAGCCTGGTAAAATTGTTGTATGTATTTTTTCATTGTGAATAAAAAATTGAAAAAAAAAAAAATCAAAAATCTGTGTTATTTGTTAGTGTTTTGAGGAAATCCAGTTTGAAAGATGATGCAACAGGTATAATAAGATGATGCAACAGGTATAAAAAAGATGATGCAACAGGTATAAAAAAAGATGATGCAACAGCTATAAAAAAATGATGCAACAGGTCGTAGTAGCAGCGTAACGATGTAAACACAGTGTAAACACACCCCGTATATAGTGGGGCTATATGTAATGAATTGACCAGGCTATCCCCACAGACCCCCCTAACCTGCACTCTCTTGACCCACCTATCCCCCACAGGGGCTGCACTCCCTTGACCCCCTATTTCCCCCACAGGGGCTGCACTCTGTTGACCCACCTATCCCCCAGCCCCAAAAAGTGCACTCCCTTGACCCACCCAGAGGCTCAGCCAATCAGAATCCAGTATTTTTGACCTCATTTGCATAAAAAGTGCACTCAGTTGAACCCCCCGGCTAGACGCCTTATACTACTGGTAGGGTAGGGCCAAAATGGCTGATCAAACCTTTACCTAGGAGTATATAGGAAAAATCTTTAAAAATTTTCTTCTCAAGAACCATTTAGACAGGAAAAATGTAACTCATGTGAAATTATCCTCAGGTAGTGTAGTTTCAAGTTTGTTCAAATCATGACCCCTGGGGGTAGGTTGGGACCAAAATGGCCGACCAAAAATTAATTCTCATAGGAATATATAGGGAAACCTTTTAAAATCTTCTTTTCAAGTACTTCAAAGCCATGATTAGTAATATTTATGTAGAATTATCCTCAGGTAGTGTAGATTCAAGTTTGTCCAAATCATGATATGTGCTTTTTCCTAGCTGATGTGCTCAGGTGAGCGCTGTGGCCCCTGGGCCTCTTGTTACAAATAATTATCACATTTTGAAACAACACATCATTTTATAAAATGCATCTACTCACTCTTAAGACACATGAAGCAAATGGACATTAATTTGTGTTAATTGGAATGGAATACTGGAGTATACCTGTAAAATCCTTATAATCCACATCTTTAAGTTTAAAAATATAATTAATAAAAGAAAGACATCAGAGATTGATTTTTTTTTTTCCAATTTGTCAGAAAAGAAACAAAACAACCTTTTCATTCTAGGTCACTGAATATTAGCATTACTTTAAAAGAATAACACTAATCACTTAGAAATATAATTATATTATTGATAAAATATTATTACATTTCTAATTCAACATTACAATTAATACTTTTTTTTTTAAAATGGAAAATTAAATTGATAATCTTACATGAAAAATTTATTTTTGTTGCTGCAACATCCCAATTTATTAAAAATCTCATCAAATATTTGCACAACACTTTGATTCCCACAACACAGCCTGTATAGTTAAATTCCAAGCCTATGTAACATTCTGATAATCTGAGGCATCACAAAATCTATTCCAATAATAACCACCACAAAAGACATCAGTGGAGTCATGAGTTGTCTCTGTGTTATATCTCCAATCCTGTCACACAGGTTCTTAATTCCAGGAATGGAGAAATTCAGCATCTGAGATTTGTGTTCAAACTGGGCACAGGCATCAACCATCTGTTGTCCATCAAAAGGTGGAGTAAGAATCCAATATAGGAGTACAGCGATGACCAAACCCTTACAAGCGAAGGCCAGGACATTGATGACGGAGTTATCTACAGGTGGGGGAGGGACTCTCAGTGGGGGGTCGGCAGCAAGGGGTGGATCTTGCTGAGATTGGGGAGTGGTAGAGGGACCTTTGTGAAGTGTGGCATGGTTTTGTAGAACTTTAATTCCAACATCACAAACCTAGAAATTTTAAACAATACTTAATTTTTGCATTACATACTTACATATTATTGATTTGATTTGAACATATTTTATTGCTTATACTTTACAATTATTACAATTACATATTATTGACAGTGCTTGGAAAAAAATACAATATCTGACAGAGAATAAGGCCTTAAGGTTATAATACCTGTCTCATAAAGGACAGAATTGGTACATCTAGTGCTGGGTACACTTGATTCCAGCGAGAATGCCCCTTTTCTTTATCATAGTCATCACAGTAGTTTGTACACAGAAGGAAACGGTTCTCTGGAAGGCCAAGCTTAGAACAGAAATCTTTCTTCTTTGTCAAGTATGCTTCCTCATCATGTACTTTGTCTTTCTGTGTTAGCACGCCAAATAGTGGAATGACTGCAAATTACATTTAACAGGGTTAACATATAGCAAAGACTTGTCTTATGTGGACAAGTGTTCCAAAGAAATCAGCCAGTTTATGTATATAGTACATTTTTTTTAAAGTTTAGGATTAATTATAAGGAATGGGACAAGTGGGAAAAAACAGTTAATTCACTAAGAATAAATTCTCATCCCTGACTCAGGTGAACTAAATTCAGAGAATATAACAGAAACTCTGAAAATGATTTTTACACAATGTCATTTGGTTTCAGGGTTGCTAAATTTTGTTTTCTTTACTGAGAGATCTCCTGCACCTCATCATATCTCATCAGCCTTTACCTCTTTCCTCTTTCTGTGCCACCTGAACCACGGCATCCATAAGATTTTCTGGAAGGACTGAAGTTGTTGAAGTAACAAAAATCAGGCAGTCAACTTTCAGTGCCTCCTGGTTCATATAATATTCTTCCTTCATTCCTTTCAGCCCTCCATCTCTGAAAGAAAGTCAAAATACTCATCAGTGATTTTCAAAGGACTTTGCTATTGTGTAAGATTGTGGGCTGATTTCCAATACTTAAGAAAAACTTTTAGAAATCCATCTTTATTTCCCCTAGTGAATTATAGAGATTCCATGGTCAAGGTTTTAATGCAATGTATTTTTTAGCAATTAAAATACAATATCTTGTTTACCAAAAAAGGAACTCTAACTACAATTCTAAGGCAGGATTTTCAGCATACCAATGTTAAATATACGTATTAAGTTTGATGTTTTCACTTTATCCTACCACAAAATCACAACTATTGAATATCATACCATACATACAACAAAGAATTAAATGGAATGAAAAAGCCGAGGATAAACAGTGATCCACCTCCTAAATCCTGTAAGGAAACCAAATTAGGTACAGAGCAAAAACACAGACACTTTCTAACACCAAAGTTGGGATCAGGATCACAAGGAATAAGCTTCCCCTATTGAACAGTCAACACCCCCCCCCCCCCTCCCTTTTGAACCTTCTCACAGTCTACATTGTTCAGGTAAATTAAATATCCATAGTTAAACAAGATTGCCAAAACTCCTGTAACTTTAACTAATTTGTCAATAGCCTGCCTGGTTTTAAATATATATGATAGTTAGGGATTTAACGAAAATTCCACTTTATTACATAGTAATAGTGTATCTCATATTTTACATTTTGACCTGACACATATTTAAGAAATAAAGTCCACGTTTCCATGAATGTTGCAGAATAATCTCCGAAGTCGAGAAATGTTGTTTGAAAGATAAAAGCAGAGGCTTTTATACTGTATAAGTGGAAATTTTAGCAAGACGCAAATTTAGCGATTTCTACCTAAAATCTGGTATCTTATTTGTAGCGAGAAGTAATTTTAGCGATTTTAAAATGCTAACTAAAGAAGCTATTACAAATAATACGCGATTAATTTTTAGCAATATTCAATTTTAGCAATGTCAGTACCCTTGCTTATAATGCCAAAATTAAATCCTCGCTAAAAATTCTATTTATAGGATATTTCAAACAACATTTCAAGACAGAGGAGGTTATTCTGCAACATTCACGACAACAAGGACTTTATTTCTATTCTACTACATGTGCTAGCAGCTCTAAAATATGACTGATCGTTTCTCTATAGAGAAACGAATTAGGTCACCATGCTGCGGTAATGCTGTTCCATTTAACACCAGAGTGTAAATTTGTTTGTTTACCTGTGAATAGAATGCAGACATTTGTGCTTTCACTGCATTAAAATTAGCCTTTTATTAATTATAAATATGTTTAAAGCTTATTTAAATTAATCTTTTTGAATATACAATAACGAAATCAGTTTCCTATTTTACCACTTTATCACTAAAATCACGGAGGTTCGTGAAACAGCCCGGCTTGGCTTTTGAAACCTACATTCATCAGCTACTTTCTGCAATATACAGTGTTTTAAATTGCAAAGAACGACACATCAATGTGGTCTAAATATGTATATTTCATTCTTAAGTCAAATGTACATTTCAACTGCACAGGTCTGATACACGTTTCTGATCTGATAATTTTGTGATGACGTTCGTGATTTATTGGAGAATAATGTCCCCGGCATTTCTTTGATCTCGGCAATAATCGTAGTAGAATTGCCGGGAGTTTGGGGATTAACCATAGCAAAAAAGACACTGTCATTCCTTCTAAAAACCTCAGCAACTCCAATACGACTAAAAAAATCTAATGAGATTTTAAAGAATTTAATTACATAGTGCCATTGTGCATGATCTATCTTTTTACTTCAATCATAGATATACCGTGTAATCCCTATTAAACGCCCCTGCCCGTGTAAGCGCCCCCTTAGGTCTTTTCCAATTGTCAGGAAATAAGGGCCCCCTGTACAGTGATTAAAATCAACAAGAACTGTATCAAAATATTGAAGAAAGTGAAAATTAAACTTGTCTATCATATAATTTTTCAGTGGAAAATGAATAATTTAGCATAATTTGGGTGGATTATCTTTAATTTAAGTAAAGTTAGGCAATTATCTTGTATTTATTTTTTTTTCAAAAGATTTTTTTTAAGTTAAAATATGACATTAAATATCACAAATAGAGTACCAAAATAACCACCCCCTTTTTACAATTTTCTAAGCGCACGGGGCGCTTAATAGGGATTAAACGGTATTAAGGGTTTCCCATAACAAAACATGGACTTTGCCATTCTTGGTTTTTATTCACTTTTGATAAATTTAACTAAATCTACCAAGTATAATCTCAAGTTTAGAGGAAAACTTACGTGTATATCTTCAGAGCATCTTTTAACTTGTGTTCATGTGGAATCAAGCCAAACAAAATGTATCTGAGTAGTTCTTTTATATCCTCTGTGGATTGGTTCTCGAACCCATTCATGTCAATCAGTGTTGGATATGGATACTCCTTCTGTCTCCCTGAGTCCAGGTACTCATCTTTTGTTATCCTTTCAGAAAAAATATTTTTTTTTTTAAAGTTCTGTAAATGAATTCCTATCTTGGTAACTGCTACCCCCCCTTTCTTTAAAAAAACAATATACATGGCTTAAAACCATATAGATGATGCAGTGTAGGTAATGGTTGAATTTTTACATTTAAATTGAAGATGTTATAAAGAAACCATGGCAAAAATCTGAGTATGAAGATTTTCAAAAATATATGTAACCGATCCCAGCTGCTTGTGGTTTGTTGTACAAATAAAACATACATATATGTTGTATTAAATACTGATAAACCACTAACAACATACTTCGTAAGATGACACGTTCCTTGCCCCCCTTCCCCAGCAGTGAACCCGACCTTGGTTCGCTCTCGCCAGCACTTAGAGGAAAAACTGGCTATGATAGAGTTGATGAATGACGATTTTCCGACACCCGATGGTCCTATAATGGCAACATTTTTTGGAACAAAGTATTCCTCTAAACGTTCCTCAAGCAATTTTATCTCTCTTTCTTTTTGTTGTAGATCAATAACTTCTGGAGTTGCAGAAGACATATTGCAATATAGAGCTTCTAGACACAAATCTGTGTGAAGACAGTGGGGGTCAACTTTCTCTTGTCTCCGGGATTTATGTCCTCTGGATAAAAACACCTGTCAATGCTTCAAATGAAAAGAACATTGGATTTTCCTCTTTACGTTGTTTTAGATTTCTACTTTCGGTTTGTATTTTAAAGAAACAAACAAATTACGAATATCGATCCCGATCCACAGGCACTTGTTTCGAAAACGGCACCCCTACTTAAGTAGGCGTGTCCCGTTTACGAAACGAGTCTCTCTCTCTCTCTCTCTCTCTCTCTCTCTCTCTCTCTCTCTCTCTCTCTCTCTCTCTCTCTCTCTCATTACTGTAACTAATGCAAAACCATTTTCTCAAATTTGCATTTAAACCCAGAAAAAAATCTCAAGAAATACAAGTAGATCAAAAATACAAAAATCATGGTTGAATTTTAAAGGTACTTGGACACAGATTTGAAGTTATTATTTTCTCTATAATATTACGACTTATATATTTTAATAGCATTTCACACAAAAATTAATTAAAAATCTTATTTCGTTTAAAAGATATTGAAATTTCAAATTTTTCGGCGGGTTTGATTGACATATCCTTGCACTCTCACAAATTTAATTTTATTCTTAATCCTTAGGAAAAGTGGCAATCTCGTTTTGTATAAATGAAAAATATTAATACTATAATCCAGAAAATTCAGAGTAGACACGTTCGAAAGCAAAACAAACACACAATATATTGTCAGTCCGTGCAGTTGTGGTAAGCAGACTGTGACGATTGAACGCACCCGGTGAATTCTAAATATAAACAATAACAGAACTCGAGCCCTGTTTACAAAAACTGTGTACATAACACGAGTGTGCTCGATTTGCTAAACTCTGTACGCATCTCTTAGTTCAGAATGACGATACTTGTGAAGGTGTTTTGCTTTCTAACATTTCTACTCTGAATAAAATTATTTTTCTTGATAAAAGTTTTAATATTTCTCATTAAAACACATCAAAATTGCCACTTTTCCTAAGGATTAAGAATAAAGTTAAAATTTGTGAAAGTGCAAGGATGTGTCAATCAAACCCGCCAAAAAATTAAAAGTTTTAATAACTTTTAAATGAAATAAGATTTTTAATTAATTTTTGTTTGAAATGTTATTAAAATATATAATTCGTGATATTATACAGAAAAAATGAGAAAATATTAACTTCAAATCTGTGTCCAAGTACCGTTAAGGAAAAATTTGAGAAATATCTTATGCTAAAAAGACTTAACTTTGCTTTAATTGTCAGTGTCCAGAAATATTGAAACATTAACACATTCATTTTAGTGTTACCTCACATTCTGTACTAGGATATTGTTTAAATTCCTGAACAATTTATGATTCTTATATGCTGTGCCTTTTATCAATTATTGTTCAGTATTGTGTTTGCGCCAATAAATACAATGTGTTAGTAAAATTTGTTCAATTTTTTTTTTCAAAATAGGAGCAGACCAAATACGGAGGGCCTCTAATACATTAGAGGTGGAATCAGGTGCCATGGACGAGTGAATATCCCCTGCCGACCCGTCACACCCGCTGTGTTCTCTTAAAATTTGTCATGATCGGGAAATAACGGGAAAATCCGTCGACAATTCAGTGTGTATAATGGCCTGATAATTAGTATGAAAACCGTCAGTCAGCATTTGACGATAATAAATTGTATTTGACAAGGTCATTGTATGCATCGACCATAGGTAGAACTTATGAAATGATCGATAATTTTATACGAAACAGCTTGTATTCTTGTTTCAGTAACTTTAACTTTTTTGTCAGTGAAATTGTTCATACATAGATATGGCACGCCAAATTCACAAAAATGAGTTAAACATAGTTTCACAGTCGATAAACTAGGTTTATCGGTTGTAAACTATAGTTTACGGACTGTAAACTATAGTTAACTATGGCACGCCAAATTCACAAAAATGAGAAAATCATAGTTTCACAATCGATAAACTAGGTTTATCGGTTGTAAACTATAGTTTACGGACTGTAAACTATAGTTAACAACGTTAATCTATATTTTACATCTGTAAACCATAGTTAACGCGATAATCTATGTTTCACAACCGTAAACTATACTTAACACCGAAAACAATCATTTGCGATTGCAAAACATAGATTATCTGATAAATACAGTTTCACGATTTGTAAACTATGGTTTACAACTCTTAGATATAGTTAACGATCGTAAATTATAGTTTACAGACGTGAATCTATGTTTATCAACAAAATCTATTGTTAACGTTTTATTACAGACAGATAAACTTCGATTATCATTCGTAAATTATAGTTTACAACCGTTAAATATAGTTTTACAGATGAAAACTATATTTAACGAATTGAAACTATAGTTCACGATTTGTAAACTATAGTTTACAGTCGATAAACCTAGTTTTTCAATTGTGAAACTAGGTTTAGCACGCCAAATTCACAAAAATGAGCTAATCATAGTTTCACAGAAGATAAACTAGGTTTATCGGTTGTAAACTATATAGTTAACGGACTGTTAACTGTAGTTAACGACGTTAATCTATATTTTACATTTGTAAACCATAGTTAACGCGATAATCTATGTTTCACAACCGTAAACTATACTTAACACCGAAAACAATCATTTGCGATCGCAAAACATAGATTATCTGATAAATACAGTTTCACGATTCGTAAACTATGGTTTACAACTCTTAACTATAGTTAACGATCGTGAATTATAGTTTACAGACGCGAATCTATGTTTATCAACAAAATCTATTGTTAACGTTTTATTACAGACAGATAAACTTAGATTAGCAATCGTAAACTATAGTTAACAACCGTTCAATATAGTTTTACAGATGAAAACTATAGTTAACGAATCGTTAACTATAGTTCACGGTTTGTAAACTATAGTTTACAGTCGATAAACCTAGTTTATCAATTGTGAAACTAGGTTTAGCTCATTTTTTTGTGAATTCGGCGTGCCATAGTTAACACTGAAAACAATCATTTGCGATTGTAAAACATAGATTATCTGATAAATACAGTTTCACGATTTGTAAACTATGGTTTACAACTCTTAACTATAGTTAACGATCTGATAAATATAGTTTCACGATTTGTGAAACTATGATTAACAACTCTTAACTATAGTTAACGATTGTAAATTATAGTTTACAGATGTGAATCTATGTTTATCAACAAAATCTAATATTAACGTTTTACAGACAGATAAACTTAGATTAGCATTCCTAAACTATAGTTAACAACCGTTAAATATAGTTTTACAGATGAAAAACTATAGTTAACGAATTGTTAACTATAGTTCACGGTTTGTAAACTATAGTTTACAGTCGATAAACCTAGTTTATCGACTGTAAAACTATGTTTAGCTCATTTTTGTGAATTTGGCGTGCCATACGTAGAGCATGCTCTTGTGTATCGAATCAGCTGTGAGATATAAACAGCGTATGATTGCTGCATAAGTAAGGGAATTTGACCATTGAAAACTCAAATAATCTCTTTTGTCTTAAAGCTTGGTTGTTAGAATACCATTAACGTCTTTTTCAAGTAAAATATCTAAATATGAAACATATGTGTCAGACTCTGTGGTATGTTTTCTTTCAAGCTCACCAAGATACACACTGTATATCTTATTAACATAAGAATGGAAATAGCCATTTTTAATTGACAATACGTCGTCGACTGAATGTCGAGTCGAAGGCCACAGCAAATGTTTTCTTCTTTTGACGCAAAAAAGATTTTGAACAAATTCTGCTTCATATGAATTACAAAAATATGTCTGCAAATAACGGGGCACAATTGGTACCCATGGTAATTCGATAGCCTGTTGGAAAACCTGGGTCTCCAATAACCACATAGATATTGTCAGTAAGAAACTCAAGCATCTTTTTAATATCAACTTTAGAGTATTTGTGTTTATAATTAAAATGTTCTCTAACAAAATAATTTTGAGAATGACAAATGACAAGGTGAGTAAATGTACGAGCTCCTTATTTATTGAAAAAGCAACTGTGAATGATATAAAAAAAACCTGGTCTTTAATATATCGCGGGGAATGGTTGTATATAAGGCCATCTTTCAAAAATTGTTTAGTTGCCCTCTCCTGACCGACAGACTAAAAATGGTCCGACTCAAAACTTTTCTTTGCATTCCAGGACACGAATTATTTATTTTTTTCCAGCTTATTCCTCTTATCCCGTCAACAAATATGTTGAAATTAACTGAAAAAAATTTCCCTCCTACCTACTGACCCAATGAATTTACTCTGAGTCGGGAGAGTGTAAGGAAACATTATTTGAAAGATGACCTAAAGTTGAGAAGTCGTGTCTTAATGTTGCTGATTTTGGAAAGTTTCGTGATACTAGTATCAAGTTTTCCAAAAGTTATTGGAATATTTTTTGGTATTCACATCTGATTTAGACCACTTCTCAAATATTTGTTCCACAGTACTCCTGAAATTTTAGTGAGGAGTAAAGAAAGAGGCTTGGTAGAACATTAACTGGAACCCGCTATGCATCTTTGTTTGTAGTGATTTTTATGAAGTTTTGGAATCCAATATAAATATGGTAATTCAAATTCATTCTAGTTGTTAGGGATATTAAAAATATTCAAAACTGATAAAAATATGGTAATTCAAATTCATTCTGGTTGTTTGAAATATTAAAAATATTTCAAAACTGACATATGATTTTGAAGAATTTCTTCCTTGGAAAAGGAATTGCCTTCCCACAAATTTTTATTAAACTAGATATCATAATTTTGAAGAATATCCTCCTTAGAGCTATGGAATAACTTGGATTACCACTGTATGTAGTAGAATTATATCCCGGTTCCTCTAAAAATACTATTCGAATAATGAGCCTTACAAACAAAATGTTGATACCTGCTTTGTCAGCAGTTGATACAATGATCTATCTATCTACAGATCGTATAAAGTTTTAGGTCCGTGTTGCTCTGCACCTATTTTGTATTGTTTGATGGACTTTTGATCTTGAATATATACTGTTCGTTATCTCCATATGTTTCAACCAATTCTTTTTCCACTTCTGTATTACTGAACAGAGAAGAATAGTTGGTTTTCATTTCGCCCCTCAATCATTTAATGCGAGATTTTAACATACATCTGATACATTTCATCCATTCTGACAACCTCTCATGGTCTTCTTTTTCATGTTTTGCCCATCGCCTGGTGTAATCTTCATCAGAATCCATTATATTTGTGAAATTATGACGCCAATGAAAAGATCGGGGTTCCCAAAAAATTGGCCTGTTTAAAACGAATGATCTAATGTCCTCGTTATTAACTATGTTTAGGTCCCCAGTAATAACATGACCAGCAGGACTATAATTGTACGGTGAAGAAGAACATAAACAGGAAGGAGGATTGTGTTTCAGATATTCGATATCAAGGTCTGTTAAGTTTTCTTGTAATTAAAAAGTTTGAAAGTAACAGTCAATGTACATTTATAGGAAATACAAGGTGTAGTCTTTAACTTGAAATATGGTGGAATGCAAGACTGAGGCCTGTTCAGCAGTGCGAACGTTCGCGAGCGCTCGCCAAAATTACTATTGGAGGTATAAGGAATTTTAGCGAGCGCTCGCGAACGTTCGCTCTGCTGAACAGGCCTCCAGATGGACTCTTTTGTGATTAGATGTATTGCCAATATTAACCGCGTCAATTCCTTGATTGGCATATATTGGAGTTTAAGGGGAAAACGGGTTGCTTTAGCTGCATTTTCTTCTGTTAAACGTGGCGGTTTAGATACCTTATGATTTGCAATATCCACAACCACAGATCCGAGCCTGTATTCTGATTTTCGAAATATTAAAAATGGACTTTCTTTGACCTGCTCAAGTAGACTTTTTAAAAGTTTTATAGGCACAGAATAAAGTTTGATGCGATGTAGACCCAAATTTTCATTTACATAATGAATCAAAAAAGACATTGTGTATTAAAGGTTTATTGTAAGACTGATGCCCATGACTACGCTTACGTCTATGTGTATGGTTAAAAAGTCCCATCATATTTACATTCTTACACTGTGGACTGGAAATATTCCCAACACTAACGACATTCACATTGCATCTATAGGGAAAGGTTGTATCTAGTTTTCTAATCCAATATTCTTCTCGTTGTCATAGAAAAGTGCACTCAAGTCGACATTTCATAAATTCTATGGTCGTTATAAGAAGACATGATTTATCAAAACTTTATTTCATGCAGGACTGCTGAAGGATGATCATTGTAAAACATGCATAAGTTAAAAAATAACATGGATGGATACATATCCAGATCTTAAATCAATTATTTATGCATTTTTTTTTACAACTGAGAAACGACTGAATGGACAGCTTCTATTGCTTTTGGGAGAAATTACTAGAATATCAAAGAAATCACATGTGCATTTTTCAGTTACAATACAATTACAATACACATATGCTTGTATGTGTGTATGAAGACTTTGGCTGCATACATGTACAGCTGTATACCTATGTTGGTTTACCACGAAAAGCATGACACTGTAAATGTATAAGCGGTTTATGGTAAAGGGACACAAAAGCAGTATTTCTTGTACATCAAGTAAATCTCGGATGATAATAAATTAGATACCAATTTAAATATTAAATAAATATGACTCTTGGCGTACATTATCAGAACTGATCTCTGGGCTCTATCTCCTCAGTTCGCGGCATGGAGGCACTCGGTAACACCAGTCTCTTCATCTTCTCGTAGCTGGACTCCTTGGTAATGGGTCTGTAGTCGTTCTCGTCGGGTGGCTTTTTGTTGGAGATTTTAGGGGGGAGGACGACGTTTGGGGGATCTGCTGGGTGAAGTTCCTCTTTTTTGTCCTTCGGTAAGGGCGGTTTTAGTGGATTTCCATGCCGATCTGTAGTGGTAAATATTTCCAAGGAGTCGCTGCTCTTTTCTCTTCCTGAAGCCCCGACTGAATTCATCTTAGCGTCCGTGACTTGTCTGGCCATTACGACTCGAATCTGTTGTAAAATAAAAGGACATAGTTGGAGTTTGTAAGAATATAAATTATAAATCTTCAAACTACATGTAATAAAAAAGTGAATGAAAATGAGTATAAGTAACTAATTGATTCCATTAAGTTCTTAACTTGCAAAAATTTTCATCCTTATTGCTGCAGTCAAATTCTGTATGGCTACTGACAGATAAGTTGATGTTACAGAGATTTCAACAATCTCGTTTAAAGTCGGCATTTAGTGAAATCTATAGTCGATATTGACTTTGTTAGTAATATAATCTATCATTGGGTCGTATTTCGGCTGACCTGTATCATATCACTTGTTAAACTTTTGTTTTTGTACTAAATATGACTAAGGAATGTTCCGTCTACTCGGTTGATACATAGGACTTACGGCGGGTGTGACCAGTCAACAGGGGATGAATCAGTTTGTATTGACATCTGACAGATATCTGACAGATAGCAATAACATGTGATATGTGATGACATTAAGCGAGTTTGAAATTAATGATACCATTGAGTCTGTTAGTATGCTCCCGATTGTTTGAATGGACTTTAATAACATTCGTTATCTCATTTATTATACCTCTACTGATTTTTTTCCTATATAAAAATTAGGTAGTAAATGAGAATAATTCCCTTGAAATCACTGTTAATGAATTAATCCCCTTGCGCTAGTCATATGAGCTAATCCCTGCTTTGGAAGCTAATTCCCAATTATCTGTATTCTCTAGATTTTACTTTTTTATCGGTATAATATGTTAATGGACTAATCCCCGTGCTTTAGCCAAGTGAGCTAATCCCCGCTCTGAAAATCTTTTCCCCCGACTTTTGAAACTCTCTTTTTTTTACTTATGTATCGGTATAATAAAGCAGTTAAAAAGGCTATCATTGAGGGAGTTAGCAAGATTCCAATTCCTCTCGACCAGGTCTATTTCCGGGAAAGTCCTGGACTTGGGGAACTGGAATCTTGCTAAGTTCCTCAACGATATACTTTAACTGTATAATACATGTATTTTATTACATGTTGTATTGATGTTATGTATCAGTAGCTAGTGTGATATTAGCTGACGTGCAATTTCAGCCCGTGATATATCAGCTGAAGTGTAGTATCGTGTATGATTAAAGCTGATGAAGTATATGGAGATAACGAACGGTATTTAATTTCAATAATGTAGTTGTCTGTATGGTAGTTATGGAAGTGTATAATTGCCTGCCTGGTTACAGTTAACATTATACTTGTAGATATGGTTAAAGTTTAAGTGTATGCTTGTTTAGGTGATTACAATTAACACGTATTCGTATTTGGGTGGTAACAGTTGGTGTGTATAATTTTTTAAATGTGGTTACACTTGACGTGTACACTCGTTGTAAACCTGAGATTTTTACTTGTTTTTTGTCGTAACAAAAACTTGTATACTTATTTATGAAAAATATGCAGATAACGAACAGTATTCATGATAAAAAAAAACATTACAAAATAGGAGCAGAGCAAACACCGACCTCCAAAACATCAGAGGTGGAATCAGGTGCCATGGAGGAGTGAGCATCCCCTGCTGACCGGTCACACCTGTGCTCCTTGTCATGATGGGAAATAACAGGAAAATCCGTCCTCAATTCAGTGTATAAAAATGAACTGATAATTAGTATGAAAAACGTCAGTCAGTATTTGACTCAATGACAAACTGTATTTGCTGTCAAGGTCATTGTATCGACCATGATGAAATGATGACTTTAAACAAGACTGCTGATATTCTTGTTTCATCAACTTGTTTGTCAATAATTTACCTCGTTTTAGAAAGTGTTCATACGTAGATCATGCTCTTGCGTATCGAATTAACTGAGATATATAAACTCTGTATGCAGGTGATGAAGGTACATTGCTCCATATAAGTAAGGGAAGCTGACAATTAAAAAGTTAAAATCATCACGTTTATCATAGAGCTTGGTTGTTAGATTACCATTGGCGCCTTTTTAAAGTAAAATATGAAAAAGATATGTCAGACACTGTGGTATCTTTTATCTCAAGCTCACCAGGATATATCTTATCGACATAATAATGGAAATTACCATTGTTTATTGACAATACGTCATCGGTATATCTGAAAGTCGAGTTGAAGGCCACAGCAAGTGTTTTCTTCTTTTCATGCATAAGATTTTGGACAAACTCTGCTTCATATGAATACATGTGGCAACATTTGAAACTTGTATTCTTAATTGTTCCTGCGGTAGCAGTTGACGTGTATATTTGTTTTATGTGGTAACACTTAGAGTTGACATTTGTTTGAGTAACCATGTATGCCCAAAATTAACTTGTATACTTTTTCATGTTTGCTTTGTACCTGCTATGCCCTTTTGATGTTATGAGGGTTTTTCAAGGAGGGGACTTATATACTTGCCTGTGTGGTCCTGATTGGAGCGCAGCAGCAACAAATGGAAGCAGAAGCAATGGCGAAGATCAGCTCATTGAAGGAAAAGAAAGCAATAAGAATAGGCACCATCCAGCGATAGGAATCAGGCTCTAATTCGTGACGCTAAAATCAGAAAAGAGACAAATTTAAAGCCTAAAAAAGATTCTACTGTGAATATGTATTTAAAAATAAATCCGTATGTTCAATTACTATTAGAATACATGTAGAGAGAAATATTTACTCGTCTATTATACATTACTAGTATTTTTGTATTGGCCCACAGTTTTTTGTATAATTCTGATATTGCGACATGATTTAATTCTTACCAGGATGGCCATGACGATATTAAGGATACAACACACGGGGGCAAACAACGCGGAACAAAGGATGCTAAGCACCAAAAACGTCATTTTCTGGAAATAAAATACATTTCATATTTACCAGCTTTGCCGCTTTTAATACGGGTGTTTGCTGAATCAGTTATAAAGTACGTATAATGTAAGCATATTTCTGCCATATCTGATGTTTTACACTGGAGTTTGTAAATAATTTTATCCCCTTTGAGGCGTCAGTGGGTTTTACTAAGATTACATATAATCTTTTAGTAGCATGAATATGATTGGAAATCAATTTAAAGTTACTTGTAACGGTCAATTGTACTCTAATTCCAACATTTAACTCGTAAACTGAGGACAGTGTCACCACAAAACCTGTTTTATCTTTATTTTAAACATGTGTTTTTCAACCATTGCAAGAAAAAACTGCCTTTTATATGCATAAGGTTTTTTAAATAACCCTATATTTCATTGATAAACACAATATTTTCTATAAAAGAAAAATTCCCAGATAATATGTAGTGATCTTATACTAAACTGACAGACCTATTTATTGCAGGAAACAGTCAAGATTTGAGCATAAACAATGCTATCAAATTTTATTAAATGCAACTGGACAATTCAAAATGAAAAAGGAATTGCTATGATAGAATTTTCTCATTTAAGGAAACCGTTCAAAGACGTTGTAATTTGTCACACCTGATAAAGTGGAATAGATTAAGGATGATCTCTGTGGAAACAAGAACGAGATTGTTATAGCAATAAAGCTAAATTTAATAAAACCTGCAGAAATTTATCTCTGGAGTTTGGTAGGAATTTAAACGAGATCGATATGGATATGTTGTGCAATTTCGAAAGTAATTTCGATAATGTTCACTTCATGCAATTTGAAGCCCATTCAGGTTGCTTATCATACAATCTTGCATAATCGGGAGACAGAGACTAGAAATTCCAATTTCTTTGCATCAAATAAAGGGAATACACATATCATACAAATACATACACAACCTGTTGTAGGATTTAGTTGTTTAAATTAAATAAAATTTGATGAACCAAAATATGCATAAAATGTATCTTACAAATACTTACAAAATAGTTTAAATTGGACTTATTTCTTTTATTCATACAAGCTGCCATACAACCAGCAACGCTGAACTGCAAGAAAGATTTTATTCTCTGAGAAGCATATACAAATTATTCAAAGCTAATAAGCTGTTGATTGTATAGCATATTTTGAAATATGTTATCGATTCTAACATAAAATATCTCCTATTATCTTTAGCATTCTTTTGCCATAGAAAAGTATCAAATAAAATTTAGACACAAAACTTTCTTACCCAGAGGCCGCACCAGATCGGGGAGGAGGTTATTGTTAGCGTCATCAGCGTGGTATCTCCCGCCATTACCAGCTCGTCGTCAAGAAAGAGATACAGGAATATATCCAGCAGCCCCAGGACCAGACACGTGACACCCAGGCCGATCTGTACGGCCCCCAGGGCTTTAATGGCGGAGTAGGGGAAGTTCTCTATGTCGGTGGTTTCCACGCCGTCTATTTCTGTGTACCGCAGTTTAGACTTCTCCGCCATTGTAGTCAGGTATTAGTCCAACTGCTCTGAGTCTCTTGTAATAAAATTAACAAGTTCGATATTCAGTCATTTGAAATTTAGATTTATATGAACATCTTCTAACAGCATGGAAAAGGCAATGATGCAAACAAAATTAGATCTCCTCCGGTGCAATTTAATGGGAAAAAACTATTCCAAGACGTCAATTTCATTAAAATGTTACTTTTCTTCCTCAGATTGATCTTATCTGGAGAAGTGACAACCTTCAATATTGATGAAGGAATTAAATCTTCATATATATCAAAGCGATGTGTGAACATCTTCAATCTTTAGTTTAAAAAAATGAACTTATTGTAGACTTGTTTAATTTTACTACGTAATTTACATTTTTTTTTATTTTAGTTACCCGAGTATATATTTTTGTATTGTATTTTTTTCTCATTTTTTTTCATTTTTCATATTTTTTCTTAAATTTGCATTGTGTAATTTCCATTTGTAATATAGAATTTTCCATTTGTATTATTCGATTTTCCATTTATATTCTTAATTTCTATTTATTTTTTTATTTATCTGAAAAATTATAAAATGCAAATGAAAAATTTGTAAAATACGGATGACAATATTTACAATTGAAAATTGTACAATACAATGGAAAATTATCGAATACATATACATTTAGAAAATCATACCATGTAAATGAAATCATATAACTCAAATCAAAAAAAAAAATCAAAATACAAATGGAACTCATCAAATATCGCAATATTTACATGCTATTTTGGAAGCAACAAAGTCAATTTTCTATAACAGATTGTATATTTTGTCTTCGGAGATATTCAACGATACACTAGTAAAATTTTTACACCCCGCGAATTGAAGCACAAAATCTTGCTATTGTACAGTGTTGTAACGAAAAGACACCAAGGTCAACAAAATTAAGCAGTAAGGAACATGAAATATATAGAGATAACGAACAGTATTCAAGTTTAACAATACAAATCAGGAGCAGAGCAAACACGGACCTCTTAAACATCAGAGGTGGGATCAGGTAAGCATACACTCGTGCTTTACCAGTGGAAAACGAAAGCATATTGAAAATCATCAATCGTTATTTTAATCTATTACCGTATGACTAAATATTTACTTCTACTCCCATAATGCCAAAGGATTACAATATAAAATGATCTCAAAAGCAGTATATGACAGAACTATTCACTTTTATTATCAAAATTATTCTCAAAGATGGGTTTAGTGTTTCATTATGAGATCAAGAAAAAACGAGGCGACTGTAGAATTCTCCCATACTTTAACATTTTATTACAAGATGGTTAATGGTTCCAATATTGATACAAGGTACTTGAGACACGAAGGGGCTTTGTAGATCTAATCTCTAAAATCTGTCAACAGTGACAAGAGATGCAATTTTTTAGACAGGTGCGTGCTCATTAAATGTAGATTCCATTTAATTTTCGAGTGGACCTAAAACATTTTCTTCTAATACGTCAGAATGAATATATGAATGATGATAAAGCTACTCGCATACGTCACGTTTGGATTGTTTCAGAGACCACCAACCAAACACCTCTAATATCTTTAAAAAGGAATTCTAAAAATCTAAGTTTAAGACAGTCGTTGAATAAACCTTAAACACATGTTTGAAATATATTTTATAAAGATACCGCATTACAATTTATTTGACACATCTGTCCCTATTTTACTAGAAAAAGACGTTAATGGGATATATAATCTAACCACAAAACTTTAAGATAAAATGATGAGTCTAACTTTTCTATCATCAATGTCCCTTATTTATGCGATATAACATCATCACCTACATGCAGTCTCAATGTCTCCCCGTTGATTCGATACACAAAATCATGTTCTAAACAAGTTGAAGAAACAAGGATATCAAGTCATCATTTCGCAATTTATATGTTCACAAAAAACTGAGGATTTTTTCGTTTCCCGATCATGACAAAGAGCGCACGATAGGTGTGATCGGTCGAGAGGGGATTCTTACTCATCCATAGCACCTGATCCCACCATTAATGTTCTCAGAGGTCCGTGTTTCTTCTACTCCTTACTTGTATTGTTTTAGTGAATGTGAGCCTGATTACTGATTAATTCAATTCAATTGATCGTTAATTATCTCGGTTTTTCACTAGATTTAGAGTCAAAATTAAAAAAATATTTTTAAAAAATTAATATTAGGAAGAAGTTAATTACTATGACTGTATCTTTTATTTTATATTTAAGTAAAAAAGCAATAATAGTTACAATTTATAACCCAATTATCAACATTGTTTCTATTTTATCGTTTTTTTATGATTCCTCTTACTTTTATTATTCTTTTCATGCAATATCCTCAGTTTCTATCTGACATTTTCATATTATATAAAATGGAAATATATTGATCTATCAGTTGGGGGGGGGGGGGGGGGGGAGGCTTGAACCCCCAAGGGGATCATAATTTGAACTTGAATAGTTACAATTTTTACGGTCTAATCATTAATATAATGTCAAACTTAGGGGGGGGGTATATTTAATTCTTGTAGACAGTTTTATTAATGAGGATAGGTCCTCTTGCCAACAGCAGACCATTTGCATTTGAAAGAAAATAGTTTGGCCAAAACAGACTTTATTAATTGTCACACTACTTTTGATTTTACTTGGTTAGCACATTTAACGATTTATTTGAATTTGAAGATATCCCCCAAAAATAGCTAGTATTCAAGGAAAACAAATAGAAAAAAAATTAAGTAAGAAATGTGATTTTATAATGAAACACTTTATTAAAATTGTATAGAGATATAAAACTGATGTATTTTAATCTTCCTAAAAGTTTAACAGCTGTTTGTTACAGAAAAACTTTGTTACGATTCCGTCCAACTAACAACGTGAAAATGCGGACTAAGTTTTATAAACCCATAGAATTAGCCTTCTTTATTATGATCTGTAGAATTGAAAGTCAACAAGTCGTGGAATTTGTCAATTAATGCAAACAAAACAATTTACCTGTTGAAGTGGTCGATAGTAATTTTTAACCCAAATCGCTCCCCTGCCAAAGTCTCAAAGAGAGGAAATTTATAGATAAAAATGTTAACATGCAAATTTATCTTGGCCGTGTTTTTCTGCTTGTTATTGTTTAAGTACTTTGTTTAAAAAAATGTCCATTTATACAATTTATCGAAGCATAAATAACAAAGCAATATTCAGTATTGTAGAAACTCATATTTGACGGGGTAAAGCTACAAAATATACAATATAGAGACAGGGGGATATTTTCTTAATTTATAAAATTCTAGTTTTAATTAAGAGAGAATGAATATTAACTAGCATATTGTAGGACAGTGTGGGGCACAAGAATAAGAATTTAAAAGTTATCAGCAATAAAAATAAAATATTTTTAAAAAGGCAGCAACCGTTGTACAATACATCCAGTAGTATTAGCACTCCTTGATGTTCAATTAGATAGAGTATATTGCAATAGCAATACATATACAGTTGCTTATGCTCCGATTCATTATACATGTAGCTATACCCTCCCTCCAATACCAATTTTGTCATATTTTACTTTATGTTTACTCTGTACCCAAATATATATAAAAAGATTATTTTATTTCTGGTGGTCTAAGAAAACTTTCTTTTTTCGGTCAGTTTCAGCAGTATGAAGAAAAATACACTACTTGAGACATTATTGTGGGTATTTCATATTGAGAAAAAGCATGCCAAATTCAGAGCTCGAAAATTGTGATGCTGTACTTTCGGGGTTGTTTTGGTCCTTTGGCTGAGGTGTATGTATGTTGTAACTCGGAACGTCAGTTATATTTACGTAAAAAAAATCCTTATTAAAAAGAGAAAATACTTTATGGTTCTGTAACTGTATCTTTCTGGGTTTTTTTTTTATTTAACGATTAAGTTTTTTTCCTAAAGCAACTTTAAGATTCTTAAATTTATTTTACATGTATATGTTCCTTCCAATTTTCTGCATTCAACCAAGAATGGGGATTAAAAATATGTCCATATATATTTTCCAGAAATGTGCCAAAAAGCAAAATCTTAAATTCATAAAAAGCTAAAAACAATTAACTTTACAAAAATTATTGTTTTGCGATTATTGTATTTCATTTCACGAAAAATGATACAAGTTTTCTCTGGATTTCGAACTTTAGTTGAACATTTAGGTATCGAAGTAGAAATCAAACATCTAAGTGGTAATTTTATGAAGAAAATACCTTCTTTAATGAAGTAAAAACAAGTTCTAAATTCTAAATGACAAAAATATGTAACGATATAGGAAAATGACTTAAATGGGATACAAACTATTTTTCCTCGGCGTTTACTGTCATATAGATTATGAATCAAAGAATTCAAAATTTGACACCTCAAAGAAAAGTACTTACAAAAACTAACTTCTTAATCCATCATTAGTTTTATCTGCTATTTCTTCATTCAACGCAAAAGGAGGAATAGAAATCACGTGATCTGACATACATACATGGTGGCCAAACGGGTTTGATAAAGCATTGACTTCTCCAGTTAATGGTATTGGTCCTCGCCAAATGAAGGCATGTGTTTACCCTGACCGATAAGATTGATGGCTGGAAGTAACTAGAATTTGGAATATAAAGATTAACTTTACACGAATTCCCTTTCTTTTGGGGGGATTTTAAATTCCCTACCTTTTCCAGATATCACCGATATTCAATTTCGTTGGTTGTAAGTACCTGTATAACATAAATTTGAGAGGTGCGTGTTCCTCGTAATGTGACAAATAAAGGTGCAGTGGGCAATTTCATAATCCAAGAAAAGTAATAGTTTAATGACAAGATATGGTTTAAACTGGTTAAATGTGAAATTTGAAATTCTTGGTTGCTTGTTTGTTATGTTTGTTTTGTTGTTAATGTCCCTCTCGAGAATCTTTCACTCATAGGGAGACGCCACCACTTGCTGGTGGAGGGCTGCAAATTTTGACCTATACTTGGTACTCAGAGCCATTGAGCAATTTTTCGTGCTAGCATCCACTGCGACACGGGACCTCGGTTTATACGGTCGAATCCAAAGGACCGGTCTTCACGTCCCACAGTAGCTTCAAACACGCGACATAAGGATCAATTCCTTACTTCGCGACTAGAGAGCAGACGCTCTAGCCACAACGGAAAGGGCGATTCTGACATTTTGTAGTTCTCCTCCTGTTCGCCTTGTCTTTACCTACAGACAAGAGTATTCCTGAAATGTGATATTTATTCTCTTTTTCTCCTTGTCTTTACCTATATACGGAGTATTCCTGATGATTTGTAGTTATCCTCTTACACTCTCTGTTTTAACCTATAGACAAGAGTATTCCTGACATTTCAAAGTTATCCGATATCTTTCCTTGCTTGTCTTTACCCATATACAGAGTATTCCTGACATTTTATAGCTATCTTCTTACACTGCAGTTATCCTCTTACACTGTAATTATCCTCTTACCCCCTTTGTCTTTATCTATAGACAAAGTATTCCTTACATTTTGTAGTTATCCTTTATCTCTTCCGGTCTTAACCTATAGACACAGTATCCCTTACTTTTCGTAGTTATCCTCTTAATCCCTTTGTCTTTACCTATAGACAGAGTTTTCCTATTATTTTGTATTTATCTTATTACTCTCCTTTTCTTTATCTATATACAGAGTATTCCCGATATTTCTCAGTTATCCTTATACTCTCCTTTTCTTTATCTATAGACAGAGTATTCCTGACATTTTGTAGTTATCCTTCTTCTCTCCTTTTCTTTATCTACAGACAGAGTATTCCTGACATTTTGTAGTTATCCTTCTTCTCTCCTTTTCTTTATCTACAGACAGAGTATTCCTGACATTTTGTAGTTATCCTTCTTCTCTCCTTTTCTTTATCTATAGACAGAGTATTCCTGACATTTTGTAGTTATCCTTCTTCTCTCCTTTTCTTTATCTACAGACAGAGTATTCCTGACATTTTGTAGTTATCCTTCTTCTCTCCTTTTCTTTATCTATAGACAGAGTATTCCTGACATTTTGTAGTTATCCTTCTTCTCTCCTTTTCTTTATCTACAGACAGAGTATTCCTGACATTTTGTAGTTATCCTTCTTCTCTCCTTTTCTTTATCTATAGACAGAGTATTCCTGACATTTTGTAGTTATCCTTCTTCTCTCCTTTTCTTTATCTACAGACAGAGTATTCCTGACATTTTGTAGTTATCCTTCTTCTCTCCTTTTCTTTATCTATATACAGAGTATTCCCGACATTTTGTAGTTATCCTTCTTCTCTCCTTTTCTTTATCTACAGACAGAGTATTCCTGACATTTTGTAGTTATCCTTCTTCTCTCCTTTTCTTTATCTACAGACAGAGTATTCCTGACATTTTGTAGTTATCCTTCTTCTCTCCTTTTCTTTATCTACAGACAGAGTATTCCTGACATTTTGTAGTTATCCTTCTTCTCTCCTTTTCTTTATCTACAGACAGAGTATTCCTGACATTTTGTAGTTATCCTTTTATTCTTCTTTGTCTTTATCTACAGACAGAGTATTCCTGATACTTTTAGTAATCCTCTGTCTTTTCTTGTCTTTATCTATAGACAGAGTATTCCTGACATTTTGTAGTTATCCTTCTTCTCTCCTTTTCTTTATCTACAGACAGAGTATTCCTGACATTTTGTAGTTATCCTTCTTCTCTCCTTTTCTTTATCTATAGACAGAGTATTCCTGACATTTTGTAGTTATCCTTCTTCTCTCCTTTTCTTTATCTATAGACAGAGTATTCCTGACATTTTGTAGTTATCCTTCTTCTCTCCTTTTCTTTATCTACAGACAGAGTATTCCTGACATTTTGTAGTTATCCTTCTTCTCTCCTTTTCTTTATCTATAGACAGAGTATTCCTGACATTTTGTAGTTATCCTTCTTCTCTCCTTTTCTTTATCTATAGACAGAGTATTCCTGACATTTTGTAGTTATCCTTCTTCTCTCCTTTTCTTTATCTACAGACAGAGTATTCCTGACATTTTGTAGTTATCCTTCTTCTCTCCTTTTCTTTATCTACAGACAGAGTATTCCTGACATTTTGTAGTTATCCTTCTTCTCTCCTTTTCTTTATCTATAGACAGAGTATTCCTGACATTTTGTAGTTATCCTCTTATACTCCTTGTCTTTAGTCACCCGCGTGGCGCACTAGTTAGAGCGTCTGCTCTAGAGTCGCAAAGTAATTAAGGACTTGATTCTTTTTTCCCGGTTCAAATCCCACTGTGCATGGACGTGGGTACCGGTTCTTACAGATAAGACTGTATAAACCAAGTCCCGGTAGATGCTGGCACGAAAATTAAAAATTCTTCGCTGCTCAATGGCCGTACGTGCCGAGTATAGGACAAATTTTCAGCTTTCCTCCGGCAATTGGTTACGTCTCCATATGAGTTGAAAATTCTCAAGAGGGACATTAAACAACAAACAATCAATCAATCATTGTCTTTATCTATGATTAAACAGATTATTCCTGAAATTTTGTAGTTTTCTCCTTTCTCTCTGTCTTTACATATATATGTAGACAGAGTATGCCTGACATTTTGCAGTTTTCCTTATTCTCCTAGTTTTTACCTATCGACAGAGTATTTCTGACATTTTGCAGTTTTCTCCTTTACTCTCTTTGTCTTCACCTTAACACAGAATATTTCTGATATTTGTAGTTTTCCTTTTATTTTCCTATTCTTTACTGGTATACACTGTAACCTGCCATTTTGCTTCGTCCTTATGATACGGATTTTTTCAGCAACCAATAACAGCTCATCAAAACGCGATCTCGGGAAGTGACCTATGTAGAAGATGTCAGTCACATCGTAGACCAGATTAGAATATGGAGAAGAATACAGTACTGTTACCTTGCTAATGGTGTAATCTGATCTGAAAGAGAGGGAGCAAATGACAAAAAGGAAGCTACAAGGAACATCATGGTCTGTGATACACAAGTGTGCGCTGGGTATGTCGATTATTCGACAACACTCGGAGAGCTGTTGAAATGATGATAGGGGATTTGAAAGTTAAACACTAGTAAGTAAAAGATGGATTTCAGACACGTCCGTACGAAAACGGTCCCTCGCTGTAAAAGACAAAATTTGCAGCTCTCCACCGGCAAGTGGTGGCGTCTCCATATGAGTGAAAAATTCTCGAGAGGGACGTTAAAAATATACAATCAATCAATCCTGGGCGTACACACTTTCCACAGTGGGATTCAAACCCGCGACGTAAGGATCGATTCCTTACTTCGCGACTCTAGAGCAGACACTCTAACCACGGTGCCACCCGAGCGAATACTGTACGCCCAAGAGGTCACATTTCTTCGTGGAATAGTCCTGAGGAGTCCCCCAAGCAATGTACAAAAAGGTCAAAACTAGACATGGACAGGTGAGGCACGTGTGTTGACTGGCTTGATGATGTCACTTATTGCGAACCAGTGGATATTTCAAGGGTGAGGTCCTTGAGCACTACATCTCAACAGTGCGAAAATGACTTGTATGGAACGGTAGTAAAAGCGTCTGCTCTTGAGTCGCGAAGTAAGGAGCTGATCCTAACGTCGCAAGTTCGAATCAACTTCGGGACGGGAAGACAGGTTTCTCGAATGAGACCGTATACTAGTAAACTTGGTCCCGTGTCGAAGTACATGTAGTTGCTGACACGAAAAAGACTCCTTAGTGCTAAATGGTCCTGAGGCCTAGTATAGGTACACATGTGAAGCCCTTGACAGGACAATGGTGGCTTCTCCACGTAATCGAAAAAATCTCGAGAGGTACTTACTAATAAATAAACAAACAAACAATCTTCGTCGCTCCAAATGAGCATGAGACGTGTGAACATCGTTGATGAGAAACTAAAAGGTTGATTGATGATGACAAGATGACGACACTGAATAGGTTTAGAAAAATAAAAATTAAAAGCGGAAAAGCCAAGGTTACAATCGAAAATCAACTTTATTGTTGAGAAAACAAAGATAAAATCAGTTGGAATTGCCAACTATAAAGTTGGTAAAGTCACGATATAGGTAGGATTAAAGCCATATATGGCGTAACTGATCAAAAAATATATTTTTGAAAAATACAAAATTGAGTAAAGAAATATAGTTAGTACATTTAAATTAAAGCTTTTCATACAATTCTGAACACGGAGAACACCTCGTTTCATCTAATAATACGATTTTATCTTCTCTGTAATGTGTTATTAAATCTTTTGTATTTTCACGATTTATAACCCAATTGACTTAGATTTTGTAATTTACGTCAATTTAATGATACAAAATTATTATATAATTTTCAACATTATATGGCTTTAAGAAGTCACGATTTATAATAAGAATTGTCAATTTGAAAAAATTATTATATAATAATTTAAATGTACACTCCCGTACACGTGTATATTTAAGTATAGATTAAGATATTAATATTCTGTTCCTAACGGAATAATCCAGTTGTAATATCTTTATTAAATATAGAAAGAAAGGTAAGTAAGACAATTAATAAATATTCCAAGAAAAAGCAAGAGTTGTTTCGCATATGTTGTATCCACCGCGGCGAACAAAGGAGGAGGGCGAATAAGGGTGCAGAATGTTTATAGCTTCGAATGCACAAAAGTCATATTCAATTGATGAAATTAAAATATTCTCAATTTTGAAAGATTTATACCTATGACAAACAAAACTTTTCAGAAAATTCTAACCTTTCAGCAAAACTTATTCTTTGATTTTCTTTAAAGAAGCACATATTATTCTTTGGGTCCGAACTTTTACGATAAAAATGTTGTATATTACTTTTTTAGGCTATTGAAAACGTTAAATCGCGTGTGTTTCGACTCTTGACTTAAATATACTATCACTTATTTTAGGATTATTTCTAGTATAGTCTTTCATAAAAAGAAAAGGAAACGTGTGTCTGGTGTCTGACATCTTCCACATAGGACTTCCACCACTTCGATCCTGAGGTCGTGTTTTGATGAGCTTCTGGGGGACAGTGCTCATACTTCATATTCGTTACCAACATCTATACTCATTGATCTTGAACAAGCTACTTCATACTGTAGACAAATAATTTCAATCCTTTTTGTTGCAAATTGCGGAGATTTAATATAAAGTATTTATCAATTAAATATCAGACAAAAAATTATCACATTTAAAAAAAAAATTTTTGTTTTTCACACAATAGGCATTTTTATCTGTCTGGTCTAGCTTAAGGACAGATGATACAAACAAAATTTTGTCAAAGAATTTGAAAATAACAAGTTGGGTCATGTTTAAACGAGTAACATGAATAACTTTCACCGCGTATAGTTTTTAATTTTTTATTCAAATTTGCACAAAAATGGAATTTGAAGTGAAAAACATTTGTATAGATTAATAAGGATGGTTTCAGATGGGCATACTTTTGAACATCACAGAAGGTTTACAATTTCTTAATTTTCTAGAAATTTATCATTTGCATCATTTGCAATGAAATTAGGCCAAAAAATGTATACCAATCCAGGCATCCATTTTTTTGTTTGTATCATCTGTCCTTAATGCTTTTATACACACAAGAAGCAAGGACAAAGGGAAAGTGAGACATGTCAGATTTTCAAGAGTCGACGCTGGTCCCTTTAGATTCTGTAAATGAGTTCTAAAAACAATCATCTCCACCTTAGACATCCTTCCAAGCTCATTCCATGGCAAATTTGTTCACCTGTCAGGCACTGAAAGTACATAGTGTACTAATGTTACTTTATTATTGCATTAGTATTGAAATCCTTAGTATGTAACAGGGAGAAGTTACGACGCACAAGACTTAACAAGAGCCCCAGGGGGTTTAAACGGACACAACCCTCGAAAGGATTTTATAGAATTCAAAAGATCCGAAGATGATTTTAAAAATATACATATACATTCTGATTGCATACAAAAGTACTCTGAAGCTGATATCAAAATGATGCTTGAGTTTCTGATTGACATTTTCGAGTATTCGTCTTCCAATAAATATTTGATTTTCTCTGGGTAATAATTACATTGTACGCCCCTTCATTAACAGAAGAATGTACTAGTATTCAGAATTTCCACATGTCCCTTGATGTAATCTCCAATTCCAGGCACGTAGCACCGATTTTGAAAGTGGGGGGGGGGGCAGCCACAGAAAATTTTTTTTAATTACCTGAAAAAGTTCACAAGCAAAAAAAAAAAAAAAAAAAATTGCCCAAACTCAAAAATCCTATTTCGTGGTGGGGGGTGGGGTGGGGTGGGGGGGGGGTAAAGGTAAACTTTTTTCACTACCAATTCCTTTCAATATTCCATTTTGAAGCTTACAATACTATATTTCATTCATATTACTTTACTTTAGTATAAAGTGGGGGGGGGGGGGGGGCAACCAGCCTTTCAATGAACATTTCCAAAAGTAAAAGTAATGTTGGCAAAAAAAGTGGGGGGGGGGGGGCAGGCAGGCTACCCCCCCATTGGCCCCCCCTGTTGCTACGTCCCTGAATTCAACATTTAGATTATCGACAATATTCATTTTCCCTTAACCTTTAATTATTAGATGTATCCATTTGATCTTAAAATACGATACAATACGGAATCTAACACATCTGTTGAAATTTTTTTTTCGGATATTTTACTTCGAAAAGACGTGTAATGTTTATGGCAACCTAACAACGAAAACTTATAAAGTGATGATTTCGACTTTTCGATCGTCGACTTCCCCTATTTATGTACATGTACATGTAGCAATATACATGTAACAACATCATATTCATATGGAATTAATATTCTATATGCATTAACATGCTGTATATACGAATGAATTTTAAAATTAGGCCGGCTATTGACAAATATTTCCATTTCTAATTTTTTTTTTCTCTGTGATAACTCTTTGAAAGTTAGCGGAGTTGATTCCTTGATAATTCTACCGGAATGTAAATTAGGCAGGTCGATAGGTCAGGAGCTAAGGAGGCCTGATATGCATGCAAATCTCGTGCGTATCTGTCTCTGTGTCTGACGCTAAGGAGGCCAAATATGCATGTAAATCTTGTGCGGTTGCCTTTGTGTTTGACCTCAGTGGGCGAGAACTATTGAAATTGGTATGGGTTTCCTCGTGTACTTTAAATCTATGTCTACATTTTTGAAGTCTAAATAGTATGCCAGGGACATCAACGATAGTGGGAAAAATGGGATAATTTATGCATAATGGGCTTCGCCCGTTATGCAAATTCTCATGTTTCCCACTATCGTTGGAGCCCTAGCATACTATACTAACTAGACAGTGATTCCTTTTAAAAATAATTTGTTGATACAAGGATATCAGCGGTATAAGTCTCATTTAAAGTCAACATCCCGAAAAAATCTATGGTATAAACAATGACTTTGTCACAAGTGACAAGAAGCATACTGCAAGCATGATCGGTCGTCAGGGGATACCCCGGTACTTTTACTCCTCTACGGCGCTGGATCCCACCTCAGATGTTTGTAAAGGTCTGTGTTTACGTATTGTTTCTGTGGACTTTTGAGCTTGATTTGTTGTTGTTGTTTTTTGGGGGGGATGTTTCATAGCAAAATAAATGTATGGGGGAAGATAGAAGTATGTTGCTCACAAACACGGTGAAAAGTGCGATCAAACATCAACAAACTTGTTTATCTTGTACTCAGAAAATTGATTTACTTAATTGCCTGAGAACTGATGAATAATAAAAATTTCATCTTAAAATAATGACATATTTTTCACATCTGACAATTAACACCTGTACCGCGGTGTTTGTAAACAATCCCCGTTATATTTTATGATTAAGGCTTTAATATTAATTTTGTGTTTTAATTGCAGAGTGTACACAAATCAACAGACATAAACAATTTAAACGTTTTCAAATTTTATTTTTCTTCAACTTCAGTTTATTTTTTTAATGTACTTTGCAGATTCCCCTTCTTTAATATAAAGTATAATTTTAGTATATGAAAGTGCGACAATGTACGACAAATGCCCTCGTTCTAAACATAGTTTTACATGCTAGGATATATATATATATATATATATATATATATATATATATATATATATATATATATATATATATATATATATATATATATATATATGTCCGTCGGAAACAATCCTATGTGTAAATTCTATAAAAAAAATTAATAACTTCAATTCTATGCCTGTTCTTTTGAAAGAAAATTATAGCCATTAATCTCATCACAAAATTAATTACATTCAATATCAATTGAAAGTGTGCCAATTAAAGACTGTAAAACCATTTTCATACATATGCATAGATTAATGTATGATTTTAGTATATATACTGGTCTATCAATTACATTATTTGTGTGATTATTCATTTTAGGTGAATAAGATATCTTCTCTTAAATGAAATATACGGAGATAACGAACAGTATTCAAGCTCAAATACTGTTGATATAAAGATACAAAAAAGGAGCAGAACAAACACGGACTTCCAAAACATCAGATGTGGGATCCGCTGACTGTTCACATCCACCGTTTGGTGCCTTAAATATGTATGGAACATTCCGTAAAGTATAATACAAATTAGAGGTACTGTGAGCAATAAGCTCACTAAATGATACCCCCGCCTCCCATATGAATATAATGGCAGTGTCCATGTTTTGCTATGGGAAACCCAAAATAAGTGTCGGCTCAAAAAGTAAAATAGGAGTTGCACAATGGCAATATGTAATAAAGATTCTGTGAAAGTCTCATCAAATTTCATTCAATGGTTATGAGAGGAGTTGCGGATAAGAGATGGGTACCACAAAGCTTAAAAGAAGGACGGACATCCTGATTACTATATACCCTCCCGCTTTTCAAGAGTGGGTATAAAAATAAAGACCTAACAGTATGGTAAAAACAAGTCAGTCAAAATACGACCCAGTGAAAGGTTGTATAGGTCATGATAACGACAGAATGTAGGTTTAGGAAATGATAGCTTCATACGAGGTTGTTGAAATCCCTGTAACATCTGCTTATGTGTCAGTAGCCTTCCTCGGTTAAAAACCGTACTCAGAGCATGCTCTTAAGTAACAATATATAAACAGGTGATAGCAAAATATTACTACAAAAATAAAGAAAGTTGACGATGGGTAAGTTGAAGCCATTTGTTAGCTGGCCTTGGTCGTCTTTAAATAGTCAGTAATACATCCAAATATGACACAGATGCGGCAGACTCTATAGCATCTTTTATTTCAAGTCCACTTGGATAAATCTATTGAATGGCGAGTTGAAGGCCATTGCAAGTGTTTTCTTCCTGGGTATTGTAATTCTGATGAATTCTGACCACTTGGAACAAACATAGGTAATCAGAGATTACAGAGCTCACCTCAACGAATGTTGTCTTTAAGTAAGGCAAAGTCAGACAATTACCCAACAAAATCTGTACATCAAAAAATGCAAAATTTATGCAATTTTGATCTGATACTTTGGAACAGACCTTTAAAAAACTTCAAACTAGTTTTTCATCATGAAAATGTGATTAAAATCCAGCATCTAAAGCAAGTTTGAGAGCTCTCATCCCTTGATGCATTTGGGCAAGTTTGGTTTATATAAGCTTTATAGTTTCTTGGTAATAGACCTGCACCCAAAACTTTTACCTGGTTCATTATCTGGAAAATGTATGTCGAATTCAGCATCTGAAGCAAGTCCATCAGTGTGCATCCTAAGATGTATCATCTTTGCGAGTTTGCACAACATACGGCTAACAGTTACTTAGAAATAAAATCTGCATAAAAGTTTAACCTCTTCACTCATCCAGAAAAAAAAATATGTCAGATTCAGCATCCCAAGCAAGTCTGGTAGTATGCATCCTAAGATGTATCATCCATGCAAGTTTAGTTATTATACGGCTCATTGTAACTTGGAAATGAAACCTGCACCAAGAACTTTTAGCATGTTCAGTCATCTGGAAAAAGTAGGTCAGATTCAGCATCAGAATCAAGTTTGGTAGTATATGCATCCTTAGATGTATCATCCATGCAAGTTTGGTCAACATAGGGCTTATAGTTACTTGGAAATGAGACCTGCACCAAAAACATTAACCTGTTCACTCAACCGGAAAATGTAGGTCAGATTCAGCATCCGAAGCAAGTCTGGTAGTGCACTTCCTTAGATGTATCATCCATGTAAGTTTGGTCAACATAGGGCTTATACGAGGGCTGTTCAATAAATAATGTCCTCAGTGCTCAGAAAGAAGCAAACGACGCTTTTCAATGATTTAGTCTTTATGATTTTACTTATTAATCTCTTTTAATTCAAACACATGTCCTTAACATTTTTTTATCCAATTTCTGATCGTTTTTAGAACTCATTTTTGGGAATGACCCTTAGTATACTGGAAAATGGCAGATCCAATGATTTCCTGGACTGGTTTTTTTTTCCTTCTGAAAGGTGTTTTTTAAAGTTTGGGAATAGAAACAAGTCAAAAGGTTCAAGATCTGGCAAATATTGTTAATGTGAATAAACATTAACTTTCTGTTTATCCCGAAAACCCCTTTACTTTTCAGAACATGCGGGTTTGGACGCTGTCGTGAAGAAATTCAGTGTAGTGGATTCCTGATTAAGGTCCTTCCTCTAATAAAACTATTGATTTTTTTGCAAAAAAATTGCTTTCTAGACTCCTCCAGATATTAAACTGTCTCCCCAAATACGAATTTGAACAACTATACCACCAATATTTAAGAACATTGCATATTAATCTGTCTTTGTGCTCTTGCATACCTTTGCTCTTGTCCGACCTTCGCCGTTTTTATCATGTACATCTTATGGTAAATTTTGTTTTGATGGTTTTAAGCAATAGATTCATGTTCCAATATCTGTTTGAATATAAAACAAACGTGGATAACTACAATTACTGATATTTTAAAATAATTGTTAAGTCTTTCGAACACGCTGTCGTTTTCACTTATTTTTCAAAATATAGGGTGACCTTTGAGTACCAAGCTTTTTTTACTGTCAAACATTTCTTAAAAACAGTGTAAACTACTCCCGATATGATGTCTATCAAATTTGCTATGTGTCTTAAAGCCAATCATACATCATAAAATATTATTTGTTGAAATTTGGCCAATAGTACATAAGTTGTTATAATTTTTGTTGGCAAGGAGGGTACCCATCTTTGATGCCCACTATATAAATTCTCATCATTGAAATCCATCTGCTCATTTATCTATAAAACAGGCATTGGTTGCTGCAAATGTCACATATTTCAGTGAATATTTCTTCGGGATTTTAACAAGTTTTACAGCAGCTTTAATGTACCTTATATTTTCACTCTAGTTTACCGATTCTTTACCATTCATTTATAATGCAGTGTCTCGAACAGCCCTTGGTTCCCACCTTCTCACGATGAAACTATGTGATGAAAAGTGGTCACATAAACTGTTATAAATTCAGTAAAGATTCAATAATCAGAGAAAGTGAAGTTTAATGTCATATGATTTCGGTATTGTATGTCATACAGTTCAGGACATTATTTATTGAACAGCCCTCGTAGTTACTTGGAAATGAGACCTACACCAAAAACATTAACCTGTTCACTCAACCGGAAAATGTAGGTCAGATTCAGCATCCGAAGCAAGTGTGGTAGTGTACATCCTTAGATATCTCATCCGTGCAAGTTTGGTCAACATAGGGCTTATAGTTCCTTGGAAAATGAGACATACACCAAAAACTGCACCAGAAATGTTAACCTGCTCCAAAAACATTAACCTGGTCATTCCTTTGCTGAAATTGCAGCATCTGAAACTTTGGTACAATGAAACACACTAGAAGCATCTTCCATGCATGTCTAATCAATATAGGACATAGAAGTACTTAAAAAGAAAACTGCTCCAAAAAAATTAGCCTTAACCTGGGACGCTGACGCCGAGGGTATTACATATGCTCCCCCAACTTCGTTGAGGTGAGCTAAAAATGTAAAAGTGATTTTGAAAATAAAACAAAATATTTCACATTAATTGCTATTGACATTTTTTATAAACCTGTCAATTAATCATATCCGTAAACTGAAAATTAAGATACATAAAATTTAAATGCTGACTTGAGAGTGTTCCTACTTTGAACCCGATTCCAAGGAATCGGCTTTAAGAATCTGCCAATGAGACATTGTACCTGTCTTACTATTGTAGCAGAACCTATTCATCTAATAACAGACCTATAACTGAGTATTTGCACAGCATATTAAGCATAAGTAATGCAAAGGTGAAGATCTTCAATTCCATTCCAATGTTTCAAATAAACACTAAACAATGAAAGAAAACAAAGTATTAAATTATTTATAACAATTTAATGACTGATAAAGTTATCTATACATTCATACAATAACAAGTTCATGTCAAAAATAACTAACAGAGTTTTTGCCCTTTGGGCTGCACAATGTACATGTAGTCAGGTTAAAATGCATCAACCAAGCCCTAACCTGATTCCTAGCATCAAGTTATAGCAATCCGTTTGTACACAGAAAACAACTTCCAGTCAACATTTATGGACCCCATTATGTCTTGATCAAGTTTATAATTATATTTCAAAATTAGATTTGTTACAAATAATAAATATTTTTTTTTAGACACGCAAGATTTCAATTTATTACCATTTCCTAACTTTATAAAATGTAAAGCTGAGTCATTTTATGTTAACAATCTTTGTGAAGAACGGTTAGAACTCTTAAAAAATTGATTAGCAGAATGTCTAGCTGTTTTAAATGAACTGATTCTATTCCTACAAAGATGAGTTTTTCTGTGTGTTGTTATAACTGACGAGCAATACTGATATAACCTGTCTGAGAATTCAATGATAATCTACTGTTGTGGGTGTAATCATATTACATGTAAAACATCTAACCAAATTAACTCAATAAAATCATTCACTTCTCCGTCATATGCCCATTTTATATTGATATGATTTCATTAAGCCCCCACTTGCCTTTAATACACATAAATCCTGAAGTAATCTGACATTTGCTACATTCACACAAGACTTCTAACAAATACATGTCCCTTGTAATTGTGTCAGAGGAAACTTGGACTGACTGAGTCCTGCCCAGTGTACAATGAATGATATTTGTACAATCTACATAGCACCACAACACTTAATAACATTTCACTCACATACAACCATACATAATACACTTATTCAGTCACTCCATTCAGCACTGTTAGTGTTAACAAAAATATTTTAAAGATTTTCTGTGCTTTGGCAAGTTTATCTTTGATCATACCAGTACTGAATACAAATCCATTTTACACTTTATTTCAAGTCCTAAACTTTCATCAATGGACCCCCCCCCCCAAAAAAAATCTTTTTCCTGGAGAACTTTAAGTTATTTGAGTTACTTAGAATTTTTTTTTTTAATGTAAAAGAAAAACTATGCTATATTATAAAGGGGGCAAAAGTAGAGTTTGGTCCAAAAGTTTTTCAATAGAAATATATTTCCTAGAAGTAAATCTATAAAGGGAGGATAAAATATGTATTGACCTTGAAAGATATGATGACCTTGACTTATCTCTTCAAATTCATTAATAATTTTGGGGAAAAAAAGAAAAATAATCCACAAATCAATATGCTGTCAAGCTTTAAATCCCATGGACATCTTTTACAAGTTACTGATTGAATATTTTGAGTAAAAGATCTTGAACAAATAGGGTACAGAGAAAAACTCTAAAAGTTATAATAAAAACTCTCAAGAGCTCTAAACATACAAGTCACAAAATCTCTTGGTTTATAAACAAATGGTTTCTCCAATACTCTTGGAAAATGACAAAAATTGATTATGATGCATAGAGAAAACTCCTTAAATAATGTACAACAGATGATCATGGTCACTTTTTAGTGAAAGACATTACTATAAAACACATGTATACATGCACAAACTCAAAAATCCCCTTTGCCTGAAAGACATCAATTCTCAGTTGATAAGCACTTAGTTACATGTGTGCATGAGAACAAAACAGATTATTGTTAATGGTAACGACTTCAAACAACAGTCACTTTTCAGAACCCACACACAAACTTGCTGAGAATCAAAAAAAAACAATCAACATTTCTAATGTCAACATTAGACTTGTATTTCTCTTTTCAAACTTCCCATCAAAATTTCTGACAGAATTACTTCCAGAAAGAATTTCATAACAAATTTCATAATTTCTGAGATTTTTACCCTTTAACATGTTTAAAGCAACAACTGACTGTTCAGTTCTGAATTCATAAAAAGAATATTCACTCAAACATTTGATCTGAAACATTATTCAAAAAATTCAATCTTACTCTGAATTCAGAAATATTAATAAAAACAAAACAAAAAGAAGAAAAAAAAACAGATCTACACACTGAATCACGAGGGTAAAACAAACAAACTCGGTCACGAGAAGTCCATTTGCTCCTCGTTCACTGTCTGACACGTCTCGGGTTGAACCGCCTGGTTGTTGACAAAGTTTTCCTGATACTCCCCGTTCTGTATCTCCGTTGTCGGGGGATTGTTTTCCTGGTAACACTCCGTCTGATATTCTGACGGAGCCGTCAACTCACACAGTTCATTCTCCTGGTCGGATTCGTCCATCCCGGGCATGCTTGGCAGTGTCTTCTGCTGTTGTTGTTGCTGATATGCGATCTGCTGCTGTAGAATTAACAGGTCCATCCCACGGGGGATAAATGCATTTTTTCTTCCAGGTGTTGTTTGGACGACAGGTGTGTCCGACTGCAAGGAAACTTGGGGAAATGAGACTGGTGTTCCACCAAAATTGATCAGTTGCTGGTTCCCTTGCAGCTGGCCAATGCTGAAAGGTAAATTTTTGTTTCCTTCCTCTAGATAAGGGGGCATCACTGGCTGTTGTTGGGCTAACTTATATGAAACTTTTCGTATGACTGGTGGTCGACCCATGGAATTGAGATCCTCACACTGCCCACTAATTCGTTGGTTTCCGATGTTGGCACCCAAAGCAAATTGATTTCCATACATAGGCTGACTTGCCTGCTCAGGAAGCATTTGAATATTTGGACTAGGATAAGGTTGAAATGTATTTTGATCAATCTGAAGTTTTTGAAATTGTTGGTTTAGAGGGCAATGATGTTTTTGTTGCCAGCTTTGCCGTTTTTGCTGAAGATTTCTTTGAAGAAGAGCCTGTTGAAGTGGTTTATTCATGTATTCAAATGAATTTGGATCATTGGCGACTTCCTCGTGACTAGATACGCGATCCATGGCCCGCTCGACCTGCATGCTTTGCTTCAAAGCTAACAGTTTATGTGGTTGAATATCGAAGTTTTCTGATGGTAAACTCATCCGTTTCAGAAACGGTCGAGGTCTAGGTTTTTGATTCTGCTCTTCTGTTGGCCACTGATGCCCACTTGATTCCATGTATGCTGTATGCTGCTGTTGAAAAACTTGAATTTGTTCTGGAGTCATATTGGGTGAGAACATTTGTTGTAATGTGTCATGTTCTTTGCGTAATTCTGTCATTCCAGGGGCGCGCATGTTTTCTTTTAATCTCTGACGGAAAGCAATGATCCCATGGGTGACCAGCCCATCTGATGCTCTGCGTCCCTCCCTGAAATTCACCGGTGATCTTGTTTGACTGCGATCTCTCACAGGGTCTTCTTCATTTTCTGACTCTGGGTTTGTTTGTCCCATGGAATAATTAGCACCTGCTGATGATGTAAATGTATTGGATATGGATGAAAAAGATGGACTTTCTACACCAGAAAAGTTCATCTGTGATGAAGTTAAAACAGTAGAAGAAAAGTCAGGTTCCAAACTGGAGTCAAAACTAGTAAACGGAGAGGCAGTGTTTATAGATGAAGAACTATTATTTGTATTCCTATTCAACTGAGAAAAGTCACCAAAAGCACAACTGGGAATTAATCCAATACCATACCCATCCCTGACGAATTGAACATTATTTTTACCGTTACTTCCACTTTCACTTTCGGAGTCTGTCATGTCTGCTTCCACCCCCTCGTCGATGGAGGTGGTGATCATGTGAAGATTGTTAGTGGGGATGGGGGGTTTGACAGGGCTGGGCATTATGTCAGGGAGACACCCTGTAACACCACAGGGCGTCTGAACGTCACTGTCGTTAAATAACTGGTATAAATTACTAGTGTTAGCACTGGTACTTGTTACACAGTCCGTGGTATGGCTGAACATTGAATTGCCTTGTTTTACGTTGACTAATGCTGTGCGTTGCTGCCCCTGAGCTGGGGTTGCTTGACTAGAGTTCATGTGCATCATGGCCTGATCGGCTATAGTGCTAGGGCGTCTTTTACGTATATCGATTCGTGTCTCGGGAGGAAAACTGCTGCGATGTTGCCGTAATCGTTCCACTAAAAGGTAGTATATGGCTGTGTAGTGATCATAGGCATCCTTCTGTAGGGCCTGAAAAATGGAAAATATATAACTTTACCTTATTCTTTATTGACATACTTGAAAATAAATTTAGAAAAAATAACGACTGCTGAATAAAGTTCAGTAATTTCTTTGCAAGGTAAGCTCTGATCTGTATGACAGCAAAAGAAAAGTAAGAGACAGTTGATTCTATCATGGCTAATCCTTACATCTTTTGTGGATTAGCACAAGACAGAATCCAAATTCAAAATATTTGTGATTGCACTGACCAATGTCAACAATGTTTACTAATAAAATTGACGTGAAATTACTGAGCTGTCTACCTCTATAGTTTTATTCCTATCTATCTTCATTCCCTGCATGAGCCGGAGTATCTGTTCATTATATTCTCCCATCTTAGCATTCTGACCAATGACGGGGCTGGGAGGGGCCTGTTTTGGGGCTCCCCCGTCCTCCTGCATCCAGGGGTGTTTTTTGATCATGTTGATGGTGTACCTTTTGGATGGGTCTAGTACTAACATCTTCCTTATCAATTTCTCACATGCTGTGAAAATTAATATAAACATATCATTGATTCTATTTTTATCTCTTGAATATCAAGATAATTATTTTAAACTATTAATATATCACATAGACATATTCTATTAATTTAATAGCCTTCTTTTATGTACATGCACTTAAGATGAATCTAAGATTTAATCATTATTTTACTTTCTGTGAAGTTTTAGGAGACTGTAAACAGACCCCAAAATAGAAAATTTACACAATAAATCTCTGTGTTATGCCATTCTTGACTGCATGAACTTTAATAATCTTTGTGTTAACATTTTGTTACAGCTTAATGTACAATTTAAATTTAGTTGCTGAAGTATGACATAATATTGATCAAGAAGCAACTGTATTAACTCTAGGAGGTATTAAATTGAGCCCCAAGTAAGTCCAGGTAGAAATGTAACTGCAGCAGATCAGTAATTACAGGTATCTATCTGCTTACTTAACGACACACGTCAACCGATAGTAAGCTTCCACTGATATTTCATCAGCTTAAATTGTCCCCAGTTTTTATCAGATAAAGCTTTGTCATTAAAACTACTTAGACTGCTTTTCAAAGACATTATGGAAATAAAAGTTGTTTTAATTCAAACAAAGTGCAGGTGCTGATACCACGGAATAATTCAGAAAAATCATTATGAACAACCAAAAAAACAGGATTTAATTGATCCCCCTCTTTCTCTGCTGTATGTTTACTGTCAGGAGATTGAGGGATTATGAGTGGCTACCTTCTGTCATGAAGAAAGGGATTCGGAATCGGCCCTGTAGGACTCGGTCTCTCAACATCTGTAGATTGGAGCCGTCAAAGGGCAGAGCACCACACACCAGGACGTACAGCACCACTCCTAAACTCTGAAACAGGCAACCTTAATGTTTATCATCTACCACCAAGACACATTAATGTTATACACCCCTAAACTCTGATACAGGCAACTTTAATGTTTATCATCTACCTCAAAGACACATTACGTTATACACCCCTAAACTCTGAAACAGGCAACCTTAATGTTTATCATCTACCACAAAGACACATTTACATAATACACACATATTATGTTATATTAATTACATCATTCATCAAATTTTGCAAATGTTTTTGAAACATAATACATACTTCACATCTAAATGTCTTGCAAAAAGTAAATTTATGCAGGAATTTTATCATCATATTTGAGAATTTGCATTCAAAATGGCTTTTATTCCTAACTTGATACATGTACATCACAATAACAAAATCGGAGTTAACCATTACCCAGATGTCAATCTGCGGACCGAGGTATTTCTTGCCCTCGAACACTTCTGGCGCTGCATAGGGTGGACTGCCACAGAATGTTGCTAGGTGTTCATTTGTTTTAAAGAAATTTCCAAACCCAAAGTCAGCAATCTTAATATTCATGTTGGCGTCCATGAGAAGATTCTCCGCCTAAATGGAATACAAAATTTAATAAAGTTTAATTAATTTTTTAATAAAACTTATTTAATTAGGTTAATATATAAAACAAGGTTATCTATAATATATATCATCATGGTTTTTATTTTTGGTCTAAGGAAAAACTCTGTTTCTGCCAACAAACATTATCCCTAACAGATTTCATTACATTTAAAATCAACAGTGTACATATGTTAAGTGTAAATTCAATTATGAATGCCTTTGTGATAAATATATCAACTCAGCGCAAGTAAAACTGCTTCCAATGCCTCAAAATGCTTCTTACAGAAATCCTAATGGATTCTGTACACTCAAATGACCCTTGTTACAGCACAGGGTAATAGGAGAGAAATCTCGTCTTTAATATTAACACGTGTTTCAGTGCAATCAGATATGACTTCAAAATATTATTCATAGAAATTGTAATCAACCTTATAAATCAAAACCTATGAATCAGTTCTCTGTTAAAAACTAACAGTAGTTGATTTTCAGCATCTAATAATAAAACATCGATAAAATAACTTTTTTAAACTAATTTTATTCAACGCTAACTGCGTTTCTTTTCTGGAGAGATTAATTTATTTTATCTTTTTATTCTTTACACTTTCCCTTTTCTGGAAACAATGGGAAACAGGAAAGATATGACAGCCAGGAGATTAAATTTGCCCATTGTAATTTTTATTCCTCAGCTCATGATAGCCTGCATCAATAGTTTGTTTTAGTACTGCCACTTTTGGCCACTTCTAGCAGTTCAAAGACAATGAGGCATTTCCAATTGAGGAGATCAAACAAGCGATAATTAATTACCTATTTGGACAGTATATATATTGCCTGATTATGAAATGAGTCTGATATAGAGTTTTGTGGCTTTTGAAATCAAATTATGTGAGGAAGTCTCCTGTATTGCATATAAATCAGGGACAAGTTCCTATGACGTCACAGCGTTAATACTTAGAACGCATTAAACTAAGTCTGCTGGAGGTCGGGAATTTGACCCATTTCTAGAACGCTGAGCAGAACAAACTGCGTGCTTAACATTTACTGATCTTAAGGACATATTGGAAGTCATATGATAAAAAGAAAACCCCCTGCTTGCACTGGGAAATCAGAATTAGTATACATTTAAAGGTCTGAAAAATCAATGGTTACTCCAATATCAGGAAGCACTTCTATGTACACAGTCCTGAACTCAACTTTTAAAAATCCATTCTTTACATAGCTGAAGTTGTGAATTTGACAGGTTAGAGGCATGCCAGATAAAGAAGAACTATTGTAGGTGCGAGAACAATGACCCCCTGTCTTATCACGATTTTAATCACACCAAAGCTTGTTCTACTGCATTCCATAATCACCCTTTCCCGGCCTCCCTCCAGTGTATGTTTATGATCCTAAGAAGGTTAACTTTTACGTCAGAGAAGGGTTTGTGGCAATTAAACAAATGTGTACCTTTTATAAACAGTGCAATCAATTTTCCTCCTGTTTTTATTATTTGGTATTTGGTTCAATGCAGGATTAAATTGTTGAAGCCTGCAAAGACTTTGGAAAAAGGAAACAAATCGAAGTCTGTGCAACATTGATTTACTAAGTGGATATTACTGGACTTTTAGAGGACAGGGTGTATTAAGCAAAATACAGTGTATGGATTTAATTTAACAAAACTGTATAATTAATGTCATGTTTTACATATGCAATTTTTTGGCATTTTTTTTTCTTGAGAACCATGTCTTTTCAAATATGCAATTCATTTGCATGAACAACAATGTAGAACAAAGATCTCTCTCAACAACCTGTTGTGTAGGTGAAATAATTACATCATAAGCAAATCCAGAGAGCTTCCTCTTGCTCACTTCACAGAGAGAAAGAAACATAAAACTCACTGTACCATTACTCCACTTTTTATCAACCCCCATCCATCATACAAATGCACCAAAAAATTCCTGACAGAGTATTGCAAAACTATTTTGGATTCCCCAAGTCTTCAGAATGAATTAGAGAGGGGAGCTGATGATGTGTGTATGGGAAGTCGGGGTGTTTTACCTTCAGGTCCCTGTGAACGACATGGTGAGAGTGACAGTACTCCACAGCTAACAAGATCTGCCAAAACTTCTTCCTGGCATCAGGCTCCGTCATTCGACCGTGTGTACGAATGTAATCTGACAATAAATATATAGACGTAATACAAATAATACAATAAACAGGTTAACAACCTCCAATCTCAAACAAGCTTGTGTTAATATCAGCAAATCATACATTAATGGTTTTGTAACCACAAAATAATTGTTGTATTTTTCCTTAATTTGAAAAAAAAACTTCCTTTGTGAAAAATACAAATCTAGATTAAGTAACAAGTCCTGTTTCCTTATTGAATGAGTAGCTATTTGAAAACATAATAGAAATGACACCTACCAAATATTTCCCCGTTAGGAGCATACTCTGATACAAGGTACAACATGTTTTTGGTCTCCATCACCTACAAAATATCAAAGAATCAGATGTGTACACCAATATACAGTTAATTCTCGATAAACCGCCACCTTTTGTAAGTTAGAAATCATGGCGGTATAACGAATTTGGCGATGAATTGAATTTCCCATCTTTTAGAAAACAAGTAGAGTTACCGTTCTTAGAAATACCATTTAGCGTTTCTATTCTTAATAATACATATACATGTATATAAAAACATATTTCTGGTTGAAAATACTTCAAGTAATTTTTTTTAATGTAAAATTTCGCTAAAATAAAACGTGCAGTTATGAAATAAAAACAAGTACATGTACATGTGTATGCATGTAAATCTGCACGCCTGATATTGAAAAAAAAACATGCTGGGTCGATCGTCGTGATATATTGCCGATAGTATGTAAAATGCATTCTTGAATAAATTCACTGTTTATGGCATTATTGTGAAACGTTCACATTTTATACGGTATATAATACCGTATAATTATTTTTTCAGCAAACTTTTCATTGTTAAAAGTAGAGATCATCAAAATATTATCGTTATCGGCGTACTTTAACAACGACCGCTTTCGTGGCGAAACCGTGACTAAATATTTTTATTAAACAGAAAACAAAATTATTATAATAGTTCATGTTAAAATTATTGTTTATTTTGTTCTTATTTAATTACTTAATTGCATGTACCTTGTCTGCCTTTGCATGCTTTACAACAGGGATAGTGTCAACCAATTAGCCGCGCTTCACTGACCACATGCACCTGTGGCGGTATATCGAGATAATTGACACTTAAAAATGGACGTTTGTTGTGAAAACAGGGTGGCGGATGGCGGTATGCGAATTTGGCGTTATATATATAGCAGGAAAAACGTTCTTGGGAAATCATGGCGGTATAGCGAAAATGGCGATGAATCGAATGGCGATAATTCGAGAATTGACTGTATCTATGAATAGGGTACAAATATCAAAATATCAATGAATAGGGTACAAATATCAATGAATAAGATGTTTATACCAATTTATCTATAGGGTACAAATACCAATGTATCAATGAATAGGGTACAAATATGGCCCTACAAATATTAATGAATATATAGGATGCTTACACCAATTTATCTATGAATAGGGTACAAATACCAATATATCTTATGAATAAAGTACAGATATCAATATATATCAATGAATAGGATGCTTATACCAATTTATCTATGAATAGGGTACAAATACCAATATATATATCTATGAATAGAGTACAGATATCAATATATATATCAATGAATAGGATGCTTATACCAATTTATCTATGAATAGGGTACTACATATGTAATACCAATATATCTATGAACATGATGAATAGAGTACAAATATCAATTTATATCAATGAATAGGGTACCATTTCCCATAAAATGCTCCTGTATAGACTACCTCTTTTAGAGGGACTAAATACTAAAATTATATACTATTTGTACTTTCATTTTATATAGCAGTAAACTAAATTCCTTAATTTTCAAACTTTCAGAATTGTATATTTTCAGTCTTTATCTCTGCATGTATAACATATTGAAACAGAAATTATTAGGGAAACTCCTTGTTAAGTTTATTTTTTACTGAAAATTTTGACTCCATAGAGCACAATGCACAATTTAATATATAACAATAATCCATTGAAACATGTGAGTTCTTGCACCCTTTGAATGATGTTTTTGTTCATTATCATATTAATGACAAAATAAGAAGACATTTTTTTTAAAAATCTGTCTAGTCAATGAAAGACGTGAAAACAAGATCTCGTTCATCATTCAGACAAAAAGAAATTAGGGGTAAGTCATGTGGAACAGGTCACTGATCTGGAAAAACTCCGAGAACCAAACATGTCACGTCAATTAGTCAGGTAAAATGCCATTTGTACATGGACAGGTAAATGGTTAACACAAGGATACCAAATAAAGAGCAAAACACTTTCTTTTTAATATATATTCTAACCTTTCAAATTCATTTATTTATTTACCTAAGATACATCCTGATTTCTGTGAAAAGATCATTTTACCTGAACAAATTTCCCCCGACCTGATCATGAAGATGTAATTTGGCACTTAGAAACAGGGACTATTGATTGAAGAAATCTTGTCTGATGATAATAAATGTCCTTATGTTACAATAAAACAATCGGGACTAGCTAAGATATTCTTACAGGGCTCCATTTACATTCCACTTACTTTGGGGGCTAAATGACAATGAGGGCATCAAAACTATGGAATACAAACAAAAAAAATTCAAGATGCCCATTAAAAGAAAATTGACCCCCTCCCCTGTTTTTTAATCAATACTTAAGAAATGAGCATGTCTATATAAAGATATCATATAATCCTTTTAGTCAGGCAATTGACCTTTAGAGAAATTTTGTTCAAATACTGAATGAAATCAAATTCCCTCAATGTTTGTAGAGATCTTGTATAAAGGTCAGAAGCATCACATATGACGCACAGTGGTTCATTTAGTCACCATACACCTATAGTGTCCATACACTGTCCCAGAGATAGGTACATGTACATAATCATCTAAATGAGAAAACCTACCGCAAAACACAGCCATTAAGTTAATTATCATAACTTCATTTAAATTAATACATGCAAATTACGTCAACTGTTACTTGACATATATTTCTTCTTTATTTCATTTTCTTTTGTTTCAGGTCGAACTTTTAACTAGGGCCTGACAAAGCTTTTCATTCCTTCTAGTAATATGTTCACATGACTAAATGACAAGTAATTTTTTCAGAGTTTAAGAGTATAATAAATGTTAACAGCCTACATATTAGATAAAGTTCACAAACTTGGATGTTTAAAATGTGTCTTGAGAGTGTACTAAAATTGACTTGCAATAAATTTTATTGGTACCAGATAGATAGATCTGTTTGTATAGCCCCTTGCACACCTTTGAAGTGAGCATAAATAAACGTCATAGGCACTCTGTAAGCCTGCTGAGTAATCTATACAAAGCTGACTGTCAGTTATCTGGTATTTCCTTAATTTATAAAGCTCCTCCTACACTTTTTCGAAAAACAGCTAGTCTAAACTGTACAAAAATAATTCCCAAGAAAACGGTAGAAAAATCAATTCCATCACCATAGGAACTGCTTTAATTAGCTTTATGTATCATCTGATACTGCACAATATATTCACTGGAGTGTGATTATACTCAGTTTCCAAATATACTTGAAAGGATAAGATCCCTTTGTAAATTAATTGATAAATTGATCAAGAAAAAGGGGCAAAAGTATAGGAAATATGTCCCCTTTTCCTACTGCCTGGATACTTCTAATTCTACATGCAATATTACAATAATCCTTTTGTTAAAGTTCCTTAAATTAGATTTAACTAATAAAAGGCTGAGTTTTAATATCATTTTTTCTATTCCTCTTTAAGAAACTACAAGATTGCATGTCATTGGTTATAACACGTCCGTGATATGCAGTGAAGAATGCCAGTGACAAGGTCTTATTAAGGAATTCATTAACATCTACCTAGACTGGAACATGCATTCTGTCAACTTTAATTCCAAACAAGTCACATTTCCCTTTCTAATTAACATCCTATCTGCAACCTACATGATGGTGTTTGATTGGGTGATATCTTACTATTACAAGTAATTGCTTTTGATTGGATAATTTTTTCAGATAAGATATTTGATTGGCTATTTACCTGGTAGAGTTTTACAATGTTAGGATGGTTCAGCAGTTTCATTATATTCACTTCCCTGTAAATCTTCTTCAAGTTGTTTTCATCTAAATGGGTTTTATCTATGATTTTTATGGCAACCTGGAAGGTGAAAAAAGGGAAAATAAATATAAATTAATAAAAGTAACAGGTGGACAAAGTATGCATCTGCCTAAGTAATTCAGATAAATTACCATGATATTCTAGTGGTAAAGTAATTCAGATAAGTAGTGCATGTAGAATACCACAGTGGTAAATTAATTCAAATGGTTATATTCCAGTAATCTGATAAATAGTCAAATTCTAAAATTCTAGTGGTAAAGTAATTCAATTAGGCGATCTTTAAAATAATGTTTGCTTGCCCTCTCCCAACTCAGGGTAAAATTATTGGGGTGATAGGTATGTGGGAAAATCTTTTTTCCATAAAATTTCAACAAATTTGTTGACGAGATGAGATCGAGGAATAAATAGGAAAATTGTGACATGCTGGTTATCTCACATTATCTTTGTTTATATTTTATTGCTTTGCATACTGCACTGACCTGTGCAACTATTGTTAGTTTCTTTGGTATCTTACTTTCCAGCACGAGATGAAGTATACAGTTATTTTTTTGTTATTACAGAGTGCTGTATAGCATACATCCCGCTATACTGGTGACGACTGATTACACTGAAGAGTAAATAAGTCAGCCGCTTTATATTGGGGTCCTCAGACATAGCGAGAGTCCGATTGAATATGGCAGACACATTCCTTTTACTGTTGTTGAGACCATGTAATGTTCCACCATGAATCAAAAGGAACCATGCTGATCATTAAGCTAATGATACCATCAGTAACTAAACAAATCAAAACAAAATCTGAGGGTGGTGTCCCAATACTACTGCAGACTCAGGGTTCATATTTTGGTTGAAGCTTACCAGTTAGGGTACTAAATGCTGAACAACTCGATGTTTGCACTGACTTGAAGATTACCAGGGTACTAAATGTTTAACAGTTAATTAAATGTTCACACTGGCTTGATGTTTATTACTAGCTAAGGTATTAGATCAGTAAATGCTAAGCAAGTAATATTCAAGTTTGAACCAGGGTGTGTGAAGGAACATCTGACATTAACCCACAAGTACTACTTTAACAACTAAAGAGTAATTACTTGGGCTACTACAAGTGCAAGTGCATATCACTAGGCATGTAAGTACATGTATTACATATTCAAAGACAGTCCAGACATTTCAGTAACATAATGAATCACACAGCCTTAACATGACTACAAGGTCAAATAGGGAACAAAAATGATATTTATTAATTTAATGATGTCATCACAATATCTATATATTTGTACACGTGTTGTAAATTGTTATAAAATAAAACATCATACAAATATTATTTCCCCAGTCCAGATTAAGGAAAATATTTTCTATCTATATGCATTTTTTGGGTTCAGATCTGGTATAAATTTTATAAATTTCAAGTACTGTTAGTAAAATATGCTTCTATCCATCTTAACTCCCTGACATATAGCTATCATCAGTCACTTGTTACCTTGACCATATGACCCAATAGTGTTGACCAAACTCACATTAGAAAAGGCCAAACCACAACATTACTACGCAATTTGTTTTTCTAGCTCTTAAAACAATGGATTGGAGGGAAATGCAGGTTTAACATACAAAGCACATTATAAAAATATTTTTGATTTGTTTAAACATTAAGCATGTTAGGTTGAATTCTCTATGATGAATCTTTTTAGAGCAAGCTTTAAGCATAACAGCTTATATTTATGTTGCTTTCTCTGAAATTATCTGCGACATAATTCTGTGTAGTGTTAGACAACACAACATTAATTGTCAAATAGTGAAGTGATTATCTTCATTAGTCTAAATAAAATTACATCATAAACTGCGAGTTAACGAGATGTACACTACAACGTTTATACTCTAATATTATTAAGAATTCTCTAAATGATTAATTCCCTTTTTTACAATTATCGTTTCCATTTTTTAAAACTATGATGAATCATTCTGAAGCAGATTGTGTATTGTACAACATGCAAAGCATACTTCAATTTATCATTCTATCAGTGTGTATCTACTCATCTTTAGTTTTTGACTTAAAAAAAAACAAACTAATTTAAACAATGCAGTTCGAGATGTTTGTGGTTGGTTCTGTAGATGGTGGTCGTTCTGTTGACGTCCCACACTGGTGATCTCACACACAAGTATGTGGAGCTGTAAGTCACCAGTCTTCCCCACCAGTAACCAGGGAGGAAGAAATTACTCACAGAGGCAGCTGTTGCCCAATTCATTATCCCACGTTTTTTTGTATTTACATCATACAGCCTTGTTGATGTCCTTAAACCATGACTTAGCTTGTTATAAGTACATGCAGAGCATGTCAGCTTGTTTTCTTCCTTTGTTATGAATGTAGGTATAAACAGGTTCATGTAACATGCATCATGTTACCAGTCCATCCTGATCAGTATTGACTTGATTTACAACATTTCTACAATGTTTATTTCTAGGGACATACTCAATCTATCATAGCGGTTACAAAGAGCTAGAGTATCTAAAATAGCATTCCTGGAAAATTATTTATGTGAATGTGTTGAATTTTCACATATTAAGCTTATATGAAGAGCAGGCTAGGGAAGTTGTTTACAACATACATAAAATATGGTTAGAAAATGCCTCAACTTTTAGTTGTAATGTTTAAATCAAAACATTTGGGGGAATTAATTCAATTTGCAATGTAATAATTTTTGTTTACTGTAGATAACACCCCATAACCTGATAACCTGGTAGCACTCTTGTTAACGCTAATGAACATGATGAAATTCTTTGACTGCAATGTCTTTTTGTCTGTCGTATTCATGCATCATAAATGTTAAATAAGCATGTTAAGATACACAGATGTACAACCTGCTGCATATTATTTTTACGAGTTCTATAATTTAGCCTCAATTCAACAAGAATTGTAAGAATACAATATATAAGCATCATTGATTTTTTTTACAGCTGCAAAATTTATTAATTTGTCTTTTTTTCCCTTTTAACTCTTACTGAGTGATGATGTATATTGCAAATTGTTGTGAATCATACGGAATGGTGTTTCTCTACAATGCATTCAAACATACGCTATGTGAATCCACACAGTTTGTGTATTTATCAAAAGAATGTGCAAACAGGAAGTGTGGGGTGACGCAGGCATGCCGACTTTCCTCGTGGAATGTTACCCTACAAAACTCTAAACAATGAGCCTGTAACACCATACTTTGCACATGTAGAGCAGTGCCCGGGGCTAGACGTGCACCGGTCAGCGAAAGACAGGTGCGTGAATGGCTTGTCACCTCGCTGCCCCAATTAATTGACATGCTGCACAATATACAATGTGCACGAATAAAGATAAACAGTCATACATAAATGCTGCACATAGCATTTAAAATTAAAATAAAATAAACATTGAGCTTACCTCTGTTTTGGTAATCCTATGCCTGCCTAATTTCACTACTGCAAAGTTTCCTTTCCCAATTGTTCTTTCGATATCGTAAAATCCCACCCGAACTGGGGTCTTCGTTGGTCTATCCGCCATGACCATTGTTTATAATTAATATTTAAAATCCTTGTAACTCTTCCCGACTTCCGACAACTTTAAAACACCTTTCCAAAAGTCAAATGGTCTTTTCTTTCTTGTTTTCATGGCGGAGTTTTAGTGCGACCCGGTTTATGACGTTAATTGTGACGTCAAACCTCAAGCAAGATATTGACTAGTTATTCCTACCGAAAGTTTCGTATCCACGGTTGCTAGGGAGAGAATTTTTTATGACGTATTTTGGTTGATATGTCAATCAATTACATTACAGTTTCTTCTTGTTTACCGGTACGTAAATTCACAGTTTGTTTAATGATATGCACACTCTCGATAAAACAAAGACGAGCTTTTAGGAACAAGGAATACACAGTTATAAATAGAATACATTTAGCGTCTGTGTAAACGCACTGGTATAAATATATTTACCCTGTGCTATCTTTAAAGCTGAGCAAGCATATTTCACAATATAAATGATGTATGTAAACATGGCATTTTTAATTTTCATTAATCAGTTTTCGTAAATTTATTGCAATATCAAGATTAATACTTTGTTCTATTTGTAAATTAGTTCACAAAATGCATTCTGATCATGCTGATAATGCATGCATACACAAATCATAATAAGCAAAAATAAGCCTGATCAAAGAAAACGACTTCTTCTTCATAGCATCCATCATACTGATATTTTTCGTAACTTAAAAAAAAAAATTGCATAGTTGTTAGTATATTTATAAGCATGCATGTTTACTCGTAAAAATTTTTTTTGATTTTTTATGTGCCTTGCACTATTGAAACATTACAATTTGAAATAAAAAAAAATGATTAAGCATACATAATTTTTTCCCCGTTAATAATTTTATTTGTTTTTATTTTGAGATTTTAAGTTTATTGTGAGCGAGTAGATACACGTATAAATAAATAGAATAATTAAATAAATCAATAATATTTATGTTTCTGTCTGCGGCAGGATTCGTTACTTTCTAAAAGTTTAAGGGTGTAAATAAGGGCGTAAATTGTGTAATTAAAAGGGTTTGGATTTTTTATTTATTTTTTTTTTTTTGCATGTTCTATGGAGTCACGCTTCATATTTGATATCCATACACTTTCATAATTATTTCGACTGAAGATTTGAAATGATTTTTTTTAACATAGAAATATTTGAATAAAACTGAAATCTTCATCTTTGAATTAAAAAAAAAATGATTAATAAAAAAAAATACCGCAGTTTTTCCACAATTTAGCAATTGTCAAATAATATCAGAATTGCAATTTTTTAAAAAAAAAAAAAATCCTTTTAATCATTTTAATTCTTTATATTTACACATGCATGTATATATTTTGCATATAAAGAGTGTGGAAATCTATAGTATAAAATAAAATTTAAAAAAAAACTCCATAACACGGAAAGGGGGTCAAGAGGTTAAGGTCAAGATCTAGTAAATGAAGGGTGCATACAAATTTCTCAAAAATGAGAAACAAATTTTTCTAATGATCCTTTAAAAATGTAGCAAGGTAAAGTAAGATGTAAGGGGACTTAATTTTTAGGGAAATCAATGAAAATATATATTTCAAACTGCCAATTTCAATTTAAAAAAATCTTGGATAAATACGGGAATTTTTCAATTTCAGATGAAGGAAACGAATTAGTATTGTCTACAGACTCTCAGAAAACGGTTTTTCATGTCTTCTTGACTTCTTCTTTAAATTGATATTAACATGAACATAAGTAGCCGGGTTACTTTTGATATAATTTGGAATTGAATGCCATGAAAATGCTTCATTTTCTATATAATTATGGTACTCGTAAAGTGTGGAAAAAATTGAGTTTAAATCAATTATGACGTCATAATGGAGCTAGCACTTTTAAAAGGTCAAGATCTAAATGACTTTTGGTGCTAGATGCTTTATGACGTCATAACCAATTTCAACTTTCTTTTTCCCGTACTTTGCGGCTCTTTGATAGAATAATGTAGAAAATAAAGTATTTTCGTGGAATTCAATTTGAAATCATATGAAAAGTAACCCCAATACCTATATTAAATTTGATATTATTTTAAAGAAGAGGCCAAGATCATACAGATTTACGTTTTCTGAGAGATTGTATAGGCATTCTGGATAAATGTTCTTTGTCTGATATGAAAAACAACTCTCCCATATTCATGACTGGTTTCCTTAATTTTGCAAGGAAAATGACAGTTTAAAATATGATTTTTCATCTGGTTTAATTATAAATTATGCCCCGAAACACCTTATACGACCAAGTTAAAGTTATAAAGCATCATCAAAGGAATTGTATCTTAAATTTGATAAATCTGTAGGCACCTTTCATTTACTAGATCTTGATTCATTGCTTAAAATAATAACGAAAATTAAATTGGTATATTATTTGTCATAACAACATGTTTTCCCCCCACATTTTTTTCTAATTAACGTTTCTTGTCGTGAAGTTTGGAGAAAATAAAATTTATGCTTAAAAGTGTGCATATAGTTACGTTATTATATGGTAGAGTATGCTGACAAAAACGCGCCTCAGCACATGATGAAATTTTGCCAGCATGGCTGTTTGAATTATCAAAACAAAGCACTACTTCTCAGAACAGAAGCTCAGACCAGTACATGTAAATATGTTTGGTATAATTTATGTTTAAGGAAAGGACATATTAGCTTTTTAGAACTTTTGCCCGATCCCATTTGTGAAGTTTATAGACAATAAGATAAGTTCAAATAAAAACAGATGATTTCTCAATAAAGATGGATTTTGTAAATTTACTAATCTTGTTAATTTTAAAATTATTTTCTTTAAACATTGTGGTTGTACACATAAATACTCTGAGATTGATATTTTAAAATATTTGAGATTTTAAATGACAGTATGTGTGTAGTTTTGGAGATCATGCCATCCAACAATCTGTTGGAATTCCGATGGGTACCAAATATGCCCTACTATTAGCAGGCCTTTTTTGTATTCATATGAATCAGAATTTATATTAAAATATCTAAACATGAGAAAAAGAAAATACTTGTTGAGGCTTTCAACTCATCATTTAGATATACCGACGTATTATCAGTTAACTATAGATACTTTCATTCATTAGGTAGACTTGATAGTTTGACACATCTATTGACATATTTGGATATTTTACTAGAAAATAATAATATATTAATAATACGTTAATAATAATATACCAACAAAACTTGATGATAAGCAATATAACTTTAACTTTTCTATCGTTAACTTCCCTAATTTATATTGCAATTACTCCTTATCACCTGCAATATTTAATTGGAGCTTGTCTCTCCCAGTTGATTCGATACGCAAAGCATGCTTAAGTACGAACAATGTATCAATTGAGGCAAGCTATTGATCAACAAGTTGATGACACAAGGATATCAAAAGCCATCATTTATCAAGTTCTATGGTTGATGCAATGACCTTGTCAGGAAATAAAATCTATCATTAATTAAGTCGAGTGCTGACTGACTTTGTCATGCTCTTTATTATGCTATTATCTACTCACTGAGTTGTCCACGGATTTTTTCCGTTTGACCGATATGTTATGGAGCATCCGTGGATGCGACCGATTGACAATGGATTCTCACTTCCCCATGGCACCTGATCTAACCTCTGGTGAATTGATTGTGTTGGCTCTTCCCTTTATTTGTACTGTTTTAATGGACTTTTGAACTTGATTACTGTTCCTCATCTTTCTCTTGTAAAATGTCATATTTTTATAATAAAGTTTATCATGAATAAGATATAAAATGTCGTGACTTTCTATTATTTTGATGACTGTAATTCTGGATGTTGCAAAATCCCAGGATAGAAACTGTTAATCATGACTTTAAAGCATTTATAGATGAATAGATATGAAAGTCCTTTTCACGATCTTTGCTTGCATTTATTAAGCGGATACATTGCTAAAAATAGTTTTTGGTAAAATTATCCAAAACAAATTGGTCCTTCATGAAAACAAACCAAAAAAAATCTTGAGTAAATATGCGATATCTAATATATGTTATGAAATATTAAATCCACGCAAGGTTCGGTGATGAAAGTTTTGACTTTTATGACTTAGTTGTACCCGTGTATGTTACCAAGTTCAAAAGGGTAAATAACAATATGTTGCATTAATGTCAATGAGAATTTTACATATATATTTTTGTTGCTAACGCTATCAACAACGACATGGCTTATTGAATTTTTTTGACCGACCACATGATTTTGATTGTCAATTCTGGAAGTAAACCATGTGTCTTTCATGCTATTTCAGAGCAATAATATACATTGAAATTAAAATATGTTACGAATCCTGGTACTTGTATTCAATTCTTAAAGATCTTTCTGAACAAGAAGATGGAAGACACTTGAATTCAAAGAAAACCGAACCTTTATTGTTCTTCCTTTTTTAAAATAAATTTTTAATTGAATATTGCTCTTACTTTTTGTTTAATAAAAGCTGCATGTATTTGACTCTTTCCAGCAAGTCTAGCACCTACGCGTAATCTGAATTCTCACTTTTTTTATTCAACCGATTCACATCATTTTTATTTTATTTGCTCATGGTTGACACTATCGCACATACAATGTATATCAGGCTTGGTATTTAGTTTAAGGTCAATTTTCACTTTAAGTACATGTATTTCAGTGATATTTCCTTACGATTGCAGCTGGAAAAAAACCACATCCCTGTAATTTCTCATGAGAAAACATTAAACTATTACAGTGGTAACTCTAATGACTAGAATTACTTTTTCATTAATAATCGTATTTTTATTTAAACAATGTTCAATCCCATTAAACTATTCAAAATAATGGTGAAACATGTTTCGCAAGATTTGAATTTTTTTACTATAAAAAAAAACACGTTGATAAAACAAGAATATGAACAGTCTCGTTTAAAGTTATCAGTTCTAGGTCGATAAAACGGCCTTGTCAGCAAATACAATATATCATTGAATCAAATGCTGACTGACGTTTTTCATACCTATTGTTTGTCCATTATTTATACAATGAATTGACGACGGATTTTTCCGTTATTTCCCGATCATGACAAGGAGCACTCAGCGGGTGTGACCGCCCGGTCAGCAGGGGATGCTCACTCTTCCATGGCACCTGATCGCACCTCTGATGTTTTGGAGGTCCGTGTTTGCTCTGATCCTATTTTGTATTGTTTTTTTGGACATTTGATCTTGAAAGCTGTTCGTTATCTCCATATGTTTCATTCATTGGTTTAGGAGGACTTGTGTGAGACATATGGGGATAAAAAACAGTAGTCAAGATCAAAAGTCCATAAAATAATACAAAATAGGAGGAGCAAACACGAACCTCCAAAACAATAAAGACGGGATCAATTGCCATCATAAGAGATGGGTACTCCCAATTCTAATGAACGGACGTACAAAAACATTCTAAGAAATTTGAAAAAGACGTAAAACATAGTTGAAAACTACTTTCAAGCTAGAAGTGCAAAATGTGTTAATTTCTGTGTTAATTAATTTGAAACTAGTTCTTGTCAATTAGGTCTGAATTTTAAAGAGCGTTCGATCAAGATATGAAGGATGTGGAGATGACGAACAGTATTCAATATCAGAGTCCGTAAAACAATACAAAATAGGAGCAGAGTCCTTGATACAGGTTTGGCTTTGGAAGTTTCAGAAAGTTTTTTTTTTTTTAGAAATTATTTTTGGAAAGGTTGGGCTAAGACCAACATTATTCTTAGATGAAAATGATAAAATATCGACTTACAGCAAGTTTTAAAAGACGTCATTTTACTTGTTGAATACATACAATGTAAATTGTTTCGTCGTTGCTTATACACTTTAAAAAAAAGGTTCAGTATAACGCAAAATATTTTCCTCATCCTTGTTCGAATTCTACTTGTAAAACGCATTTTCCTCCTTTCAGGAAAAAGAACACAGTTAAAAGGTTAAAAGAACACAATTATACAGTTTTCAGATTTTAAGGGAACAATTTGTCCCATATTCATAACTAGTTACTGAAATTTTCACTGAAAAGGCAGCATAAATATGATTTTTCGTCTTGTTTACTTAAAATTTATGCCACGAAACATCTTATTAGACCAAGCTTTGGTTACAAAGCAATATTAAAGGAAGGAATTTTTAAATCAAACTTGAAAAATCCTTAGGAACCTTTCATTTAGCACTTATGATTTCAGGGTTGTGACTTCACAATAGTTTTTTTTTAAAATAAAATTCATAAACAAATCTAGAAGACTTTTTATGAAGACTGTAACAGATATCTGTAAGCTACGTGTAAAGCATGCAAAGAAAAGAATCTCTAATGGTTTATGATTTGATACGATTTTTCCCACAACCCGTTTTTCCCCATCCCATCAATGGCCGGACTTAGGATTAAAAAACTTGTTGGATACATCATATGAAATTATTAAACATGGAAAATCTTTATCATATTGAATTAATTGAGCGCGCACATTCGATTTGTTGATATCATGATTTTATATTCTAGCAGAAATTGAATCGCTGCTATCCAAATTAATGTGATACTGGTATATCAACAATTGTGCAAAGTAATGCGCACAATAATTCAATACTAATGGATTATTTTGCAAATCTTTGTGAAATAATTAAAGATATGTTCACTTGAAAAATAAGAGATCAACAAATTATTGTACAATAGGTCTAAATCAATTTTTTTTCAACCAAATTTCATATAATGTTGAGATAATGCAAGCATCATTTAAGTTGATGAGAGCACTAATTTAATGAATGCATGCATCACATCAATTTACGTGCGCAATATTTTTAATTACTAGCCCTAGTACTAGTGTTAGAGTTTGCAATAAATTTGCGCTGAATAAGTTGTCAGAAATTTACTATTAGTTGTCAATATTAAAAAGTGACGTAAATGTGTAAACAAGCGATGCCTAACAGCGTCTGTGAATTTGAAATTCAGAAAGTATGTTCATGGATTGAGAAATTATCTATTTCAAAATCTATATAGATTTCGCAATACGTTGAAAATTCATTTTTAATGAATGAATTAAGATAGGGGTACGAAATTTTCCTTTTTATCGCGTTTTCTCTTGTATTTTTTCTTTCTTTTTTATTTAAAAGATATATTAATTGTACTCAAAGAGTCCATGAAATGGTACAGCAACGAATTTAAAATGTAGCACACTTAATCAAATTTTTTCTATTGTAGGTTAGTTTTTCAATTTCTGCTTACATTTAGGACTTTGTTATCATGCTCTCCGTAAATCCAATTAGAAAAAAAATATTTTAAAAATTCAGGGAAAAAATATATCTTTTGCAATTTAAAACAAATAATGATAGAACATATATAATCATTTGGATTTCAAGACCAGTTTTAACGCCAAGCAAGTGTTCCTTTATGCCGATTAAGTTTGTTAAGGGCAAAAGAAAGGTTAATGTAAAACAGAACTGAATGAAATTTATAAGTAGAACAGTTCAAGGAGTAAAGAATGTAGGATATTTTTAATACCATAATACTGTTATGAATTTGATTGTGTATTGGTTTCGTTTGGGTTGCGTTACCCGTCTGAATCAGAGAGATTTTAACACTCAGTGACTCAATGTTGAGGTAGCGCAGCACCTATGACGTAATCAGGGCTATAGTGGTTAAGGTCTAAAGTTTTTTTACGTCAAAGTATGGACTTGTGTTCTTACGACAAATCGATCTACATTTTTTCTGTACTTTAAGGATAGCCACCGGAAGAAATAAGGTGTATAACAGTTTTTTTACTTTCCCAGATGTCTAAAAGGAATATGGACGATTTTTTAAAATATAAAAACAGTTAATTTCTTGAGTGTTCAAATGTCTAATTTTTCTTACTGTAATTTCTGTTGAATTAATTCCATTATGTTAAGACTTATGAAGTATCAGATTATTAATTAAGATTTCTAATTAAGTTTTGTAATAAATAGTGACTTCATATTTTTATTTCATGAATGGCCACGGTTGGTAGGTATTATAAAAGAACATCAATGTGTTCACTTTTCCTGTAGCCAGTACTCAGTTTCCTTTGATAAAGCGATAGTGAGTACTAAGAAGTACGCTAATCCGGTGTGTACGTGGAAGACGTTTTTCAAGAGGTTTGTACCTAAATAATCCATGGCATGAGACATTATAATAAAACACTGATAACATGAAATTTGAGAACTCACATCATTGAAAGGTTTACAACTCGTAATTGCTCATAAATTTAGAATCTCTCTCTCTCTCTCTCATAATGCAATAATAAATACTAAAAGTGAATAGGGATAAATATATATACACTGTTTGAAACACCAGAGATGGGATCAAATGCCTCAGTGAAAAAAGCACGTCTTCGCTATTGAACCCATTAGTCTATAGCCCCGGAATTATTTTGTCTCCATATTGGAATAGTAGAAACATTTGGTTACAAATGCCAGTCCAAATACGATCCAACGATAGGTTTATCTGCAAACAAGGTCAATATAGCAGTTACAGAATTTCAGAAACACCGACTTTAAGAAAGATAAATAAATGCTCTTAAATTTAAGGGTTTTTTTCTGACCTACCCGGTTTTAAATTTTATTGTACCTAGAACGTGCTCTTCTTTTTTCTAATGTATTGGATGAGAAAAATAATGTAGTGATAGTGAAAAAGTAGTTATATAGGTATGATCAATTTGGTGGAATAGCTGTTATAAAGTTTGTCATATATACGTATGTAGATTAGTTCTTAGTTTGCCATAAATGTCTATGATGAATTATGAAGAAATATAGATATATCGAAAAGTAATAAAACTCAAAAGCCCGTTGAAACAATATACATGTATATCTGGAGCAAAGCAAACACGGAACTCTAAAATACATCAGAATTGGAATCAGGTGCCGTAGAGGAGTAAGGATCTCCTGTCGATAGTTCAGACGTGCCGTGTGCTCCTTGTCATGATTGGGAAAGCAAAAAAAAACATTCTCTAGAAAATTCAGTGTTAAAATAAAGAACCTAACTGTATAAAATTATCTACCAGCATTCGGCAAATTGATTTTGCTGATAAGATCATTGTGTCAAACATAGAACTTGCAAAATGATGACTATAAACGAGATTGTTGATAGTCTTGTTTCGTCAACTTGTTTGTGAAAAGCTTGCTTTGTTTTTCTCTCTCATTTTTTATAATTAACTGGAAGACATAAACACAATATACAGATGAAAAGGATATATTGCTACATGTAGCTATAAATGTGTTTACTCATTGGAATAAACCTGCACAATACATAAAAACGCAAATAATGTGCAAGAAAATTATTTTGGCAATCGATGAAAATGGAGCGGGTTTATTCTCAAATGTGATTTTACAGGATTTCACATGCTGACCTACATTTTCATAAACAGTTATTATATTAAATTATAGACGATTTATATCATTAGCGTTAATGATATCATTTTAGCAGACAATTTTCCAAGTCCTCGTGTGGGAGGTAAGTAATGTGCAAATTGCCGCCAAAAATATTAATCCTAGGAGAAAAATTGCTATATTAAGACTACTTTGCCAATTAGTCTAAGAAGATCATTTTCTACACCACCACTTATTTATTACGTCATGTGTTGACATCACAGAAATAAAGACATTAATGATGGTAGAAAATTATCGGTATAACAACAATGTTATGCTTTCATTCAAAGTTGAAAAAGATTTGATAAGGTGAGGGAAAACATTTTTTGAATATTTAAAACTTTTGTATTGTGTAAGTCTTATTTCAAAAATCTAGATTCTAGTTAATCATTGGAGTTTAATATGGATTCATGTAACGAAAAAACAAAAGGCGCAGACCAAATGTATGTAGAACTGAATATTTTAGAATCTGTTGTACAAATCATGTTTTGAGGTATTCGAAGTATAAGAAAGGGACTTTGAGCAATTTTGAATAGTTTTGAACTAAATATGTATTAACTATGAAAATGAAATGTAAATATTTCAATACGTGAAATATAAATCGGGTGTTAGAAAGTGTGTTAGATTTCTACATCTATGTTTGTCTTACAACTAGATAACAGTTTCATAATGTGATGACATTGATTATGTATAGAATATCATAAAATCTTGTATCATTTCACCTACTCTGACGCTGCAGTTATCTGTCTTCAAGTTTCTGTCAAACGTTTACGTAGACATTTTTTTAGATCACATAATTATACAAACTCATGGATACGTTATCATTTAATTTTTTAAGCAGAGCTTATCATCAAATGTAGATGACGTGGAAAAAAGAGATTTACACTTTTAAGTCTATATATAACAGTCACTGTCTTCCACCGTCTACAGAACTGTGATCATTAAGAACTTTTCACCATAAAGTATTTGAAAACTTTTAAAATGTAAATAGGAACATGTTTATTGAAAAAAAAATATTGCCTTTTGATAAACATTATTTTCGTTCTTTTAATTAAACCGCAATGATTGTTATAATCTCTTATTAAGATTTTCAATTTGAGGGAGTTCATTTAGATCGAGATTTGTAAACAACGAACTTGTCAATTCAAAAGAAAATTCATAAAATGTTATTTTATTCTAAATGTTGCCATCTATTTATATTCTGTAATTGATTTTGGTATAGAGCTTACTGAGAAAAAATTCGCTCATTATCATGCACAAAGGGTGGATTTTTTAAAAGACTTAATATGCAAATTCATTATCATGCACAAAGGGTGGATTTTTTAAAAGACTTAATATGCAAATTCCCTTTAGATCATAATTACCACCATTTGTTTTTGCTGCTCCTCTTGTCTGAAGTTTGTTTTCTTAATCTGAAAAAAGTTTGCACTAGTTATTCTTCAGTTATAAAAAGGCGAAGAAAACGAACAGATATCGAACTCACTTGTATTTTAAGCAATGCGAATTCGTGAAAGAGGATAAAGATCGGACCCTTGAAATTTCTGAAACGGGATCAGTTGCCTAGTCGGAGTCAGAGTCCCCTGAAGATCAGTCACACAATCCGTGAACCTTAAGTATTGACCAGGAATACTGAATATTCCGTTGTAAGTTTCAGCATAATATAGTATAAAAGCTATGAACTCTGTGAAATAGGTCAATCAAAATGCGAAGAAGTGATAGGTTGTATTTTGTAAAAAAGGTAATTACAAGCACATTGATTTTTAAGATGTTGCCATTGATTGTAACATGATATTATTTGCAGTAGCCTACTAAAATTTAAAAAATTATCGTCCTTAGAGCATGCTCTTGTGTACCGAATAAGATGGGAGACATAAAAACTATCTGCTGATGACAATGGAATATCAATTATTTTATAAACAAATCAAGTTGACGGACACATTTTCAAACTGGAACTGCGGAGAAGACGGGAATACATATATTCAATATGACAACACGAAAGACACACGTTTTGTTTATGCAAACAAGATTGAAATTGCAGTACTGCAATTCTTCTATCATATATCATTGCTTCAATGTGTTTGGTCACTTACAGATTACATTATCCTTGAAATTTCGATTTTTTAAAATAAAGATATTCATAAAAATTCAGTAAACATTTCAAAATGCTTCTATTCAAATCCGTTGCTTATTATAATTTATTCAAAAGTATTCATATAAAAAGACTTCTTCAAGAGGATCACTCGTTGCCATACACATCTGAATTTAAAATGAAATATATGGAGATAACGAATAGTATTCAAGCTCAAAAGTACCAAAAAATCACAATACGAGCAGAGCAACACGGACCTCCAAAACATTAGAGGTGGGATCAGCTGTCACGGAGGAGTGAGGTGATGAAACAAGAATATCAGCAGTCTCGTTTAAAGTCATCATTTCGTAAGTTCTATGGTCGATATAACGACCTTGTCAGCAAATACAATTTATCATTGAGTCAAATGCAGACTGATGTTTTTCTTATTAATTGTAAGTCAATGAATTGACGACGGATTTTCCCGTTATTTCCCGGTCATGACAAGGATCACACGGCGGGCATCCCCTGGTTGGCAAGGGATGCTCACTCCTCCATAGCACCTGATCATATCTCTGATGTTTTAGAGGTTCGTGTTTGCTCTACTCCTCTCTTGTATTGTTTTATGGACTTTTGAGCTTGCATACTGTTTGTTATCTCCATATATTTCATCAAATAATTAAAACTTGACAAACGGACGGTTTAAATGTCGGACATAAGTCATTGAATAAAGGGCCATGGAAGAGAAATACCCCTGTCACACCCGCCATGTGCTCTTTGACTTGTTCAGGTAACTGCGAAATAAAAGAGAAAGATTAAATATAAACAACAACACTATAAACTGTTTGAAAAGTGTCAGTAATAATTAAATCAACGACATATTGCATTTCTTTACATGGAAATTAAAGAATAATATGTAGAATCTTGATTTAAAAAGAAAAACAAATGCATAGCACATGCTTTTTCATATCGAATTTGGAAATGTTAACTCCATAGATAGTTGGAAATGATATGTTGATATATGAATAAAGATGACAAAAGAAAAACAAACCGAAAAGGTGAAGAAAAGGAATTGTTTTTTTTTTTAAACTACATACACTACAAGTCTGTAAACAGGATATAAACAGAGCCTAGGAGGCATAAGTTATCTATATCTTCATAAAGTTTAGCTCTTAGTTTGCCTTAAATGTTTATCTGAGAAAAAATTCTTAAAATAAAACAATGTTTGGCAAGTCTGTTTAACTTGAATACAGCTCTTCATATATGATTCAGATCTATATACTAGTATTTCTAATCTGGTCCTTTATTTCCAATTTTGAAACCTGTACCTGATCACCTTTAGAAAAATCCTTACTTATTTATTTTTCTGTAGTTTTTGTAGTATTAAAATAAAATGAATTCATTATTTTTTATTTTTTTTTAGGTGAAATTTAAGGTTTGGTAATAATTTGAATTGGATATTTTTTTCCAAAGATAAAGAAGACCTAAACAAAAATTGATCCCTTGCAATAATTATTCACTGAACCTTCAAATTGTCATTCTTATAGACAGGGAGAATTTGGTTTTAGTATCACGTTGTTTACAGCGAAGTGTTGACGTCTATCATTGTAGTAGTCTATAAATAACGGCTCTGTGTCTTGTACTACACTGCAACTTGTATCTTCTGCTAAGCAATGAAATTCCTGTTAGCCCTAGTAGCCTTCCCTTTGAAGTTCTATTTGCAGGAAGTGTTTTCACACTGTCTCATGATGGTCGAGGAACAGACGATACTATCACGTGAGAAAGGAAACTGAAGTTTTCTGCAGCTCCTATTTACCGAAATAAAGAACTTGTTAATGCTATCAATACGACATGATAATACGATTAGTGCACGGCTCTTGTACTGAGTTCATCTATTGCGTTTCATCTGTAAAGGTTTAAAATAAAAAAGAAAAAAAGAAGTAAAATAATAGTAAAGGTGTAGAACTATTCACATTTTAAAGCATTTTTAAGATGTTATAAAAATATTTCTCACGATAAATTAAAGACAAAGAAATTTAATTTTCCTCCATTCTTGTGGAGTCTTGTCAAATTTTAGATACTTTTTACTTCGGGAAACATAGGGCACAAGCTTGACTTTTTAAATATACAATTAAGACGCATCTTAAGCTAGAATAAGAAATATCTAAAGGTAGAAAGGCAAGCTTCTGTTGTATGTTTTCTGAAACAAAATATGCTGTAAAACCGTTTAAAATATGTAAAACTTAGAAAATTCGAAAATTGGAAAATTTCCGACCTTTCTGTAACCTTTTAGTATCCCAAAACTTAACACCCATACTGATTTTGTGACATGGGTGACAACAGGTTTTTATTGAAAGACTGTTGCACTATTCTAAAATACACCCAAAACAGGAGGCCAAAATGGTCTTTTAGCATATTTTATCATTTCTAAAAAGTATATAAATCTTAAACTTTTTATGATGTTCAAAATTCAACCTTTCTGCAACAATCAAATTTTTTTCCACTAAAATTTCTATTATTGTGACAGTTTAACCGCATTTATTTCTATTTTTTATTCAAAATGTTAAAATGTTTGCAGTTAACTTTAACTTCATTTTACAGTTCGGCTGGAATACATCTGTTACAATGTATTTTTGTATTTTTTAAAATATCACAAAAGTTTCTTTGTTCTTAAAACTAGGTTTTTCTAAGATACAATCAAAATAATGAACAAACAAGGTCGATCGGTTGGGACCATAAAGTCCTTGATCATCTTTTCTTTACTGAAAACTTTAGGATGAATTGTTTGCGAATATACCTATCTTTGTGTCCTATGTTCACTTACTTATTTCATACCAATAATTTGACCTTTTTTGAAAACTAAAAAGACTACGAATTATTCTGTCTACCTAATAGATACACAGGTTCACGGAGTGTGTGACCGGTGGATATGGAAAGCTCTCTACTTGTAGGCACCTGATCCTCTTCGGTGTGTCCGCGGGCCGTCCGGTTCTGCCCGGCTCTGGAAAAAAAAACGTAGTTGACTCTCTCCTTTTTTTTTTAGATAAGTACATATACAAATATTAATGATAGAGTTTTCATAATCTAAATTTTTACAATTTTTTTTTTTGGGGGGGGGGAGTTTTTTCCGTCGTCCTTTCTTTGTTGTTTTTCAAAATGATTTCAAGTGTTCGATATATCCAGAAAAACCATTGAGACATTTTCAAAATGCTACACAAAAATTTGAATACGGTGTACTTGATGATATGAAAGTCTTTTTCAAGAACATGAACAGACATCTTCGCTAGCCAAGGGTTTCTGATCCGATACCTACTCTACAGTAGAGTAGGTATCGGATCGGAAACCCTTGGCTAGCGAAGATGGGATCAGGTGTCATGGAGGTCGAAGCATACTCTGCCGACCGGTCAGACGCCCTGTGTGCTCCTGGTCATGACCGCCAAATAATGGAAAAATCCGTCTACAACTTGGGGTGTAAACTATGGTCTAACAGTTAAATGAAAAACGTTGGTCAGTATTTGACTTACTGATAGATTGAATTTGCTTAAAGGCCATTGTATCGACCATACAATCGAACTTACAAAGTGATGATTATAAACGATACTGTTGATATTCTTTTCGTCAACTTGTTTGTCAATAAATAACTGCGTTTTAGAAATTTCCATAGGTAGAGCTTCCTCTTTTTATATGGAATTAACTGAGAGATATAAACCCCGTATGCAGGTTATAAGGGTACTGAGTATATTGCTGCATTAGTAAGGGAAGTTGACGATTGAAAAGCCAAAGCTAAAATCTCATTAATCATACACCTAAGTTGTGAGATAACCATTAGCGTCTTTTTCTAGTAAAATATCTAAATATGAAACAGATGTGCCAGACTCTGTGGAATCTTTTTTTTTAAAGATCAGTATGATTTATCTTGTCGATATATGAATGACAATGACTTAAGGTAGGATTCTTCTCATATTTCTTGTATTTAAAAATCAATGACATTTTTACAAAATCAAGAAGACAATATCAGTAAGTGATATGGTATTAGTGAGATTAAATTTGACCGTTTTATATTAGAGGCAAGGTCAAAAGTTTAAAGATTGTTCTTTTTGCATAAAACAATATTACTATATCGGGTCTATAGCATGATATTACCAAATTAACATAAATGATTTAACTAAACTGGATATTGGCTAATCCTAATTTTCTCTGTTTTTCTTAATTTTTGAGGATATATTAGTTATTTTCATATGCTTCCTATATAACTTTTTCTTATTTTCATATATAATAAAGTAGTCTTATAAATGTACAAAATGATACAAAAACGAAAAGTTTTGATCGTTTACTAAGAGAGAAAAAATACTTTTTATGGATTTTTTGGCTCATATCTGTACTTTGATTGGAAGTGTTTAAAAGCTAGCATAGTTCTAGTTTGTTTAAAAATCATATTTATTTGATATATTTTGAAAGTTTAGTCCCTTATGAATAATTTAACTAACATTTGAAAATTTCTTCAAGTCTTTGATTGTGTAAAAATTATAACTTAATTCATTGTTCTATTACAATTCTGAGAGGGAGAAAAGGAGATATTTTCATACGCCACCATTCCGCCAAAAATATAGTCCCTGCTAGTTTTCAAACGCAGTTTACCATTTCTATTTAAAGTTGTACAATTGTGATGAGGAAAGAAAAATATGGTCTTTTAAATCCTTTACACCTAAATATATAAGACATATAAGCATATTTACTTTGAATGTTTCATTTAATCAGAAACCAGAGAAGAATCCTACCTTAATTATAATTGTTAATTTATAATACGTTTATATATCTAAATGTAGATTAAAGGCCACATAGGTCTTCATGACATCAAATCTGATTTTACTTATAAATTATCTTTTTTCTTTTTTTTTTGTTTTTGTTTGTTTGGTTGGTTGGTTGGTTGGTATTTTTGTGCTTTCAATTAAATTTAATATTTGTACTTTAAAGATAAAACATGGAGAAACTATTCTTTGTTATCAACAAAATAAAGTAATTATCAACGTTGCTCTTTAACATTCTGTGGGATATAAGTAAGTAAGACAAAATACCACCAGGCAGGTAATAATCCTGATATTTCTTATTTCGTGACTTTTAAAAACGATAATGTCGAACACTATATATTGGTATAATTTTCACCAATGACAATGAATGTCATAATTTTTCCTCACAAAACGTGTAGGATATGTCACGGTTTTTTTTTTTTACAGTGTATATTTTTTTTTCTTTCCTAATAGTTATTATGTAAAAAGTTTGATACCCTGAAAATCTTTTTAACTCATTTCCAACCAATGAAATTGAATTAATTTCCCCAGACATCATGAATACAGTGACATGAATCATATAAAATTAAATGTCTTACACCTGATACTGATGCACGCATACTTACAACGTGCAATCGTATGATTTGTATTTGTTCTAGGGATGTATTTATTATTCGACTTTTGTTCATCAACACCCCGGGTCGAGGAAATATTTTAACGCCTAATTCGTTTACATAAACATATATTCTTCTTTATAAAATTCAAGTTAATACGAGCAGAATTGGATACGCCCTTTTTTCTCCCTCATATGAACAATAGTTGTTCTATTGCTTGTGCATTAATTAATTATGATAACAGTTGCATGTATTCTTTCAGCATTTTTTAAAAATAACATTTGATACCAAATAATTTCGTGATATAATTTATTGTTTGTAGAGAATTTCATTATGATAATGTGATAGTTTAATAAGAAGCTCATTGACTGATTACAGGTAACAATCACATGCCTCACAGTTTAAATATCTACTCATTGCATTTATTGTCAGTATGGATATAATTACTGAAGAAGGGTGTCATTTACATGTATATGACCCTTTTTAGCAATTAATCTGTAACATTTAAGGTGAATCACTCTATCCAACGTCAGAGTTTTCTTGATTTAAGCCTGGTGTAATCTATAGTGTTGCAAATCGATGCGTGAAAATTATTGGTATGAGACCTTTTTGCACTAATAAAGTGGCACCAAATTAAATATTTATAATGTACATTTTATAATTTGCATTGTTTCTTCAAATATGTTATTAATTTTTTATGCCCCAATAATCGAAGATTCGGGGGTATATAATTTTTTGTCATATCCGTCTGTCTGTCTGTTTGTTTATCCGCAAAAAAAACTTAAACCTTGCCCATAACTTATGATTAAGTGGCGCTATGACTTTCATATTTTACATGTGCATTCCTTGTGACAATGCCTTTCTTTCGGTACCACCAAACTTGACCTTTTCAATTTGACCTTGAAGTTTGACACACTTTTGAACTTTTGATACTAGGACTTCATTCATAATTCACATATGTATTCTTTGTGCCAAGACTTCCATTGGACGCCAACAACTTTGACATTTTAACCTTTGTGATTCACATACAAAAAATCTTTATTTTCGGCCATAATTTTTGAACGGTAAGGACTAAGGATTTCATACTTCACATATGTGATGCTTGTGAGAAGACCTTTTATTGGATACCAACATACCAACAACTTTGACCCTTTGACCTTGGCCTTGGAGTTTAATCAATTTTTTTTAATTTAACCTTGGCCACAACTTTTGAAGGGTTGAGGCTAGAGCTTTCATACTTCACATATGTAATTCTTGTAACAAGATCTTCCTTGGTAACCAGCAACTTTAACCCTTCGACCTTTACCCCGGCGTTAATCAACATTTTTAAAAACTTACCCTTGGCCATGATTATGAACATGTGGTGCTAGGGCTCTCATATTTCACAATTGTATTTCTTGTGAGATTCTTGACCATGTGTACCAACATATTTAATTTGCATTTAAGAAAAGTTTATTCTCCGCTATGTTGCCATACGGGGGAATCAGTATTTTACAAACACATCTTGTTTTTATCAGAGGCTCTGAGTTTTTCTCAAAAGCTTACTAGTGACATATATAAAAAATATTTATATAGAATTATATTGACATGTTTAAATATAAAAATATTTGAAGTCAAACGCATGCAGTCATCCTCTACACATTTTTTTTTCACAATTTTGATACATTTTCAGTAAATGTTGGATAATTCACACATTGTACAGATCGACAATCTTGAAAGAATACACAAAATATTTAGAGCGATATCATAGGAAGATACAACAGTTATCATGCTCTTAAATCCAATATAAAAAAGAAATAATGAGCAGAAGAAAATGTCACTTTTTTCCCGAGGGAAATATGAAATCAAAGTGTTAGAAAAAGTGAATATTATACAATAATTTCCTTTTGAATAGGTCTACTCCTGACTAGATGGTCCACGTCAAGTATTGGTTTACCGAGATTGAAGGCAGTGGTTAGTGAATACCTTATAGTCCATATAGTCACGAGTGGACCAATGCAAAAGTCAATTAAACCGCTTTATTAATTAGACAAAAGATTTAGATTTTGACACTTACGTTCTTGTCTCCAACAAATATAAAAGTTCATATTACAAAATGTGTAAAACCAATTATAATAATATCAGTTTAACAACTAATTAAAAGAGGAAAACAATATTCCTAAATATTAATTACTGAACCATTTTCTTTAAAAAAAATTACTCTCTTCAGTACAGACTTCTTTCATGTTTACATTAACAACCGCATATGCTCTAAAATACACCGTTCGATTCAATCTGAGAATTTATTGTTAAGGAAGTCTATGTTTGATCAAGAAGAAAGAAAACGAAAAAAAAACCTTTAGGGACTTTTTCTGAGGTGAATTCGTTAAATTCTGTTGTGCACCTCAGAGAAGGAAGTGAAGACAATAAGATAGAATTATTATTTCTGAAAATTTGATAATATTAATTGATAATATTAAACCATAGTAAGGGACTTACTTTCTTATAGAATTTTTCTTTATAATAATAGAATAAACTTTATAAAAATAAAAAAGAATTGCTTATAAGGACGCCTCACTTCCGGTGAGGGATTCCTTCCAACCCCAATCCATAGTTTAAATGTCTTCTCAATTTATATCTGTGATCTTTTTGTGATATCACATAGAGGAATATGGGTATGAAGTGTATATATAAATAACGACCACTAGTTTGTGCATAGTCACAGCCTTTGTAAATACATGTATTTCATTTTCTATGAATGTACACATGTATTTCACTTTCAGATGTGTACGAATTTGTATGTATGTATGTGGTTAATATGTATTTTGTATGTTATTCTTTTTGAATATTGTAGGATAATATCCAATAATCACTGTTAAATGGAAATAAAGTATAAATGAATTCAAGATGATGATGAAATGAAAACTTTGATAAATCCGTTCCGTCATTTCTCAATCATGACAAGGAGCACATGTCGGGTGTGACCGGTCGGCAGAGGATGCTCACTCCTCCATGACACCTGATCCCACCTTTGATGTTTTAGAGGTCCACTGTTTGCTCTGACCCAAAAAATTTGTATCGTTAAGTGGAATTTTGAGCTTGAATACCGATCGTTATCTCCAAATATTTCATAATATAAGAATTTGGTTTGACGAAAGCGTTAAAATATATTATAAATCTAATATCCAGATTGCAATGTCAAGGTGTCCGTGCTCTAAATGCTTTTCTTAAATTGTGCATAAAGCGGGGATTAATGAAACAAAAAAAACCTTGAAATGACGTATATGCATATATCCACATACGTTGGACTACACTTTATAATGATTAAATGTATTGTTCTGTACTAATCAATGCGTAATTTCCAGTAATCTTACTTCAATTTTTTAATCCGAATAAAAGAAAATGATAATTATTAGTTTAAAATATGTGTGTCATTTGATTATTTAACTCCATTTACGTCATTACAGCAGGGTTTCTTTTGAAGAGTTCTGGGAAACAAACAGCAATAGGTTGTTGTCATTGACATACAACTGCCATCGATAGTGAAGGAATGTCTGAGAAATATTTATCATTTCTGGGAAGAGGGCTCAAGGGAGTGGGTTAAAACAATAGATGCTCATTCGTCCTTGGCAACTAACCCACTTCTGGAAAGGGGTCTGTGTTTAATGTCCCCTTTGAATATTTATATTGTTTATGTACTTTTTGATATCGATCACTGTTCGTTATTTTCACCTTTTTCATAATTAACTTATTATATATTTTAATTAATCTATATGCGTCTCAATTTCTAAACATTTATTTGAGAGAGATAAAAATGCAGCTGTTATATATCATTGACAAATACAATTGTATCGAAAAGCACCAGTTAGCAAATGTAAATATATGCGTAAAGTAATTAATAAAATAATCTGAAGGTTGCTTCAATGTTAACTATTCAGGTTCATGTACCCTACATGTATCTTTCTAGGAGTAAAACAATAGCCATGCAGGGGTTATCTTTTCCTACGTATAAATCACATGAACGTCGATTTCCTAACACACACACACACACACAGAGAGAGAGAGAGAGAGAGAGAGAGAGAGAGAGAGGGAGAGAGAGAGAGAGAGAGAGCTAAATAAAAATTAGTTTTTTTTTAAAAAAATATTGGTGTCTTTGGACTGTAAGGATTCCAGACTGAAAAGAGAGGAAAATATTGCTTTTTCCATGTTGCGGAAGAAAGATGAGAAAGCATGGCTGAAAGCTGGATATTGAATTTGTAGAGGTAGTGAATTCCGCGTGGTAATACTGTTACAAGGTTTACAGTCACAGAACATCTACGACAATTTTACTTATGCGATTAAAAATTTTTGTCCTTACGTTGAGAACAAAATTACTGGTGAGTGGATATATGAACAAGAGGCCCATGGGCCACAACGTTCATCTGAGTCAATATGCCCCTGTGTTGTTTTTTTTTTAGCATGTTTGTTTTCTAATACCTATGTACGTATTATTTTATTCCTATTGTTATCCAACCCTACCCCAACCGTCATTATTTTTTTATAAGATTTTTATAGATCTACCCATAAAGATTATATTTTAAGCAAGCTTGAACCTTCAGAACGTCAAGATAATTTCATATCAGAATGACTAAATGTATGTTTCCCGTTCTTGAGAAGATTTTTTCTGTATATACATATACTGTATTTAATTTTGATAGTGCATTGTGGCTCAGTTCTACCTCAGGAAATCATGATTTGAACAAACTAAAATCTACACTAGTTTACCTAAAAATATTCCATACATTTTGACCAAACATAGCTTCAATGTTCTTGTGAAGAAGATTTTCGCAAACATTTTCCTAATACATGTAAAACATTTATCCCCCCTTGTGATCCCAGTCTACTTCGAGGTGTTTCGATTTAAACAAAATTGAATATCGCAATCTGAGTATGTTTTCATATCGATCATGACTAATATGACAAAACATGACTTTGCTTTTCTTGAGAAGGAGATTTTTGAAAATTGTCCCTATATTTCTTTGATCTCCCATTGCCCTGTTACCCCACCCCTGTGGGTATGATATTTTGTTCAGTGGTTCTTGAGAAGTAGACATTTAAAAGATGCCACCAAACATTCACTAGTTCTAAAATATTTTCTCTTGAAAAAGAATACAGCTTTTCAAATAAACAAACTTATTGACAAACAAGTTGATGAAACAGGAATATCAGCAGTTTCATTTAAAGTCATCATTTTGTAAGTTCTATCGTCGATACAATGACCTTGTCAGCAAATACAATTTATCTTTGAGTCAAATGTTGACTGGCGTTTTTCATAATTGTTATGTCATTATTTAAACACTGAATTGTCGACGGATTTTTCCGTTATTTTTACGATCATGACAAGGAGCACACGGCGGGTGTGATTGGACGGCAGGTGACACTCACTCCTTCATGGCACCTTAAATGTTAAGGTAATTATAAAAAAAGATTGGATTTTCCAAATAAAATAGGGTTGAAGCAAAAAAGAGGAGCAGAATTCCATGCAATAGAGCTGATTGTCAGGAAATATGCAAGCAAATACAGAGAAATCATAGTTCGAGTGATGAAGTTTATCTGTTAGAATATTGGAAAGAAAGCTTTATTAGCATCAATTAAGTCTTATTTTGTTAAGAACATTTTAAAAGGTTGGAGCTTTTCTTTGAGATAGTAATTTAATTGATATTAAATAAACCCCTTTTCCTGCAGTTGTGACGTGCAATTTCTTCTTGTTCTTATCCTTTAGTCTCGTATTTTTGCAAAGTCATCATCAGCATTTAATCGGACTAAAATATCGAAATCCAATTTCTTTGAAGAATATTACTATGTAATAAATAGATAGCGGATTTCCAGAAAGCTCCCGTGCAAGAAAAAATCTTTCCATGGATTAATCTGTCGATATATATGACGTAGATAACATGAAGTCAAAGTTGCCTTTTACCCTGTCAATTAGAACCCCAAAGCTGTTGCTAATCACTGGCAAAGTGCTTTGACTTAGGGCTTCAAATTCGACTACTTACTTTGAAACAGGAAAAAGTATTGACCAGTAAGTCACAGTTTTTACCAAATTAATTGAATACAAATGCATAAAGAGTATCCAGATAAAGGTTGAATAAGCCCGCAGACGTCAAGGCTTTGGCGGGCGCGGACTAATTGTGCACTGGTAATCGATAGTGACGTCATTGTTCATGTTTTGATTACCAATCACTGGCCGATTAGGTTCCCAGAATTAGAAGACCAATAGATAGTCATCATTACTTTTCTTTTTCTCTCCGTCGTCTCCACTTTCAACTTTTATTATTTTGCAATTGAATTGCGCTATAAAATCGTGTTTTATACAAGAGATCTGCTTAATATCACAGAGATTAATTACACTTCAGTGAATTATTTTGGGGTATCTCCAAGACATGATATTGACTCATAACAAAGACCTACGTCACTCAATATCGACTAGTTCTCGGAAGCTATTTATTGTCAAAATCTTAAAATGATTCATCCATTTTCCAAATAACACGTAAAATTCTTATTATACAGCATCGTACTAGTTTAGGCTCTGAAGCTCTAGTTATGAACATGTGTACGTCTTTCCGTATCTTTATTAATCGCAACGTTCAAGTTTATCATTTGCAGAGCAGGCGGCCGCGTGAATTAGAACACAAATCAAACGGGTCAACATCCAGAAGCGAATGGATAGATTTTGTTCGTCTCTTAGAAAACATATTAAGAATATTTTTTATGACGTACTTCCTAGAAAAATATTTAGGTCTAACGATTTATGTTGATGTGACAAGCAACATCATTTGAGACTGCATTTGAATGTTAGATGGATGTATAATATTTTTCATATGCATTTTCTTAGAATTCAATAAATTCTCACACTTTAATTGTGCACATGTGGACAATCATATACAATACGTGAGTGCATTATGTAAATACAGTTAATTTCCATATATACAGATGTAAGAATTTTAAAATTGTCAGGTTCGCAACATTGCCGAAGCTTCCTAAAACAATGAAATGTCATTGAACAAAAACATAGTTACATGATTTATAAAACTATGTTTTTGTTCAATGACATTTCATTAATATATAATAAGTACAGTAAAGATTTTAACAGGTAAATGTCTATCACTATACCCTACAAAAATCAAATTTTGAAAATCTCTCAAAAAGTTCTAAGGAAAGTTCCACAGTAAACCTGTTTTAAGTTGTTTACTCTAGTTATTTACAATAATAGTAAACAATAGTTTTCTATATGATAAAGTTTTGAAAATGTTTGCCAAAAACTGATGGAAGATCTAACATTTGTAGCAAATATGCAAACTTTTATCCAAAGTCAAAGAATAGAAGTTTACTTTGATAACAGAAAGAAAAAAATCAAAACCTCAAACCAAACTAAATATTAAAATTATAGACAAATCAGGGTGTGTTTAATATTCAAGAGAAATATCAGCCTGATAGTGCAGTGAAAAACAACCAAACACAGATATGATATTTTTTTCAATGACATAAAGTAAAATGTAAAACAAATCATTAAGGGGGATCACCAATACAGGTTACATGTACATAGGTGAGAGGTACCCATTCCTAAGTAAAGTAAATATGCATAAAATATAACATAAATCCCATTCCTAATAAAGACTGGACTCCTTATGTTATCCTAGTGTAAGTATCAGAATCGAGATTAATTTTTGTTTGCTAACTCCTTAGTTGAAACATTTTTTATAGTTGAAAAGGAAATTTATTGTTTATGCTTATTACAATTAATTTATGCAACGCTCTTTTCAAAGTTTATTTTTAAAAAAGTAGTCCGATCTCTTAAATCCTATAAACAATAAGAATTGTGAACTAGGCAAGAAAACACTTTAATTTAGTGGTAAGCCTTTTCTGACGATTTTGAATCATGCAAATCAAACTTAGAACCAACAATTTACTGTATTTGCAAATTTACAAACAAGTTCCATTTTTATTGAGGAGGCAAATGGTAAAAACCTTCTCATTTATTCTTAATTATAATTAATGGTTCTAAAAAACACCGAGAAGTGGATATTTAATTTTGATTTCGGGAAAATGTTTTTTTCCTACTCTTGTATTATTATTTTTTGTTTTGGAATTGTAAAAATAGGTGCTTAACTGTTAGAATTTTAATGATATTGAAATCATTTAATTCAAATTTTAAATTATCCCAGTTGTGTTTAACCATGTAAGCGGTATAATCCATTTATTTCAATTCATATCATACATATCATACGCAGTAAGATTGTGATTTGAAAAGCACTCTCATGTATGACACGTCAGTTGATGTAGATGCCACGAAATATTCTTTTTTTTATTTTTTTTCACATGTTTATTTATTTATTTTTTTTTTAATTTATAAACTTTAACAACATGGATTGAATTTTTAACTTCCTTAAATGAAATCAATTTTATATTAAATTTTAATTTTATTCATTTTCTGTTTGTTTCTTAAAATTCAGTACAATGAATAAGATGATGTTCATATTTCCCCATATAATCCTCATATGTAACACATACACTTCGTCCAATTCATTTTAATTCAGGAGTCCATACATCCAAAATTCTAAATATACATGTACTTGTTTGTAACGCCATCATATTGACCTTTTGAATGAATTTTGTATGTGCATGAGTCAAGATTAATGTTAAAATATTAATAATTCATATTAAGATGCTATGTGCAATTTACATGGTTACGTGGTACCATGAAAGTTCCTTTCTTTACTACTCGACATAAAAAAAAATGTTGAAAGGTTCCAGCGAGGCTCGAACTCGCGACCTTCTGCGTGTAAAGCAGACGTGATAACCACTACACCATGGAACCATATAATGTAATATTGTTAATTTTATAAGATATTTTAGCTCAGAATAAATTACAATGTTGATAAATTCCTTGCATGTTAACTAGTTCATCATGAAACCTTATGTATCATTGTAGTCCTTATTTGAATAGAAGGTATTTTAGCTCAGAATAAATTTCATTGTTAAAAATTCCTTTTCAAAAACACCTTAAACGGCTGCCTTCAGTAGCCTTTTCTTCCTTGTCATGAAACACCTGAATAAGTTTATCTGGTGCAAAAAAGATAATTATCACAATTTTATAAATGATTTACCATTCAGACTTTTTCAATGTTTTATTAATTGATTTAGGTAACTTCATATCTGGGACAAAAGTCAATGATTTCTTATCTCACAGTTTTGAAAATTTATCTAAAAAGGAAAGCAAAAACATGTATTAACTATCTGGGTTATTAAATAAAACTTTTTATAGTTTTTAATTCAAAAATATTAACAGTCTTGTTTTTAAGTTAACTATATGATCGATACAATACCATGTAAACAAATACAGTCTATCAGTAGGTCGACTTCTGCCTGACGTTTTTCATACATGTACACTTTGTTAAACCATCATTAACACACTGAATTGTCTACGGGTTTTTGCTTCTGTACAATCAGATCATGATAAGGAGCATACTGCTGATCTGAAGTTTGACAGGGAATGCTTACTCCTACATGGCATTTGATCCCACTCTATGTTTTTATAGGTTTGTGTTTGCTCTCTTCTCCCAAATTGTATCGTTTTTATATAGGACTTTTGAGCTTAATTACTGTTTTTTTTATATTTCATTAATGAATCACATTTCAAGGAATCCTACAATCATATAATGATTAATATTTATGTGGGTTTTTGTTCTGTTATCCGGTGTTTTCCTTCTTACATAAACATCTCTAAGCTTTTTAAAAATATAATCAATTTAATTCAGTTAGAATTTTCTTCATTTTTGTCAAAAAAATCAAAAATCATTTTCCCTCAGGAAATACTCTCACATGTATGTCTCAGCTTATTAATCTTTAATACAATATGTGAAGTCATCGGTTCCATGGTGTAGTGGTTATCACGTCTGCTTAACACGCAGAAGGTCGCGAGTTCGAGCCTCGCTGGAACCTTTTTTTTCAATTATTTTGTGTGGTTCTGATCACGATAGGGAAATAAAATGACAATTGGACTGTACAAAAATATAGCACGACTGACATACGACGTACATGTATTAATTAATTTTTTTTTAAAAAAAATTATTAACATTATTTCACAATGATATTTCAATAAATTTTGTCAACCAAATATTGTTTACGATCTGAAGGACCATTATTATATCAAACAATAATTAAAAGTGCGCCGTAACTGTTTTGAATCTAAAGCATAGATTTTTATTTGGCTGAAAACAATTTATTTTTAAAACTGTTTTATTTTTTCTATACTGTCTGTACTATAACAGTATCTACTTATTTGCAGAGCCTCGCTTTAACTCTTTTTATGTGTTACAGAAGTAGAAATGATTTTCTACTATTAAATTATAGTGTTTGACAAAGGATAGTAAGAACAATTTTATTGTTCTTTCGCCGTTGGAGTACTAATAAATACCAAACCTTTATTTATGTTGTCTCTATCCTGTAACCAATATTCTATTTCCAAAAACTTTATTTTATTTTTAAACTTTGTAATGCAATCTACTTTCTTGTGAATATCACACAGTGTAATTAGAAATCTAGTTATCACTTATCGGGATATATATTACTAGGGAATAAGTACTTTTTTCATATTCTTACAAATAAAGTTAAACAAAATCTGTACTTTATTTTTACTGATTTGTAAACCATCACTAGATATTCTTACAAAATAAAATTAAACGAAATCTGTACTTTATTTTTACTGATTTTTAAACCATCGCTAGACTGAATTCAAGATGATTAATTAACGCCTCTTATTGAACTATTAATATACATATAGGAATATAAGTAATTCTTCTTCAATGACTTAAAGGAAACTAAAAATATGATATATTTCATAGATCACAACCGTTATACAATACAAAGTAGAGCAAACACGTGTCTCAAAAAACAACAGAGGAGGAATCAGGACCCACGGAGGAGTGGGTGTTTCCTACCGACAGGTTTCATCAGTCGTCTGCTCCTTGTCGTGATCGGATAAAGGGAAAATCCATAGAAATCGACAAGTAAATAATGGACCAATAATAAGTAAGAAGAAAGTCGGTCAGCATTTGACACAACGATAGTACACAAAAATCCATTTCATGTTTCACCATACTATTCCTCATCTGTACCATGAACACTTCGTCTAAATCTTTCCCACTAAAGAGTCCATGTACCAAAGTTCTGAACATCCTCTTCTTTAACCCATCATATTGACCTTTAAAATGACTTTTTGTTTGTGCGTGTGTCACAATTAATGTTAAAATTTAATAAATAGTATAAAGACGCTGCATGCATCTATATAATGTTACCATGATTCTTCCATCATTTACAACAGGATGTAAACCAGAAGTCTCTGTCGAGACTGTAGCTCTACTGTTTTATACTTAAAACAATGGAAGAGAAAAGCAGCAGTTGGGACTTGAGACTTTAAAATAGCAATAAATAAAAAAATAAGATCCTTGCCACTCATCAAAATAAAAACCTATGCACAGAATTATGTATCTTAGTATAGTCTACTTGTGTGCCAAGTTATATTGAAATCGGACCAAAACTGTAGGAGGAGTAGCATTTTGAAAGAATTTCACAGAAATTTCTATTTTTAGTAACCACGGCAACACCGTTCAACGAAATCAAAAACCGATTCACAGAATTATATTTCTTAGTGTAGTCTACTTGTGTGTTAAGTTAAATTGAAATCAGACCAAAACTGTAGGAGGAGTAGCATTTTGAAAGAATTTCACAAAACTGTAGGAGGAGTAGCATTTTGAAAGAATTTCACAGAAATTTCTATTTTTAGTAACCACGGCAACACCGTTCATCGAAATCAAAAACCGATGCACAGAATTATGTATCTTAGTGTAGTCTACTTGTGTGCCAAGTTATATTGAAATCAGAAAAACTGTAGGAGGAGTAGCATTTTGAAAGAATTTCACAGAAATTTCTATTTTTAGTAACCATGGCAACACCATTCATCGAAATCAAAAACCGATTCACAGAATTATGTACCTTAGTGTAGTCTACTTGTGTGCCAAGTTATATTGAAATCGGACCAAAACTGTAGGAGGAGTAGCATTTTGAAAAATTGTTTACAGACAGACAGACAGACGGACGGACGACCGACGCATTACTATCGCATAAGCTCTTCTGGTCTCTGACCAGTAGAGCTAAAAATGAAAGGTTCCAGCGAGGCTCGAACTCGCGACCTTCTGCGTGTAAAGCAGACGTGATAACCACTACACCATGAAACCATATATCCATTTAGACTTTGTTTTATTAAAAATATTTTAGCTCAGGATAAATCACAATGTTGAAAATTCCTTTTCAATAAAACAAAATATTTCAAACGACTGCCTTCGGGATCCGAAAGAAAACACATACATTTATTTTTTATATTGATTTATCTAATGATACTTATTAAGTTTTCAACTCAAGAATATTAATTCATAGTCTTGTTCAAAGTTACTTCTATGATCGATACAATGACCATGAAAGCAAATGCAAACTACCAGTAAGAGGAATGCTGACTGATGTTTTTCATACACATTGTAAAACCATCTTTAACACATGTTCACTTATCGATGAATTGTCTACAGATTTTGCGTCTGTACGATCGTGACAAACAGCATACTGCGGATATGAAGTTTGACAGTGGATACTTAATCCTATATGGCATCTGATCCCACTCTATGTTTTTATAGGTGTGCGTTTGATCTTCTCCAAAATTGTATCGTTTTATAGGACTTTTAGTATGATTACTATTATTTTTTTTTGATATTGCATTAAAGAAATCTAAGTGTGCCTAGGAATTTTTAAAGAATCGTAAAATCATCAATCATTATTTATGTGGGTTTGTGTTCTTATGTCCGGTGTTTTTCATCTTATATGTACATTTTTATGCTTTCTTAAAACATACTCAATGTAAATAATTCAATTTCATTTCCTTCTTTTTTGTGCTTTCGCTAAAAAATTGAAATGAAATATTCCAACACAACAACACGAATTAAGCATAAAATGTTATATCTTCAAAATCATTATTTTTTCTAGAAAATTTATTCTGTATAATACTCTTTGATATATGTCTCAGCTTATTAATCTATATTACACAACATTAATTGAAACGTTCCATGGTGTAGTGGTTATCACGTCTGCTTAACACGCAGAAGGTCGCGAGAAGATTGTATATACTGATACTGTCATGGTATCGATATGGAACTTGCAAACTGAAGACTTCAAACGAGACTGTTGATTTCTTTGTTTCAATAACTTGTTGGTCAATACCTTGCTTTGTTTTAAAATTAATCTTACTTAGATCATGCTCTTGCGAATCTTATTAACTAGAAGATAAAAGCACCATATGCAGATGATAAGGGTATATTGCTATGTAAGTAAGGAAAGTTGAAGAAAAAAAACCTGAAAGTCTGTTATGATTATAAATCACACCCTAAGATTCGGGTTATGCTCTCCTGTTCAAAAAAATAAACATTTTTATCTGTTTATGGTCAGAAGTCAAGGCCATTTGTGGATATGATGTAAACTGGTAAATATACACGAAATCAATAAACCAAACGACAATTATAGCAAGGTAAGTATAAGACCTGAAATGAATGTAGAAAATTGCACTATTATTTCCATTAGAGAGAATATTTGAGGAATACATGAGAGATCCAAGTCTTGATTTCTTTTTCATTTTCAGAAAATTATATCATAATCAATTATCAAAAATTTAGTTGATTAAAAAAGATGCTAATATGTGACGCTTGTCATGATCTGAATTTTTAAAATCACAACAAACACCAGTCAATTTGACTGTGAGAACAAGGCACAGAGGCATACTAATACAAGAACATAATGAAAAGCTAGTTTTTTTTATATAAATCGATTAACACAACCTCAAGCTGTTTATAAATATAATGCAGATCACTGAAAAAAAGTGGTTCCATGGTGTAGTGGTTATCACGTCTGCTTAACACGCAGAAGGTCGCGAGTTCGAGCCTCGCTGGAACCTAGCTTTTTTCTTTTTCAAATTAAAATTTTAATATTAATACCAAAAAGAAACTCAGGGCTTACAATTTTCTATATTTAGCAAGAACCTTCCTAGGCAACGCTGGAGAAAAATTAATAGAAGCAAAAGTGTGTATAAAATCTAAGATAAAGAACAGAAATCAATCTAACAAAGAATAGAATCGTGAACAGAACAAGATTATGGAGCCCTGGAAACACAAACGAGAGGGATTAGATGCCTAGGGGTAGTTAGTATCCCCTTTAAACGGAACTCCACAAAAGACCCAGATAAAGGTCGCTCGACTTTCATATACAGATCAAATAAGAATTGAAAACTCAATTTTCAAGTGATATTGGAACATTACTACATGGAAGCTGACGATGGAAACACTAAGGTATTCCTGTTTGTGATTTAGCTTAGTTGTTAGATGAACATTATCGTCATCGTTAATAAAACACCTAAATAAATGGATGTAGTACGCTACATGTGCTTATTATCATTAGGTCAAAGGGATATAAAGAGTTGACATATGAATAAAAGTAATTAATCTTAATTTATGTGACGTCGTCAATATATGTAAAGGTCGAGTTGAATGCCACAATTGTTACTTTTTTTATCATGGATAAAATTTTTAATAAAATTTTGCCTCGTATGAATATGAAAAAAACTGGTCTGCTAATAAAGAATTATAAAGAAGTACGATTTGTGCCCATGGGAATTCCAACCAGCTGTTTGGGTACAAGCGTTAAACTAACATCAAGAGTTCTGAGTCCACTGCAGGTTATACAGGCAACCCCTGACGTATTTCTTTAAAATTTTTCATAGACTCGTATTTCTGGGAAATTACAACACCTGGTGTTTATTTACTGCAGTATCTGTCTTCACGTTCAGCCTTTCCTTGACAAAACTTGTAATATGGCCTTGGGGTATCAACTTGTTTCTTTCCATCTACATGATTTTCTTTTTATCAGCCTTTCCTTGACAAAACTTGTAATATGGCCTTGGGGTATCAACTTGTTTCTTTCCATCTACATGATTTTCTTTTTATCAGCCTTTCCTTGACAAAACTTGTAATATGGCCTTGGGGTATCAACTTGTTTCTTTCCATCTACATGATTTTCTTTTTATCAGCTTCATTTTATAGTAATAAATCCTAATTCGATTGATCCATCTAAATGGGGTCCGAAAAAACAAGTGAAATTATGAAATGCTAGTATTTTATTTTGTTCTGTGTATGCTGATATATTTTTTTTTAAATAAATGTATGATACATTAGGATGGAGCATGAATATCCAAAAAGCTGTTTGCAATCTTCACGTATTTGTATTCTATTTCTAGCATTTGTGTAAATGAAACTTAATAAGACCGATATCTCAATGTTACACGATGTTATGAAAACGTAGGCATAATACCGGTACATTAATCCATGATCCTTTTACTGTTTATTCTTCTACTGGTAAGCTTTTAGATCGTGACTTCTATAGACTCAATGGATTACATTTCATCAGGACAATAAAGTATACAGGTATCCTTTCTACGCATTAAAACATTGTTCTGAATCAGTTTCCTAAACATCATTATCTGTAACTTAGAGTCGACAGGTTCCTTTTCTAAATTGCACTTTTACATCTCAGAAGATGGTGAAGTTGTAAAACAAAATTTTATCATTCTTCTTTTATAATACTGACATTGTTTCATAAAAAACACGTTATTTCATTCTGATATTCACTTATTTTAAAGAATTTTTATGATAGTGATTATAATATAGATGAATCTCGATGTGATCCTGAGTTTTGTTTTCCAGAATTTTTTTCAGAGGTCGGTCTGTATCAAAGGTGATCACTTTCAAACTTTATAAATGATTTTTACAAAACAATATTATTGCTTTGATGCAACAATATGGGATGCGGAAAATGATGAATTTAATTTCTGCGTTTGAGTTAAAATTTTTCAGCATTAAAGAAAGAAAAAATAGGAAATTTACACTGTTCAATTCCATAATACATGTAGTTTGCTTAGTAATCATATTCCAACTTGTTCAATTTTATGAAATACTTCATAAAAAAATTCCTCAAATATAAGAAATAATAATTTTGTCATAAACTATAAAGGATGAAAAGTTGAAAAAATTACTTTTAAGAAGTCGTTCATGATTGATGTCATGCCAAAATAATTTTGATCTACACTGCAAAAAAAAGAACTTTATATTCATCCGAGTTTTGAACTTAAAATTCTCTTCCTGTTATTGTAAAGCAGAAAAATAAGCACTGTTACAAATAATTTTTCCATGTTTCCATTTCCGAAGAATTGATTTGTAATTTGAATTTACCTTGGGTCATAGATAAACACAATGATTTCATTACTCAGTATTTAGAAATTGAGAATATTCCAATATTTATGAGATAGATAAACTTTTTTTAAGAATCGCAGTTTACTTTACAAGTTAACAAGGAACATCCTGCTTGATAGAGTACATGTCTATGGAAAAAGAAAGCATAATAAAAGATAAATTTCTTGTCTTTATTTCTGTTTTGAAAAATAATCACTTGCACTTATTTTTTTCTTCTTCTCAGGAACAGCATTCATTATGACTTGATTTGGAATCATGAAACAAATCCTGCAATGACATCATTTTATTGCAAAGAAAAAAGACATTATAATATAGCAGAGCACTTTACTTTTAAACACCCATATTCGTGATATCAGTATTTGCACCATTACATATCTTATCTGCTATTTCTTTGTAGGAGATACAGTGTTTGTTTTTTTTTAGACGTAATAATAATATAATCCAACGAATATTTCTTCAAAAATTAATGTCAAAATTCAGATTTTATTGTACCATCCAAATCCATTTATTTTTCAAATATATTCTTGTTTTAAAAATACGCAGCATTACATTTGTCTACAAAGCTATCTACCATTGCTTTTCGCAAAAAATAAATATTGAATTTATTAAACATTTACACTGAGTAATTAATATGAATCAAAAACATGTATCTCTTAAAGGTTAAACCCTTCATTCCCAACATAAAAATAATATTTGTTTTCGTCTTGCAAGTTTGTTTACAGGACATATTCAAATACAAAAAATAGATATGGAGATAACAAACAGTATTCAAGCTCTGAAGTCCATTCAAACAATATACAGTAAAACTCGTTCTGTACGAACACGGATATTGCGAATTCACGGATATAGAGAAGTTATCTAAGATTCCCAGCTATATAAATTTAACGAATTCCTTATACGGATATAACGAATCACGGATATAGCGAAGTATAATTTCATCGTTATAACCAAGTTTTACTGTAAATCAGGAGCAGAGTAAACACGGACCTTTAAAACATCAGAGGTGGGGTCGTGCGCTACGGAGGAATGAGTATCCCCTGAAGACCAGTCACATCCGCTGTGTACCCCTTGTAATTCATGACCGTTCTATGATAACTATCCAGCTTTTAAAAGTTTTCTTTTTTTTAAATTTATTAGCCTCTAACCACTTTGTCTTCATTCCTTTTAAATTCAAATAACATTCTTAAATTTTTTATAAAAGCGTATTGAATTATACATGTATAAGAAAGTTCTTTTACCGTAATTTTACAATAGAGACTTATTAATGTTTAAACTTTAAAGAATTTATAAAGAAATCTTAAAAAGTGATCGATCTCATAAAAAACATCAAACACTTATATATAGGTTTTTTATTTAGCGAGTGCACCGTAGAAACACAGCTCTGTCATAAGTTCATGTAACTGCACTGTATGTCTGTAAGACTAATCCACTGCACAATAACTAAAGCTACTACACCTTCACCATCACAGCGGTTCCATGGTGTAGTGGTTATCACGTCTGCTTAACACGCAGAAGGTCGCGAGTTCGAGCCTCGCTGGAACCTGGCAATGCATTTTTTTATGATCATGATATAACACTATATTATACTTATGTTCTAAATTCACCAGTTCAAACGAACATAAATTATTTATAAATAAAACTCAAAAACACTTTATATAGGATGAGCTCGCATGCGCGAGTGCAACAACTTTAATGAAGTATATACAGTATACAAAGCACAGTCTTTAGCTTTTCTGAAATCCAAATCATACTACAAAAGAAAAATAAAAAAATAACGCGACAGTCAACATTAAAACGAACATTTTAACGTGTACAGTATATCGATCGTACTGGAAGGGGTGGGTGGGGTGGCGGATGTCTGTTGCAATGTAGCAGCGAACTTCGAATAACTTAAAACACCCGAAAATCTACCTTATGCGTGTCTGAATCATGCGTAGCACGGATTCAACCTATTCACCCGTAAACAAATAAACAACCAATCGATCTCCTTTATCGATGGACTTAATCTGCATACAAAACAAACACACGTGTTTTACCATAACTTTTATAAATATATTGATCCTTCAATGTTCAGTGCTTCTCCAAAAAGAAGTTGAAAGAATTATTTTTATAGTATTAAATGCAGGGCCATAAAAGCATTGTACAAAAATCTTTTTTGAAAACAGAAATTGATGAAATGTTTAAGTTATAAGCCTCAAACTGTTCATCATGTCAGGTATTAGAACCGTCTAATATCTGACATTGTTGACAGTTTGAGGGTTATAACCATTACTTATTATATATAATGCAGAGTTATAAAAAGCGCTGTATTAAAGTTACTAGTATATCAATTCTTTTGTGAAAATAGAATAGAGGCACATTCATTTACCATACTTTACTTGGTTTAAATTTTATTGATAATTGAATGGTTTCCTACAATTATGTAATCTTCAGCTTATTTTTCAGTACCTTGCCTCGATTTAAAATTGAACGTATTCGAGCGTCCTCTTGGAAGACATAAACACCGTATACAGATAATTTTGAATATTGCTACATAGATAGGGAAAATTGATGATGTAAAAGCTTTATAATGTCACCATAAGTATTAAGTTATTTGTAGTTATTTGTAAGTCATTATCTTCTATACTAAATCAAAGATGAAAAATAAATGTGGCAGACTATTTAAAAAGTATGGGGAAAGGTGCTTGGACTCTTGTAATGAAGTATTGAAAAGAGATAAATAGAATAATTTGGATTAATTATGTTTTTTTTTCATTCTGTCTTCTAGGTAGTTGTTACATTTGTTTTGCGTCATTTTGACGTCAGAGGGCAAGTCAAAGGATTGCTTTAAAAAGAATAACACAATAAAGTTATTTTCGCTATCAAAACTTGATAAAATATGAAGTGAAAGGTATAAAAGGATTGTGTTCGATTTCACGGCACTATTCATATTATTCTTGCCAAACATAATGCCTAGTTGCTTCAAAAACGTAAGATAAACGTACAGGGAAAGACTGCATAACTAAAGGTAAAATCCTTGCCTTTATTTTTTTTTTCATTGAAAAAGAATCACTTGCACACTTTTTGTTCTTCTCAGGAAGAGAATTAATGATTTGACATGAATTTGGAATCATTTGAGACAAATTCTGCTATGTCATCGTTGTATTGCAAGATAAAGAATTCATATACTGAGCTAGTACTAGTGTTATAACAAAACTCTAAACTTACTAATATTTACACCATTAACATACCTTATCTGTTGTTTGTTTACAGGAAATTTTAAATATAAAGTGATTTTTGTACGTACATGGTCAATCATAATATACTTCAAAAATATTCCTTTCAAAGTTTCTTTTAGATTTTGATTGTTTAAATTTCATTTAATTCGGTTTTCTTCTTTTTTTTTTTTAAAACCAAATAGGTGGAATTGAAAATGATGTGAATACATTCATGTACAATAAGTGTTCCAAAGACAGAGATAAATTAACATAGAAATATGCAACAAATTAATAATGAAAAAGTTGTCAAAATACACATCTTTTATTGTGCCATTAAATTTTATATATTTTTAAAATCTCTTTCCGTTTAAAAACACTTAACATTTAAATTGTTTACATAGTTATCTACCATGAATGATATGCAGATAACGAACAGCATTCAATGTCACAGTCCATAAAACAATACAAAATAGGAGCAGAGCAAACAGGGACCTCCAAAACATCAGAGGTAAGATCAGGTGCCATGAAGGAGTGAGCATCCTCTGCAGACCGGTCACACCCGCCATGTGCTCCTTGTCATGATCGGGAAATAACGGAAAAATCCGTCGTCAATTCAGTGTATAAATAATGGACTAACTATTAGTATGAAAAATATCAGTCAGCATTTGACTCAATGATAAATTGTATTTGCTGGCAAAGTCGTTGTATCGACCATTGAACTTTCGAATTGATGACATTAAACGAGACTGCTGATATTCTTGTTTCATCAACTTGTTTGTCAATAATTTACTTCGTTTTAGATATATAAATGTAGATATACATAATATAGATCCAGTAAAAAGTAAAACCAATAAACGCCAAAAGTCTAGTAAATCCAGTTAAAAGTAAAAAAAAAAAAAACAAAGATTAATTTCTTAAATTCAGTACAAATTGATCAAATATCGAATAGATTCATTACTCGCTTTAAAATTGAAAAGCGTCTCCTTAGGCCACAGGAGTTGCTGCGTAAATGTTATGGCAATAGCTCAAAAGCCTCTCGAGATATCCCCTACAAAGGAAAGTGAAATACAGCCGGACACACAAACAGACCGATATTAGTATCCCTCGTTGTCGTTGTGAAAGCAGGAGAAAATAAAAGCACATTGGCGCACAATATCTAGCCTTGATTCCATGGTGGAGTGGTTATCACGTCTTCTTAACACACAGAGCCTCGCTAGAACCTGTCTATATTTTACTAAAATTTTCTTTGCACATGAAGCAACATCATGTGGTACTGAACTCACTGAAATGATTTTTCATCATTGCTTCTCCGTGTCATCCAGAAGACCGAACTATTGCAGGGTTATAAAGTTATAAAAATTATTTGAATACTTATATCAAAATAATTTAATTTTGGTTGTAACGCGTCATTTGATTGGATAAAAAATTAATTTAAATAATAACCAATGTCACAATGACTTACGTCAAAAACGTATCAATCTGCTTGACGTTACGTTTAAAATATGAATAATTTGAAGGGGTTTTTAAGGTAGAAATTGTCTTATTTATTATACTTAATGATTGAAAATTAAATTTTAAGGAATGAATTAAATAGCTTTGCGGTTTATAAAGCGTAAACTGCCCCAACCCAGGTTATACAGTATAACTTGGGTTGCTATTTAATTCATTCCTTAAATGGAAATGATACAGTAATAGGGGCTAGGCTCATTCATTTATCTTACTCTGTGAGTGATATTTGGTAAAGATTCTGTTTATTAATATATGAAAATGCTTTCCTACTGTTAAAACTGTGCCTACAAGTAGTGTCAAATTAAATGTATTCTTTATTCTTTTATATAATTTTAAAAAAAGAATCATCTAGGTCGTAATTTCAATGTGTTTTTGAAATAGAAACGTGTTGACGAAGTGTTAACAGATAAGCAATAACGAAATTTTAAGTGATTATAAAAATAAATCATTAAAGGGTGAACCATAGAAACACGGCCCTGTCCACAAATGACTGTACTGTAAAGCTTTAAGACTAATCCACTGCATATTAAGCATTTAGAGTTACAACGGTTCCATGGTGTAGTGGTTATCACGTCTGCTTAACACGCAGGAGGTCGCGAGTTCGAGCCTCGCTGGAACCTTTCATTGGATATTTTTAAAATCATGATATACTATCAGGTGATACTGCCCAAAGTTCAATAATCCTTCAACAGTGCACCTCCTTGTAAAAAAGAGGTTGGAAGAAATTATTTTTATAATATCAAATGCAGGGTTAAAAAGCATTGTATTAAAATAATATCATATCTTTTTTTGAAAACAGAATCGGTGAAATGTTATGAAGGTTATAAGCCTCAAACTCTTCATTATGTTAGGTATTAGAACCGTCTAATACCTGACATAATCGACAGCTTGAGAGTTATAACTATTACTTATCATATTTAATGCAGAGTTATAAAAAGCGTTGTATTAAAATTATATCAATTCTTTTGTGAAAATAGAATTGAAAGATACAAGAATAGAGACACCTTCATTTATCATACTTTACTATACTTGGTTTAAAGGTACTTGGACACAGATTTGAAGTTAATATTTTCTCATTTTTTCTGTATAATATCACGAATTATATATTTTAATAGCATTTCACACAAAAATTAACTTAAAATCTTATTTCGTTTAAAAGTTATTAAAACTTTAAATTTTTTGGCGGGTTTGATTGACACATCCTTGCACTTTCACAAATTTTAACTTTATTCTTAATCCTTAGGAAAAGTGGCAATTTTGATGTGTTTTAATGAGAAATATTAAAACTTTTATCAAGAAAAATTTTATTCAGAGTAGAAATATTAGAAAGCAAAACACCTTCACAAGTATCGTCATTCCGAACTAAGAGATGCGTGCAGAGTTTAGCAAGTCGAGCACACTCGTGTTATGCACACAGTTTTTGTAAACAGGGCTCGAGTTCTGTTATTGTTTATATTTAGAATTCACCGGGTGCGTTCAATCGTCACAGTCTGCTTACCAAAACAGCACGGACTGACAATATATTGTGTGTTTGTTTTGCTTTCGAATGTGTCTACTCTGAATTTTCTGGATTATAGTATTAATATTTTTCATTTATACAAAACGAGATTGCCACTTTTCCTAAGGATTAAGAATAAAATTAAATTTGTGAGAGTGCAACGATATGTCAATCAAACCCGCCGAAAAAATTGAAATTTCAATATCTTTTAAACGAAATAAGACTTTTAATTAATTTTTGTGTGAAATGCTATTAAAATATATAAGTCGTAATATTATAGAGAAAATAATAACTTCAAATCTGTGTCCAAGTACCTTTAAATTTTGTTGATAAGTGAATGGTTTCCTACTATTATGTAATATTCAGCTTGTTTTTCAGTACCCTGCCTCGCTTTAAAATTGAACGTATTCGGAGCTTCCTCTTGGAAGACATATACACCGTATACGGATAATTTTGAATATTGCTACCTAAATAAGGAAAACTTAATGATAGAAAAGCTAATGTCACCATTTGTCATTAAGTTTACTTATTTGTAGGTCATTATCTTCTATTCCAAATAAAAGATGAAAATAAATGTGGCAGACTGTTTAAAAAGTATGGGAAAAGGTGCTTGAAAACTTGTTTTCTAGTATTGAAAAGAGATTAACATATTAAATGGATTTCTATGGAGTGCGTTATAGTTATGTTTTTGTATTCTTCCTTCTAGGTTGCTGTTATATTTGTTTGCGTCATTTTGACGTCAGAGGCACGTCAAATGAAAACTTTAAATAATATAACACAAACAAGTTATTTTTGCTTTAAAATCTTAAAAAAATATGAAAAGAAAGGTATAGAAGGATTGTGCTCATTTTAACGGCGCTATCACCTCCATATTATATTCTTGCCAAACATAATGCCTAGTTGCTTCAAAAACGTAAAATAAACGTGTGGGGGGAAGCATATCACTGCCTTTATTTTTCCATTGAAAAAGAATTACTTGCACACATTTTTTCTTCTCAGGAACAGAATTCATGATGTGACATGGATTTGGAATCATTCGAGACAAATCCTACAATGTCATCATCGTATTGCAAGAAAATTCAAATACTGATATATTAGTACATGTATTATAACAAAACTCTTAAGGGGGGACCTATGTCCGAAAAGTCTTTGTGTGAAATTTTCAAAACTTTGACATTTCTTTCCTGACCACTTGATCTTAATTTTTAGGTATTAAAAACAATACCCTTATGTGCTTATTTTTACACAGGAGCACGTGCAAAAACAGTGTGAAATGCTAAAAATAGATTATTTTCAAACGTTATTGTTCTACTCCAAATATGCGCTAAAAGGAACCAAAAATGTCAAATCACATTCGAAATCAACATGTATTTAATTTATATGACTTGTATCTTTAAAATGAAGGCAAATTCATTGTAATCCATCTCGCATGAAAAATTATACAGGAGCACAATGTAAGTATCACCCCGTTTTTCTTGTCATATTTTTTACAATTCCGACATGCATAACATGTAATATCTTAAAAAGTCTTTGTGTGAAAATGTGGTAATTCATATTTTTTGAAAGAAATGACCCCTCTCTTTATTTTAACAAGGAAAAAGGTATACCTTTATGATAAAATAAACGAGAAATATAACGTTTTCTTTTATTTTCGTACTCTTTTGTCATAAATATTGACCTTTCTGCAATAAAAAAAAAAAGGGTAAGTTAGCACTGACAAACATCTGAATATAAAACTATTTTGCAAAAAACGAGTATTTTGTTTTGATAAGAAATAATTTAAACAGATATACTCTTTTTTTCTTCATTCTAATCATTCTGCCCCCCCCCCCTCCCCGTCAACAACCAACACCAAATAGGAATGACTTTATACAATAAAATCTACATACACTATAAATCAATAAGTAAATATAGGTACAAGTACATTTCTTTATTTTTCTTAGTTTTATCCAGAAAATACAATTAATGGTAATCATAAAATTAAACATATTTCCCTAATTTAAGCCGCTGTCTTTGCTGAATTTTATCTTATATTTTTTGCATTTTTTTAAAATATATAAAATTGAATGCAACAATAAAAATGTGTTTTTTGATAAATTTTACATTATTAGTATTTTGATAACTTTTACATTATTAGTTTGTTGTATTTTCCTATGCTAATTTATCTCCGGCTTTTAACACTTACTGTACATGTATGTATTACAATAATTTTTTTCCACATATTTTGGCTAGAAAATGGGAACCGAATTAAATGGAAGTTGAACTATTGAAATCTAACAGAAACTTAGAATGGAGTAGAATATTAGTTGTTGGATTACATCAAGATATTGAAGTTAAGGGGGGACCTATGTCGTTCGACGTCAAAGCAGCGTTATGTAACGTCACAATAGCGACGTTTGTTTTTTTCCCGCTGACTTTTGCAACTGTGATTATAAAACACCGATAGTGAAAAATAGTTTCGTCTTGCAAGTTTTTTTTACAAAAAATATCAAGTATAAAAGATATATTTAAGAAATGAAATATCATTTTTAGAGTTTCATTAGGGTATGACATGAAGTCGGTCACGTGATCAAATTCTATAACGCCCGAAGGGCGTTATAGTAGATTTGAACACGTACTTATATTTACGTTTTTAGTCGTGTTACAAAGAAATATAGGCATTATTTAGACTTTGCTTTGAAATTACTTATAGGCAACAAAACGTATCTACGACGTCATTTGACGTCACAATCGGAACTTTCTAAATGGCTCGTGCAGTTTGCTTTCCACACTCAAGAAAGTTTGATCATGTGACCAACTGCATGTGAATGAAAATTGAATTTCCATTTTATTAGCATTCTTATATAAGGAAAGACTGCAAATGTAAATATATGGAGATAACGAGCGGTATTCAAGTTATAATGCCCATTCAAACAATATAAATCAGGAGTAAAGCAAACATGGACCTCCAAAACATCAGAGATGGGATCGTGCGCCACGTAGGAGTGACCATCCCCTGCCGACCGGTGTCGCATAATATTTGGTCCGCCTCGTTTAAAGGTCCGGCCGGACCTAATACGATAACATATTTGGTCCGCCTGGCTCTATAAGAAAAGGTCCGCCCTCGGCCTTTTATATAAATTGTATGCATGTGGTTCATTCGATATTAATTGAAAAACTATTCTTTTAAAATTAATTAAGGATATATAGTCGTATTAATAGCTAGTGTTTTCTCCAAGAAAATATAGTAAACAATAAGTAAGAAATCGAAATTAATACATAAATACAGGAATGTATACTTTAGATTTATTGATCGGTTTTCCTGTCGGGAAGATGGGACATGCTTCTTTTGTCGTTTAAATTAATACACTAATGTCATCATTATCATTAAAAAAATATCAAGAATACAAATGTACATACATTACCTTCACCGCCTTGTTTACTGGCAGATTAATCAGTATTGAATGAACAGAAAAATGTGCCTTAGTCCAACACGAATCATTTAGTTACACTCTCTTTCCTATAAACATGATAAACGTTTGACTAATCCACTCACAAAAACTAAAGTTCACATCTTTCAAATATATTTCATTATAGTATTGATAAAAAAAAATCTGTCATTCTTTACGTTTAAAATTGTTGTAAATAACTGGAGGGTCACTAGCTGTGACAGGGGCTTATGTCACGGTGTACTACCCTACACCCCTTATTGTAAAAACAACATGCCTACGGATTGGGCAGTTGGGGTTAGCCTATAATTGTTTCGTTTGAGAAAACCTAAAGTACCATATCCCCTGTGTTTTTATAAGTTAAAACTGTTTCTTACCTATTCAAAAGCTAATTATTATATCTACTAGATCTCTGCATTTCATTTCCTGAATTTAACATTGCAGACAATTTTTGTTATTATTTCGGAATCCGACAATTTTATTTTTATTTTCGACATTATTTATTTCTTTTTTCACATTTTCGGATTTTTTTTAGGATCATACCTTTACGGCAATTTAAGTTTAACATATGTATAACAAAGATGGAAATTAGAATTTTAACAGGGTATTGTATATATTCATTGGATAAAATTATTTATTTCAAATCACGTTTTTTCTATTCATTACATACACTCTGTAATCAATATTAAGACTAGTTAAAAAGTAAAGGAAACAGTTAAGTGAAACTTCACATTCACAATACATGTACCTACATCTGTTCCAGGGTAAAATTAATTAAGTTTCTTTGACAGCTAAGAGCAAAGGCTTTTATTTGAATAAATTATGTAAAATATTTTACCTTCAGTTTAAAACGGATGTATGAATTCTTTTTTCGTTGACGAAAAAGTACTGACATGAATGACAAATGTCGGAGATGAAAACTTTTAAAATGTAAAAACTTAAAAATGTCGGAAATTATAAGTTCAGAAAATTCCGGAAATGAAATGCGGCCTACTAAATAATAATTACTCCGGAACAAGGTAAATGCATGGGGTGCGTATCATTACCGCTACATTTTCCAAATTTTCATTACCGCTACAGAGTCATTACCGCTACAAAAAACCTTACATTACCGCTACATAAAAAAGTATACATTACCGCTACATTGCCTCTTTCGTCAGCCAGCCACATATGCGTGTACAGTACAACCTATAAATGCATAAGACCCGTTTCCCCTGCTCACCACGGAAAGTGAAAGTAGGACTTTGAGCAGGATGGTTTTTTTCATTATTAAAATCAATTTTTTTCATAAATCACACACAAATAAGTCTGCAGCCGAAATTTAATTATTTAGCGTCATCTGAACATTTTGACCACAATTGAGAAGTTTGTTACAATCGAGATATAAAGACCAAAATTATACAATGTGGTAGGGGTCAGCCGACTTTTGTGATTTCTTATCAATAGTAAATCGAGAACGGTCATTCATTTCAAAGTTTTTGTTTACTATGAGCCTAACTTTGTACAAACTTGTGTGAATGGCAAAAGACGTATAATACATTAATAAAACTTGTGTGAAAGAAGGAAATTTGCACACGATTAGGCTGGTACTTAAAATATTAATTAAGGAAGTTCTAAACTCTGCACAATAAAAAAAATGTTCTAATCTCTAGTTTTCAAGTTACGAAAATAAACCCTGTCCAAAAATTTCCCTTTATAACATAAAATATCTGAAATACAGAGGGCGGACCTTTTCTGATAACTGGGTTTTAAGGTCCGCCCTGTCTTTTTTTCTAGCTTTCAAGCTACGAAAATAAACCCTGTCCAAAAATTTCCCTTTATGACATGAATATTTGAAATACAGAGGGCGGACCTTTTCTGATAACTGCGTTTTAAGGTCCGCCCTGTCTATTTTTCTAGTTTTCAAGCTACAAAAATAAACCCTGTCCAAAAATTTCCCTTTATGACATGAATATATCTGAAATACAGAGGGCGGACCTTTTCTGATAACTGCTTTTTAAGGTCCGCCCTGTCTCTTTCTCTAGTTTTTTAAGCTACGAAAATAAATCTCTCCAAATATTTCTCTTTATAACATAAAATATCTGAAATACAGAGGGCGGACCTTTTCTGATAACTGCGTTTCAAGGTCCGCCCTGTTCCTTACTCTAGTTTTCAAGCTACGAAAAAAACCCTGTCTAAAAATTTTCCTTTATAATATAAAAATATCTGAAATACAGATGGCGGACCTTTTCTGATAAATGCGTTTTAAGGTCTGCCCTGTCCCTTTCTCTTGTTTTTTTAAGCTACGAAAATTAACCTGTCCAAAAATGTCCCTTTATAACATAAAAATATCTGAAATACAGAGGGCGGACCTTTTCTGATAACTTCGTTTTAAGGTCCGCCCTCTCTCTTTCCCTAGTTTTTTAAGCTACAAAAACAAACCTGTCCAAAAATTCCCTTTATGACATGAATATATCTGAAATACAGAAGGCGGACCTTTTCTGATAACTACGTTTTAAGGTCCGCCCTGTCTATTTCCCTAGTTTTCAAACTACGAAAATAAACCCTGTCTAAAAATTTCCCTTTATAATATAAAAAATATCTGAAATACAGAGGGCTGACCTTTTCCGATAACTGCGTTTTAAGGTCCGCCCTGTCTATTTTTCAAGCTACGAAAATAAACCCTGTCCAAAAATTTCCCTTTATGACATGAATATATTTGAAATACAGAGGGCGGGCCTTTTCTGATAACTGCGTTTTAAGGTCCGTCCTGTCTATTTTTCTAGTTTTCAAGCTACGAAAATAAACCTCTCCAAAAATTTTCCTTTATAACATAACAATATTTGAAATACTGAGAGCGGACATTTTCTGATAACTGCGTTTTAAGGTCCGCCCTGTCCCTTTCTCTTGTTTTTGAGCTACGAAAATAAACCTGTCCAAAAATGTCCCTTTATAGCATAACAATATTTGAAATACTGAGAGCGGACCTTTTCCGATAACTGCGTTTTAAGGCCCGCCCTGTCCCTTTCTCTTGTTTTATAGCTACGAAAATTAACCTGTCCAAAAATGTCCCTTTATAGCATAACAATATTTGAAATACTGAGAGCGGACCTTTTCCGATAACTGCGTTTTAAGGTCCGCCCTGTCCCTTTCTCTTGTTTTATAGCTACGAAAATTAACCTGTCCAAAAATGTCCTTTTATAATATAAAAATATCTGAAATACACAGGGCGGACCTTTTCTGATAACTGCGTTTTAAGGTCCGCCCTGTCTATTTTTCAAGCTACGAAAATAAACCCTGTCCAAAAATTTCACTTTATGACATAAAGATATCTGAAATACAGAGGGCAGACCTTATATTATACTGGGTTTAAAAACTTTTAAAGTCATATAAGGCTTTTTTTTTATAAGTTTAGACTAAAAATATGAAAAAGATATTTCTATTTGTTTTGGTACTTTATATAACACTGTAAAGATAGGACTGCTGCATTTCATTTCCGGAAATCGGCATGGTATTTCAGCCTTTTCTTTATTTCATTTCCGACAATTTGTCTTTTCTTTTCCGACATTTATTTCTTTTCATTTCTGGAATGTTTGCAACGTACCTCTCCGGCAATTTAATGTATACCAGGTACATGTATGTAGAAATGGAATTTTGAAAGAATTTATTATACACAACATTTTTAATATAAAAGTTCTGTATACATGTATATACATGTACATCTGTACATGAAGCACTAAGTCTAGTTGACAGAGTTAATTGAACATGCAATTCTTTTTTATCGTATTTAATGTTCACTAAATTAAATGTCAAAGACTGCGCCGAACACTGATTTACTAAACAGTCTATGATTTATTCTTTAAAACTTTTCATTACCAGAAAGCACTTCCTGAAAAATGTCGGAGATGAACACTTTAGAATGTCGGAAATGAAAGCTTAAAATGTCGGAAATAAAAAGTTTAAAATTTCAATAACAAAAAAAAAAAAAAAAAAAAAAAACGAAATGGAATGCAGACTGAAACATTTAATGAAAATCAAATAATTTAAATCAATCGCGTTTCATAGATATCCGAGATTTAAAACAACGGCCGATTCTTATCGACTCGGAATTTAAATATCAGACACAGTTTTAATTCAATTAGTTTGAATTTAACTAATAGAAACGTGGGGATATTTAAGTTCAATATCGGTGAAAATTTTAATTTGAACATAAAAACCAAATCTCATGTAAATCTACGCTTAATCTTTTATTTTTAATTTTTAGCTCAGATACGCCATATTTAGCTTTATAAAGGTTATACATGTATGGTATGGTATTATAAACGTCGCAGTTTTGAAGTATACGCCTGAATATTTGGTTCCTTGGCATAATTTTTTTAAAAATAAGATAACAAGGTCTGTTGATATGTAAAGCTAACAATGACCATTAGGTTCCCGACCATTCAATGACAGCGCCATCTGCCGCGGGCTCTACCTGTGGGTACCTGTCAGGTAAACAAATACGTCACACACCCATTGTTTTATTAGCTATACACACCGACAGATTTCACACCTTTAATCGTACTAATTTACAAAAAGCAAATTCTAAGGAAAAACAAACACTTGCAAAATAATTGTGGCATGATTTTTAAAGAAATCATGACCCTTAACGGCACTGCTTAAAGCACACTATACGAGTAGATTCTTGTCTATCTAGAGATACATGTATGTTGTACAAAAAATAAAACACAACAGGGTTAATCCTTCTTTCATCATATAGTATAAACAAATTACCCGGTAGCCTTAATTTCATATGTTAAAGTCAAGATTAAAACATTTTGCACCACCCGGACCTTAAAACGCATGGGGACCTTTTCTTATACGGGCCGGACCTTTTCTTATAAAAGGCGGACCAAATATGTTATCGTATTAGGTCCGGCCGGACCTTTAAAGGAGGCGGACCAAATATTATGCGACACCGGTCACATCCGCCTTTTGCTGGTAAAATATCCCAAAATGAAACAGATGTGAAAGACTCTTTAATAAAGCTAAAAAGTGAAAGTAAAACAAAGATTAATCACGTACATTTAGTGCAAATTGATCAAATACATACTTATAGAATAAATTCAGTACTGGCTTTAAAATTGATATGCATCTTCCTTAGGCCATTGGGAGTTGCTGAGTAAAAGAAGATGGGGGGAAAAGGCGGGCAGAATGCCTATAGCATCAGATATTAAGAAATCACATTTAATATGTGAATTGAGTATTCAAATTGACCTCTTATTATTGAAATTTATGAAATTATGAGAAAAAACATTTTCTGAGAGAAAATAAATCTCGTAATAAAAATTTCATTTATAAACATATTAGATAGTATACGTTGGATTCGAACCTCAGCAATAAAAATCCGAAATGTCATACTGCTTTGAGACTAACGCCCTAAACACTATGCTACATGGCTCATGATGACTGTAGGCATTTAAATCATGTTTGTGATATGACCCTTGACTAATGGACTTGAAGTATTTATCGGAAAGATGCGAATGTTTTGTCATAAAAGTGTACTTTTTAGGTAGAGTGGGTCTTCGCTCCATTTTTTCGTAAACCAAAAAATGTTTATTTTATCGCAATCTTTTAGGATTATCTTTCAAAAAATGAAGCGAAGACCCACTCATATAGATTTTGTTAAAGTATGAAAAAATGATCGTTTTGTTCTTTTTAGTCTGTGTATGCTTTTTCATAGGCAAATAATTTCAGTTTTTTTTTAGATTTGTGTAAATTATAGAGATTTTACATTAAGTATACTTTAATATTAGGTGAAATATGAAATAAAATTTGGATATAATTGAGATTTAATTTTTCACTTCTTATCTGTCGCACGATAGGCATTCTGCCCGCCTTCTCCTCCCATCTTCTTTCTAGACAATAACTCAAAAGCTTAATCCTTGAAATGTAAAAGAAAGTGAAATACAGACGGACGCACAGACAGACCGATTTCAGTATACCCTACGTTGTGAAAGCAGAGGAAAATAAAAGAGTGCACTGTTGAAACACGGCTCTTTTATGTTCATGTGCTTGCGCTGTGCAGTAATAATTGCACATTGGCATAAAGTAAATCGCCGCGGTTTCATGGTATAGTGGTTATCACGTCTGCTTAACACGCAGAACGTCGCGACTTCGAGCCTCGCTGGAACCGTCTATACAATTTTTACTCAAAATTTCTATGAACATGAAGCAACATTATGTTGTACTGAACTCCCTGAAATAATTCTTCATCATTTCATCTCCGTGCCAATCAGAATATAAAACTATCGCAGGGTAATAGAACATATTTAGATATAAAAGTTTTTTTGAATACTTATGTGAAATTTCAAAATGATACAGAAATAGAGGCTAGGCTCATTCATTTACCTCACTCTGTGTCTGGCACTTGGTAAAGGTTCTGTTTATCAATGAATGCCATGCCTTCCTACTATTAAAACTGTGCGTACTAGTAGTGTCAAATTTTTCGAGTTCTGGTTCGTGGAATAGAAAGCATCTTCTGTTGACTGGTTTAATCCGCAATTCCTATTTTAATGGATAAATTAATGGGGAAAAAATCTAAGACTTTTTTGTAGAAATAATGACCTAACAAATTTGCATTGTCGTCAGTCAAGTTTTGGCCTAACTTCAAAAAAAAATTGTAAGCAAGGTCAATCTTTTAATAGAAGAATGTTGATATTCTGGTATCATCAACTAATTTGTCTGCAGCGTGTCTTGGTTTAGATATTTTTATGCATTTCGCACATTTTGTGATCGAAAAAATGACCTCGTTTGACATTACAATCCTACTAAATAAAGAAAAAATAAACAATATCACAAATAAAGAAAAAATGAACAATATCACAAATCAAGTAAAAACTGTAAATATTAAAAAGTGGTCACTATTATGAATCCACTAAAAATAAAGATATTCATAGTATTCTATCTCGTAAGCCGATAATTGTCAAATATAATTAACGAAGATCAATCTCTTAATTCCCCAAAAGGGTGAAGATAACGATCCAGTAATTGATCGCATACATCACGTAAAATCACGGAGGGAAGATTACGAAAGGGAAGATAACCCTATTGATCCAGCTCATAATTAAAGAAAAAGAAGTTAGCTATTCAAACGATGAAAAAAAATGTTACATCATGGTATTACAATACCTGTCCTTCAAAAGTAGGATATTTCAATTCTTTTACATAAAATAATGTTCAAAATCTTAGATGGAAATAGAGATGATAATTATTTTTCTGATGTGTGAAACGTAAAGTAATTATTGTACTTATACTAAAAGGATCCATCCTACTTTTATTAAGTATTAAGGATAAAGTTAACTTTGTGAAAATGCAAAGATGCATGTATCAACCAAACGGGTCCCGAAATTCGTAGTTTCAATTATTTCGAGATAAAAAAAAGTTTTTTTATATAATTTTTATTATATTTCCGTGTGAAATGCTATAGCAACATAAAAGTCTTGATATTATACTGAAAGTTTGAGAAAACATTAACTTCAAATCTGTGCCCAAGCACCTCTAACACATTGGTAGATATTTCATTCTTTGTCTTTTATATATAATAAAACTAGAGGTACTGTGAGCAGTGGGCTCACTAAATGATACCCCGCCATCCATATGAATATAATGGCATGGTCATGTTTTGCAATGGGAAACCCAATATATGTGTCGGATCAAAAAGTAAAGTAGGAGGTCACAATGGCAATATGTTATAAAGATTCTGTGAAAGTCTCATCATATTCCATTCGGTCGTATGAGAGGAGTTGTGGATAAGAGATAGGTACCCCAAAGCGTAACAGACGGACGGACATCCCGATTACTATATACCCTTTCGCTTTTCAAGCGGGGGTATAATTAAAATAAAAAATCTCAGACATTTTTTTGTTAAAATAAGGGCGTAACAAAATTGCATTAAGACGTTAGTCAACTTTGGGTCTAACTTAATAAAAAATTGTAAGCAATGTCAACATTTTAACAGATGTATGTTTGATATTCTTGTGTCATCAACTAATTTTTCAGCAGCGTGTCTTGGTTGAGATATTTTTATGTATTTAGCACATTAAATGTGATCGAAAAAATGACCTTGTTTGACAATACAATTCTACTAAATAAAGAAACCAATCTCACAAATCAAGTATAAATTGAAAATATCAACAAGTGGTTACTAATCACTAACCCAGTAAAAATAAAGTTAAACACAGTATTCTCTTTCATTAACCCTTAATAGGTTATTATAATCAACAAAGATCAATCTCTCAAGTCCAGTGAAAAGGTGAAGATAACGATCCAGTAATTGATCGCATAAATCACGTAAAATCACGGAGGGAAGATTACGAAAGGGAAGATAACCCCATTGATCCAGCTCATAATTAAAGAAAAAGAAGTTGGGAATTTAAATCTTTTAAAAAATGTTACTTTATGGTATTAAAATACCTTTCCTTCAAAAGTATGATATTTTAATGCAATCACAGAAATTGTGTTCAAGGCCTTAGATGGAAATAGAAAAAATAATTATTTACTTGATGTGTCAAAAGTAAAGTGATTGTACTAACTAAAGGGACCCATTCACGGTGCACTTACATCCCCACGTGAATTTAATAGTTACCCAAAGTTGATTGGGTATAACCTAGGTTGGAAAAGTTTTGGTGTTTTTTTTCATAAAAACTGGTGCAACAAGATTAAACATTTAAAACTATATGTAGGATAGCTATGAATTTACTTTACCCTTCTATAAAAAATAAAGAAAAATAATCGTAATTACAGTGTAAATTTAAAATTGAAAAGTGTTGATGAGGTGGTAAAGAAATTTACAAATGTATAAGTGATTATAAATAATAAATCAATAAAGTCAAGGTGAAGCGTAGAAACACAGCTCTGTTCACAAGTAACTGCACTGAGAGCTTATTAGACATCCACTGCACATTAACTAAAAATTACGATGTCTTTATATCACCGCGGTTCCATGGTGTAGTGGTTATCACGTCTGCTTAACACGCAGAAGGTCGCGAGTTCGAGCCTCGCTGGAACCTGTCAATATATTTTTTATAATCAATATATATCATGTTATACTGCAATTATCCTTTAATAGTGCATCTCCTTGCAAAAAAGACGATGGCAGAATTATTATTATAACTGTATAAAATGCAGGGTTATAAAAGCAGTGTATTAAAATTATATCATATTTTTGTGAAAACAGAATTGATGAAATGTTTTAACACAAGCACAGGGGCTTGTTTTTCTTCTCTCTCTCTCTCTCTCTCTCTCTCTCTCTCTCTCTCTCTCTCTCTCTCTCTCTCTCTCTCTCTCTCTCTCTCTCTCTCTCTCTCTCTCTCTCTCTCTCTCTCTCTCTCTCTCTCTCTCTCTCTCTCTCTCTCTCTCTCTCAGAGGTGCTGATTTTCTTATTTATTTTCTCTACTCAAGCCCCTGTGGTTTTAAGTAAGCTATAAGCCCCAAACTGTTCATTATGTCAGATATTAGACTATAGCGCCTCGAATTGTCTAATATCTGACATAATGGACCCTGTGAGACTTATAACCGTTACTTATTATATTAAATACATGCTTATAAAAAGCCCTGTATTAAAATTATATCATTTTTTTTAGTGAAAATAGAATTGAAAGGTACAAGAATAGAGGCACATTCATTTACCATACTTTACTATACTTGGTATAAATTTTGTAAATAAATAAATGGTTTCCTACTATTATGTAATCTTCAGGTTATTTTTCAGAAGCTTGCCTGCTTCCTCTTGGAAGACATAAACACCAGATACGAATAATTTTGAATATTGCTACATTAGTAGGGAAATTTGATTATCTCCATATCCTTCTTAATGATGGAAAAGCTATATAATGTCAACATTTGTTTGTAGTTATTTGTAGGTCATTATCTTCTATACTAAATAAAGCATGAAAATAAATGTGGCAGACTGTTTAAAAGGTATGTGAAAAGGTGTTTGTATGTTGTTTGGATACATGTGTTCTAGTATTGCAAAGAGATTAACATAATGAATTTCTATGGAGTACGTTATAGTTATGTTTTTTTTTCTTTCAGATTGTTTTTGTTTTTACCTTTAATTGTTTGCGTCATCTTGACGTCAGAGGACAGTAAAAGGGTTTCTTTAAAAAGAATAACACAACAAAGTTATTTTTGCTATCAAAACTTGATAAAATAGGAAAGGAAAGGTATAAAAGGATTGTGTTCAATTTCACGGCGCTGTCGCCTCCATATTATTCTTGCCAAACATAATGCCTACATAAAAACGTAAAATAAACGTCTATGGAAAGGCAGCATGACTAAAGATGGGACCCTTGTCTTTACTTTTTCATTGACAAAGAATTATTTGCGCACACATTTTTTTCTCAGGAAACAGAATCCATGATGTGACATGATTTGGAATCATTTGAGACAAATCCTGTTATGTCATCATTGTATTGCAAGAAAAAAACTCACATACTGATATACTAGTATTATAAAGTATTATAACGAAACTCAAAAGATCCATAACTGTGATCTAATATTTGAACCATTAACATGCCGTATCTTTTGTTTGTTTGTAGGAATTTTTAAATGATTTTTGTACTTATATGGCCAATCTTAATATAATACAACAATATTCTATTCCATTCTTAGTTTCTTTTAGATCTTGGTTGTTTAAATTCCATTTAATTCGGTTTCCTTTTTTTTTTTTTTTAGAAAAACGTGTGGAATTGAAAATGAATGTGATACATACAGGCACAGTGTTACAAAGACAGAGATAAATTAACATAGGAATATGCAAAAAAAACCAAAAATGTAAAGGTTGTCAAAATACATGTCCTTTATTGTGCCATTAAATTTTATATATTTTGAAAATCTCTTACCGTTAAAAAAATACTAAACATTCAAATTGTCTACATTGTTATCTACCATCTCTTTTCCAAAAAAATATTGAATTATTTTAATAAAAATTAGTGGTAAAGAATCTTTACTAAATAAATTAAGCAAAACCAAATATCTCTCGAAAGTTAAATTATTCATTCCAAACACCGAAGTTAAATATAGTTTCGACTTGCATGTTTGTTTTAAGAAATATCAAAAATAAAAGATATATATATGAAAATGAAGAGCGGTAAAAAAGTTCATTCAAACAACATCAGGAGCAAAGCAAACACGGACTTCAAAAACATCAGATGTGGGATCAGGTGCCATGAAGGAGTGAGCATCCCCTGCCGACTGGTCACACCCACCTTTTTCTAGTAAAATATCCAAATACGAAACAGATGTGACAGACTCTTTGATAAGCTAAAAATAGTCATCAACTTTTGGCCTATAACTTCAAAGCGAAAATTTGCAAGCAAGGTCAATCTATTAACAAAAGAATTTTGATATTCTTGTATCATCAACTAGTTTGTCAGCAGCGTGTCTTGGTTTAGATATTTTTATGCATTTCGCACATTTTCTGTTCGAAAAATGACCTTGTTTGCCAATACAAAACTCCTACTAAATTAAAAACCAAGACCAATCTCATAAATCAAGTAAAAATTGTAAATATCGGAAAGTGGTCACTATCATTAATCCAGTAAAAATAAAGATAAACACAGCATTCTATCTTATAAGCCCATAATAGGTAAATATAACTAACAAAGATCAATCTCTTAATTCCCTAAAAGGGTGAAGATAACGATCCAGAAATGGATCTCATAAATCTAGTAAAGTAACAGAGGGAAGATTACGATAAGGAAGATAACCCCCATTGATCAAGCTCATAATTAAAGAAAAAGAAGTTGGAGATTCAAGCTTTGAAAAAAATGTTACACTACGGTAATCCTTTCCTTCAAAAGAAGGACAATTTAATGCTATTACTAAATATTGTTCAAAATCTTAGGTGGAAATAGAGATGATAATTATTTTCCTGATGTGTGAAACGTAAAGTAGTTGTACTTACTAAAAGGATCCATCCTACTTTTCTTAAGTATTAAGGATAAAAATAACTGTGTGAAAGTGCAAAGATGTATCAACTAAACGGGTCCCGAAATTCGTAGTTTCAATAATTTCAAGATAAAACAGTTTTTTATATTATTATTATTCCGTATGAAATGCTCTAGCAAAATAAAAGTCGTGATATTATACCGAAAATTTGAGAAAACATTAACTTCAAATCTGTGTTCAAGCACCTTTAACACTTGGGTAGCTGATATTTTATTCTTTGTCCTTTTATACGAAATAAACTAGAGGTACATATAAATTTCTTTTCAAGTGGGGGATATAATAAGACTAGTTACTAATTTTAATGTGATTTTAAAATCGAAATGTGAAGATGACGTGGTAATACATGTATAGATAAAAAGAAATTTATGTGTGCATATGAATTGTAAAACAGACAGAAGTACGGACGGACGGACATTCCTATTACTATATACCCTCACGCTTTTCAAACGGGGGTATAATAAAGAAATCTATGTGTAATTGTGAATTATAAAACGGACGGACGGGCGGACAGACGGACGGACATCCGATTACTGTACACCCTCCCGCTTTTCAAGCGGGGGGTATAATAAATCATTAAAAAGTGAACCGTAGAAACACGGCTCTGTCTACAAGTAATTGCACTGTAAAGCTGTTAGACTAATCCACTGTGCACACATTAACTTAAAATTACTATACATAGAGTATCAAAGCGGTTCCATGGTGTAGTGGTTATCACGGCTGCTTAATACGCAGAAGGTTGCGAGTTCGACCCTCGCAATGTAAATTTTTATGATCATGATATAATATCATGTTATACTGAGCACCGTGCAATAATCCTTCAATCGTGCACTTTTGTGCAAAAAGAAAGGCGTTGGAAGAATTAATTTTAAAATATGAAATACAGGGTTTTAAAACATTGTATTGAAATTATATCATATCTTTTTGTGAAAACAGAATTGATGATATATTTTTAAGTAAGCTAAAAGCCTCTAACTGGTAATTATGTCAGATATAAGACTATCGCGCCTCGAAGTGTCTATCTGATATGATGGACAGTATTTCGTACCGTTACTTAATTTTCATATATAAAATGCAGGGTTATGAATAGCGTTGTATTAAAATTATATCGATTTTTCTGTGAAAATAGAATTGAAAGATACATGTTCAAGAATACAGGCACATCCATTTACCATACCTGACTATACTTGGTATAAAATTATGTTAATAAGCGAACCTACCATGCAATATGCCACGGCGTTAATGTTTATTTTTAATATTTAAAATATGGTTTCTTACTATTAATTAATCTTCAGTTTTTCAGTTTATTTTTCAGTCGGTTTAAATTTGGAGCTTTCTCTTTGAAGACATAAACACCGTATACGGATAATTATGAATATTGATACATAAATAGGGAAAAATTGATGATGGAAATTTTAAAGCTAATTTCACCATTCGTCATTAAGTTTACTTATTCGTAGGTCACTATCTTCTATTCTAAACAAAAGATGAAAATAAATGTGTAAGACTGTTTAAAAGGTATGGGAAAAGGTGTTTGGATATCTGTTTTCTAGTTTTGAAAAGAGATAAATATAATGGATTTCTATGAAGTGCGTTATAATTATGTTTTTTATTCTTTCTTCTAGGTAGTTGTTACATTTGTTTGCGTCATTTTGACGTCAGAGGAAAGGTCAAAGGATGACTTTTTAGTACAACTCAATAAAGTTATTTTCGCTATCAAAACTTGATAAAATATGAAAGGAAAGGTATAAAAGGATTGTGTTCAAATTCACGGCGCCATCGCCTCCATATTATTCTTGCCAAACATAATGCATAAGTTGCTTTAAAAAAGTGAAATGAATTGAAGATGCTACATTATTACATAGATAAAATAGGAATCGATAACGAATACTGCTATGACTTAAAAAGCATCCATACATGTCTAAACTTCCTTTCAGAATTCTTGTTGCCAATTGATTTAAATTCAAGAAATAAAATGCGTGAATATATCTGTTTCTTGTGTTTTAACTCAAAGCCTAAGATTGTACTGAACCCTTTACTCTATGTCATAACAAGTACGCTCTCAGGTTAAAGGGTGCTTAGAAAAAAAATTTATATGAAAAATATTTTTTCGAAAAATTCAAAAAGTTCTTAGATGAAGAGATTAATTTCTGTCTGACAAAATCAAAAGATTTTACTTATAATTTGAAGCAATTAATTTCTAAATACATGTTTTTTTTCATATGAAAATAATGTATAAATGCATCTTTAAACCAGCCAAATGATAAAACTGCTAGACATGTTTACTGACATATTTTGTTCTTCTACAGTTTATGCATCAAACAAAGCTGATGTGGTTAATTAAGTAAAAGAAAGGTCAGTCACTTTTCAACAGAATAGGCTTGCAAAATTGGAATTCTTTATTGACTTTTTTTTCTTGCAGACTTTTTGCATCCCTGATTTGTTGCACAGACATTATCTGTTTCAATATCCACCTCCCCGTTCAATTTTCGACAAAACACAATTAAAACCCTTTGAAATCTCAGAATGAGGACAATATCTTATTACAATACTGTATCAGGTATTTATCATGTTGAATTTACTAGGGGGAGGTAAATTCAAAATTTACAACATGATATATTGTTGTCTCAGAAATGAGTTCAGCAGTCACCTTATTGTATTAACATTCAATAAATAAAAAATAGATTAAGTAACGTACAGTGATTGATCGGTCTCAAAATGAGTAAAAAAACCATATCGTCTACAGATGTATACTTGTTGGATTCAACTTTTCTATCGTCAACTTCCCTCAACAATATACCACTATCAAAAGCATATGATGTTTATGTATAACCAGTTGATTCGATACGCAAGAGAATACTCTACATGTATATGAACTATTTCTATAACAAGGCAGGTTATTGACAAACAAATTGATGAAACAACAGTCTCGTTTAAAGTCACATGTCGCAAATCACATGGTCAATGCAATGACTTTGTCAGCAAATACAATCTAACATTAAGTCAGCTGTAGAACTGTAGCTCTCCAAAACATTTATTGACAGACCAGAGAGCTACAATGCCAACCATATTTATTGCGCACGTATTTTTCAAACTGCCATCTCAAACTATTACATGTATTAATCTTGTGTTCCAAACAAATTCTTTTCCTATTTTCATAATAAAATAAACTTATAAGCGTTGTTAACAGCCCTCCTGAGCCTAAAATTGAGCTAGAGCATCGAAAATTTCGCTTAATTTTACTACAGTTTAGGTGGCCATTTAATCCGGTCATCCGCACTTCGTGAAGATCTCAGCTAAGATAGTAATTGATAGAGATTAAGTAGATATTTGAAGTCAGATTTTGTGCAGTTGAGGTAAAATTTTGGAGGAATTAATACAGAACTGACCGCAACTTTTTGTGCGCAATAAATATATAGTTTTAATGAGAAGCACTGTAATTCTTTGGTCGTCCATCCAATCAGCGAGATACAAATCTGCAGCTAACATTAATTAAGCTGAATGCTGACTGACGTTTTTCATACCAAATGCTATATAGGCCATTATAATTAAACACTGCATTGTCTATACGGATTGTTCCGTTTGTCTGATCATGACAAAGAGCAGAAAGCCATTCTGACCAGTCGACAGAGGATGCTTATTCCTCTAAGGCAACTAATCCCACCTGATATCTTTTTATATATATTTGTTCTATTGTGTTGTGTCACATTTCATTGTGGAATTTAACGAGGCCGAGTCTAATTTGAGTGCGCATGAATTTGCGCAGCTTTTTAATTTCATGCAGTCATTTGTATACTGTGCAGTCATTTGTGCGACAGTACACCTTTGCTAAATATTTTGATTTTAATACAGAATTAACACTATCTGTAACCCCTACTGGTCTGAAATTGTGATTTTACGACAATAATTAGGAAAAACGCTGAAATGGCTCTAACGACGTCACCATTTTCGGATTTTGTAAGCAATGCATGACGCTGAAGAATGACGCATGACTCGCTTGTACGTTCAAGACGTCCATGGATATTGTACTAAAAACTGATGACAGAACATCTAAAGAAGCATACTAGCAATTCAAACATTGCTAATTTTTTAACCAAAAAATCGTATGTGCCGATAATCATCTGCACTAATTGTAGTTATACCCTATCATATATGGCAATTTTAGAGATATTGGGCTCTAAAAAATAAACTTAGTAATTAATTCCTAGACCAAAGTAGACGGTGAATTTTTTTTAAATTTCACAATTTGATGACTTTTTACAATAACTTTCATGTACTTGAATAAAAAAGAAATCTCTAGGGCAGAAATACTAAAAATATGGAGAGAAAAAAATGTGAAAAATTAGCGCTTTTCAAACAAATTCCCATAGGGTCCAATAGTAAAATTTGACACCTTTTGAGATGGTCCCCTAAGAAATCGGGGTGGTAAACTTTTGATTTTTTAATCTTAAAACAATAGTTATAACAGTAAAAATTAATTATCAAAAAATTATCAATATCCCTAGGGCAGAAATAATTAGACTCGGCCTCGTTAAAATGTAAATTGCGGGTGGATTGGATTCATGAGCAATATCGTTGCAGAGCAAAAATGCCATCTAGCTTATAAATTAATTTACTAAGCTGGGAATTTCGACTTTGACATTTGAATACATTGGTTCAACTTTAAAATCAGTGATATTTCTCTTTACATCAATTACGCCTGCCTGTAGCATTTACTCAGTATTTAATCAAACTTCGTGACCTTTACACGTGTATAGAGATTTAAGTGGGTAAATTCAACGGAGTTGAGCAAACAGGTAGAATTGCTCATTTCTCAGTAAACATGGAATGTAAATTATGGATGTTACATACACAATGAAGAATTGTAAATGTCGGTACACACAGTATAATGGCTTGTCTTATTAGTAATGGAATTGAGTTCTAGCCTAACCGTGTGTACACATTTCATACATGTTTTTTTCCCGAATCTACGGATAAAACATATTGCTCTAGCTGACATTTACTTCTCAACCAATGAAAACAGTTCGCCTAAATGTCAAAGTATTTTCAAATAAGATAATAAGTGTTTCCACAAATTCATCTGTTCAACCTCCTCTGCTTTTTACGAAGTGTGAATGAACTGCCAGATCGACAAAATAATTACGAAGCAAAAATAATCTTTATTTGTCTGAATGCACTGTTTGTGGCTGAAAAGCACGTGGATGTTTATAATCTTGTAAGTCTGGCCTTGGAGTGTGGACATATGAGAGCCATATATGTTACGCACGGTGTTGCTACATATTAGAGAGGTTGAGATTTCAAACGTGTACGTGTACGGGTACGTCTAGTAGGGGAATAACCTAAATTATGTGTGTATTACGTCATCAATTTTAGTGACGTCAAGATTGCTACACGTTCATAAAACTTGTAGAATGGAATCTACACGTAAGTGAAAACGTGTAGCTTTAATAATAAAAATTACCCAATTTAAGTATGAAAATGTGATTGTTATACATTCTGAAGAATGTTTACTTTCACGTGCATTTGTTTTCATCAAGTTTTGTTTACAAACTGACGACAAAAATCCTTCTAAATAGTTGAAAGAGAGACACCGATCGTGGTGTACACGTACATGTTACACCTCATAAAAATCTCAACAGACAAATTAAAAATAACGTGTACGTAAAAATATCTAAAAGTACACGTACACGTACAGGTTTAAAATCTCAACCTCTCTATTGACGTTACGTAAAAAAGACGCGTTATAACGTTGTTATAACATTTTTATATGACGTTATTTTCAAGCACATGAAATATTACATGTAAAACTTATCAAAATAGAATAACAGGCTACAATCAATGTTAGATAGTCTTTTATGGGATTGACAATTCACAGGATCTCAAAATATCTTCGTGCATGTCTTGAGATAGCGATATTTTTCCGTATCTTGATTTCATTTGAAGACAAATGTAACGAATAGCTAGAGATGGAATAAGAACATTTCTTTTTTTGATAAGTTTGTAACTAAGATAATCTGCCTGTATTTTTTCAAAATAAAGTTCTTCAATAACTTGTAGACCAGCATCATAGGTGTTTCCCCAGTCATCTTTGGCTGTTTCTTCAAGTGTTCTTTCCCCCTGTAAGCACTGCACTAAATAATAATCTTCTCCTTCATCATCTGTATAAACAGCTATAATTACATCTTTAAATGTATAACATCTGACTGATTACTGCAATTAGCATCTAAATTTGAATCATCATAATTCGGACCTGATATTTCGTGCTTCATAATGTAGTCTTCCAATGGTCCAGCGGAACTGTTACACAAATTATAATTTTCATTGATGCAGTGATTGCAGGTGTAACATGAGAGGTTCCTTGTCTGTATATTGCAGGGTTCTACAAATGTTACTTGATGAAAACACCGAACTGACGGGACGGTAAAGGTTTGAACATCCTCCCACGATTACGGGGGATTTCATTTACATATTTGAATATTCGCCGCTTGCAGCCTGCAGAACTGTCTTTTGGTGAACTTAAATGGGAAATACAAAAGTCATAGAGTTGTTCTGCATTTAGAATAATGCATTTTCCACGGGAAACAGCCATGTCTGCTTGATTTTTTATCAGCCCCCCTGCTGCATCCTGAACCCCTTTCGCATGCGATGTCTCAAAAAAGTTCCTGATAATTTTGTATCCAAAATCTTGTTGTGAGTAACTCAAATCTCCAAAGCAGTGTCGAGATTTGTACTGTGATGCGCAACCATCAGTAAATTCATGCATCATTTCCGTTTGGTAATTTATGGATTTTAAGTAATTACAAATCTGTTTCTGTACTTCGTGTGTAAAGTTATGGTCATGACTGGTATCGGGACTAATTACAAAGAAATGCTCTTGAATAAGGTCATGTTCAGTTGTATTCTCGTCTGCCTCGCCATCAATATCAGGCACACGATGCCTGTATTAAACACTGACGTGAAGGGATACCTCTACCTTCTGAAAATAACTGGACTGAATTTCCACCCTGTCTTTACAGTAATAATTTTCAGAGAAATCATGGATACAAATTACTTGATTTTGTTTCAGATTTTCTTTCAGAAAATTCAACTGACGCGATTGCCACTTAGAGCGAAACACGTGACTTGCAAATTTTGAGATGAGTTGAAGGAAATACTCAAACATTTCGCCAGGTTTTGTGGTCTTCTGAACAAGGCAGAGTTTTCTGGTCATTTTGTTTTTCATTTTTGATTCAATATATTCATACTTCATCCATTGAACATCGTCGGAGTTTTCCATTTCTTTTTCCTGTTCTGATAACATAAAATGTTTGACTCCACAGTTTTCACATTTTCGTTCCACGCAGGCTAAATTGTGAAATAATTCGCCCTCTGGTTTTTGGCAAAGTGTACTGTTAATCAGTTCAGTTAGATTTTCAAAAACTGGATATTGATCATTTGTTGGCGTATTATGTTTTCTGAATTCCATACAACTCTTGAATAGAAATCTTGCCTCCACGTGATATCTACAACAACATGTTTCTCGGTCGCGTGGTCTAACGGGAGTAACAAAGTAAGGCTTCAGATTTTCAAATTTTCTTTGGGAGATTTTAATGTGTGGGTATTTTTCTTGAAAACTCAGGTAGACTTCAGTTTGTGTCTTTTCAAGAATGTACTTCATATGGCGTGTATACAACTTGGGTCCAATTCGTACTCTTTTGATATCATTTTTATTTGCAGTTGGTCTCGAATTTTCAGAAGAAATCCAAAATTCATAAGCTAGCTTTCTAGTTTCCTCCGATAAACCATCACTTCTAGTTTTTCGGTCAGTGTATGTCCACGCCGAAGTTTCCGTACTAAGAACCCTATGACGTATTCGTTTTCCTGTACAATAGAAAATTCAAAATTTAAATAAAACATCAATTTCTTTTTTTTCCCCCAATTCCGGGTTATTTTAAATACAATGAACATGTATGTATAGTAAAACTTGTTTATAGTACGAACACGGATATAGCGAAACCATCTTGGATCCCCAGCTATATAAATTTATTGAATATTTTACACGGTTATAAAAATTATATAGCAAAGTAATTTCATAGGTCCAAGTGACTTCGTTTTAACCGAGTTTCGATGTAATCGTTTTTAGCTCACCTGAGCCGAAGGCTCAAGTTTGTTCAAATCATGACCCCCGGGGGTAGGGTGGGACCAAAATGGCCGATAAAAGTTTTACATAGGAATTTATAGGGAAACCTTTCAAAATCTTCTTTTCAAGTACTTCAAAGCCATGCTTAGTGATATTTATATGGAATCATAGTGTAGATTCTAGTTTGTTCAAACCTTTAACCCCTGGGGGGTTAAAATTCAAGCCCCCCCCCCCCCCAATTCAGAAACTTTCAGTTCTGATCTGATATGTGCTTTTTCTTAGCCAATTGCTTAGGTGAGCGATGTGGCCCCTGGGCCTCTTGTTAATTTTTCAGAGAGAGAGAGAGAGAGAGAGAGAAGAGTGAACATATATTTACCTGAATTCATTCGTCTCACATTGAATCCAAGTTTCTTAGACAGCTCTGTCCTGCATTTTGATTGCTGTACATTTTCGCCACTGACTGCTGCACTTAAGGTAGGATTCTTCTCTGGTTTCTGACAAGATGAAACATTCAAAGCATATTTGCTTATATGTCTTACATATTGAGGTGTAAGGAATTTAAAAGACCATATTTTTCTTTCCTCATCAAAATTGTACAACTTTAAATAGAAATGGTAAACTGTGTTTGAAAACTAGCAGGGACTATATTTCTGGCGGAATGGTGGCGTATGAAAATATCTTCTTTTCTGCCTCTCAAAATTATAAATAGAACAATGAATTTAGTTATAATTTTTACACAATCGAAGACTTGGAGAAATTTTCAAATGTAAGTTAGATTAATAATGAAGGACTAAACTTTCAAAATATATCAAATAAATATGATTTTTCAAATAAACTAGAACTTTATTAGCTTTTAAACGCTTCCTATCAAAGTGCAGATTTGAGCCAAAAATCCATAAAAAGTATTTTTTCTCTCTTAGTAAACGATCAAAACTTTTTGTTTTTGTATCATTTTGTACATTTATAATACTACTTTATTATATGTGAAAATAAGAAAAAGTTAAATATAGGAAGCATATGAAAATAACTAATATATCCTAAAAAATTAAGAAAAACAGAGAAAATTCGGATTATCCAATATCCAGTTAAGTTAAATTATTTATGTAAATTTGGTAATATCATGCTATAGACCCGATATAGTAATATGTTTTTATGCAAAAAGAACAATCATTAAACTTTTGAAATAAAAGTAGGTATCACATGATTGGCAACAGTTATTTTTTATTCTTAATCTCAAGGAGAAAGATAATGACCTTGACCTGACCTTGCTTCTAATATAAAACGGTCAAATTTAATTTCACTGATACTTTCACTTACTGATATTGTCTTCTTGATTCTGTGAAAATTTCATTAATTTTTAAATATTAGAAATATGAGAAGAATCCTACCTTAAAACGTTAATTGTCGCTCTTGCATCATCGGACCTTTTCCGTTTGTTTTCGTTAATAACAGTTTTCATATCAGAGAGAAGGGCATCGGCCATTTTAATTTTCTTTACATAATCAGGGGATGGTGTTTTGTTAAATTTCTGTAGAAGTTTAGCAGTAGGACTGTTCTGGGAGGACATATAGGTAGATATTAAAGCTGCTCTCTTTTTTGGCGTGCTGGGTAAATTTTGCTTTAATTTTTTAAGTGCCCTGTGTTTTTGATTTCTCAAATTAAAAATAAGCTGCAACTCCTCATCTTGATCATCCTGTCTATTTTTTACGCGCTCTCTGTACTCTCTTTTCTTTTTATTTCTTTCAATCCTTTTTCTTTCAAGTTCTTCTTTCTCTCTCTTCTTCCTATCTCTGTACCCCTTTTGTCTTGCAGCCTCTTTTGTGACAGTTGAGTTGGCTTTCTCTTTTAATCGTTTCTCTCTCTTTATAGCATTATAAATATGCTTCCTTTCATTTTACTTTTTTAACTGAATCTCTCTTGCCTTTATTTTTTTCAGTTCCCGATAGTATTTTGCCTTCTCGGCCCCCGTCTTGAATTCTATGTAACATAAAAAATAAAGATTATGCTCCCCCCAAGAACAATGCTTTTTTAAGTGTGTGCGGAAAAGGGTGGGGGGGGGGGTTAACAGTTCATAATGTACTAAGCACAGAAACTACAAATGTGTATTTAACATTTTGACATAATGAATATAACTCAACTTGAAAATCTTAATATTTGAAGAAAAAAATGGGGGGGGGGGTGGGAATTCATCTTTAATGGAGTGGTCTTTCAGAGGCGGCGCCTTTTGTCCTGTCCTATTATTCGTTTGACACAATGAAATATTATTGAAATGATTTATTTTTCAAATACAAAAATTGAAAATAGATATATAAAGAAATTACAAGAGTTTAAAAAATAGATATATAAAAAAATCACAAGAGTTTATAGAGATTTTTATCATTGCACTTTGAATGAAAAATGAAAAAAGGTAAGAATGTCAGAGGGGGGGGGGCTATGAATTTTTTTTTTAATTTTTAACAAAAGACTACTCTTAAAATAAAGGAGGGGCTGAAGGCTTTCTTTCTTGTTATCAAGGATTTGCAGTTATAAAAGAGCACGACGACATTCATTCAATGCTTCAAACGTCATGCATCTTGTTTTAATTATATTACGACGTTTTTTTCAACATGTGACAAAATGGCTACATTTTCATTGTCGCGAATTTCTTTTCTTTGTAGACTATTAAGATAAATATTATGTACAAATTCCTTAGAAAATTAAATGTTCTTTAATTTGAAAGTAATTACTACTCAGAATTATGACATAAAATCATAAAGATAGATACTTATATCATTTAATTTCTATAAAATACTTGATTCTGATTGGTTTAAAAATTCTTTTGATACCTGCATCAATAAAATGTAGAGTTCGCTTGCACTAAGCAGCCGGAACTACTTTGGCAGTCTTTACATGTATATTTCCCGCTTCCAGTTTACTTCTTGGAGGAATAATTAAATACTTTTACTTTAATAAATATTTTCCTGAATTTCGAAACCTGTCCGTTACGTCCCCGACTTATTTTCTACTTTCGTTTCTTTTTGAATTATCCCCCTTTGCTAAACAAATCAAATCGTCTGCATAACAACAAGACAGTTTTGTGAAAGAAGGAAAGAAATCGACATACTTTTGTTAAATGTTTGGCTTTGAGATGTCTGGTATGAACAATAGAATTCTGAAGAAATGTTTTTTTATGCTACCAAAGAGAGGAAAAACCGTTAATCTGTTAAAACTTGGGAAACGAATGATCGAGAAAAACGACACTGCATGAATGAGGACAGATTCTTTTATTCTTAAACAGTCGGCAGCAGAATCTTTCAGGTTTTACAGCATTGACAGGTTGTGATACGTATTTATATGTTCGGCTTGAAATTCAGATGAAAAGATGTGCAAATGAAATCCAAAATTTCTGTGACCAAACGTGAGAACTGTTAGGATATTTGAGTAGCTTCCCTTTACATTTACGAACTTAGATAACTTACCAGGGAAAATATACCGATTGGGATAACACAACAGGTAAGTTTTTTGGTGTTAAAGAACTGTAAATTATTTCAGAGAATGTTGGTAATGCCACGACAATATTTGAGAACGTTTCTTCGTTTGAGCCATTTTGAATTTCAGCAACGTTGTTGTGATGTATTCGTGCGCAGTTTTTGATGCGTAAATTTAATAGAAAGGTGAAAGAAAGATTCATTTTATTAATTTAAAAGCATAATTAAATGATAAGAAATGAATGTAATATTTTTTCCTTTGATCGATGTATCAAAGAAAAATTTGGACGGAAAACTTTTTCATCAATGCGCTACGCGCATTGATGAAGTTTTCCGTCCAAATTTTTCTTTGATACATCGATCAAAGGAAAAAATATTACATTCATTTCTTAAAATGAGCCATATGAAGTACGAGAACAGTAACTTGTTTATGCATAACAAAATGGCTACACTTAACAAAGCATTCCTAATATTAATGTTTTTGCAGTAAAACAATTGATATGAAAATAATTACTTTAAGAAATATATGTTCTTTAAGATTATTAATTAAAATTTACCTTTGTTGGTCATTTCAACCCGGTGCACTTCACATTTTTCAGCAATGTTAATATCAGGAAACAATTATTTTCTGTTGGACATTTTACTAACTCACAATGAATTCAACCGAAATTCTTGAAAATGGTAAAATGACGTCATAATTTGAATAACGTCACAAAGAACAAAAGCACATTATTCTTTCCCCAAAATTTTATTTAATTCAGATGACAAAAAGTCCCTTTTTTCATGTTTTAATGTTATGCGAACTATATTCTGTGTAACGTAGGACATTGGTTTTTGACAGTAGTGGTCAATAATTAATACAGCCTTAATATAGCTTAAATAATATTAGACAGTAAGACAAACACATTTTTAAAATAATTTATTATTGTATATAATATATTTAACTTCATTACAAATTTAAACCTAAGAAAATGTTTTGAAAACGCCATTTACTGTATGACACACGAGATCCTGGTTTTACTGTACCAACACCGTGCGTAACGTCTAACCATACATCCTGTAAAAGCAGGTTTTTGACTTACATGATAAGCATCACCGTGTGTACCCAAGTGGTCATAGGTTACAGTGCTCACCTGAGAGTCACTTTTTGAGAGGAAGAGTTGTACAGTAATATCTATAATCATTTCAGTGTATAAATTTGATTCCTTTCATACTGTGGTGCATGTTTGTCCAAGTGGAAATAGGTTTTATATCAAAATGATTGAATATGGCCTGCTTTTCTTCACATTTTTTTAAAATAATTCTTCTATACCTTCTTGTATATAATTATGTCCATCAATTATAACCCAAGCCTCATCAATGAGGCCATATATAAATAAACATGAATCTTAAGCACATTGGATGTCTATATATTTAATGATCTAGCTGTAGCCCTTCTGTTCTCAAGGGGTTGTAAAGGCAAACTTGCCCTACCTACTCCTACGTCACTATTTTAAGTATCTTAGTGTAGTCTACATGTAGTCTACATGTGTGCCAAGTAATATTGAAATCAGTCCAAAACTGTAGAAGGAGTAGCGTTTTAAAAGAATTTCACAGAATTTCTATTTTCAGTAACCATGGCAACATCATTCATCGAAGTCAAAAACTGATGCACAATTTTATGTATCTTAGTGTAGTCTACTTGTGTGTCAAGTTATATTAAAATCAGACTAAAACTGTAGAAGGAGTAGCATTTTAAAGGAATTTCACAGAAAATTCTACATGTATTTTTAGTAACCATGGCAACACCGTTCATCGAAATCAAAAACGGATGCACTATTTTATGTATCTTAGTGTAGTCTACTTGTGTGCCAAGTTATACTGAAATTAGATCAAAACTGTTGGAGGAGTAGCATTTTAAAGGAATTTCACAGAAAATTCTATTTTTAGTAACCATGGCAACACCATTCATTGAAATCAAAAACCGATGCACTATTTTATGTATCTTAGTGTAGTCTACTTGTGTGCCAAGTTATATTAAAATCAGACTAACACTGTTGGAGGAGTAGCATTTTGAAAAATTGTTTACAGACAGGACAGACAGCTAGACAGACGGACGACGGACACCTTACTATCGCATAAGCTCTTCTGATCTCTGACCAGTAGAGCTAATAAAAATCAACAAAAAAAGTATTATCTCAAGTAAAATTTACTCTTGTTCCACATAATTTTTAAAAACATTTTATAAGTGAAATAATTTTTCTCACTCTCATACTGACATCATTCAGACTTATTGCACTCAGCTAAAATGATCACCTTTTGGAAACACAGTTCCATGGAATATCACCTCGAACACACTCCAACACATACAAAGTGACACTATTAATTACAGGAAATCACAAAGTCTGGTTAAACAATAGTATACTGTCATTATCACAGTTACATCATTGGGACATTCTCCAGGCATCCTCACATTATCGTACTTTCATTTGGAATCATCCGTTACATCATTGGACATCCGTTGGGCATTTTAGGCATTCCATTCTCATCAAACTCTAAACCTGGTGCCTACAAATAAACACCAAATTGTCTGACACACAAAAACTAAAGGTAGTGATTTGAAAAACTTTTCATCAACAATCTTACTATAAATATTACTTAAAGATACAAACAATTAATTATCCTCATACAGCTTTACTACATTTTTCCTTATTAATGTTATCTTACCCCTTTTTTCACTAAATCTACTCACATTATTTCACTTACACGACAAATCTTTTAAAAAAATTTTTTTAGATAATAGCTATGACGTGTGCATAAATGCATATGAAGTTTTAACAAAAAGAGTCGGTCAGTTTCATGACAGATTTTCGACAATATGTAGTAAAACCTACCATGTCCCCCACAATTTCTTTTGGAGGCTGTCCCATGTTTTGCATCTAAATAGAAATAAATAATATTGAACTGGTGTGCAGTTTGAAAACATAAATTATAATCTTGATAAAATTGCTGGAGTGGAAATTTGTAATTTAAAACAAAGAAGAACAACTCTGTCTGACCTGTTGCATTAAGTCCACAATCCTTTCAAATCGCAGTTTTTTGACATCTTCTGTATCTGACATGTGCTCAGCCTCGAATTCTACGCAGATTTCCCGCACTATCCTGTCGTGTTCCTGATATTTAATCATCTGCTGAGTCTCCACTTTGTCTTTGTTCTCATCAATCCATTTTGGATACTGGGAAAATTAATTAAAATTTCATATTAAGAATACAGTAAAAAGCAAAAAGAAAAAAGGCCACCAGCTCCTCATGACTACTGTAAACCAACTTTTATTCGCGTGCGAGAAATTTTCGCGAGGTTCACGAGAGCCTCGTCATCGCGAATATTTCTCGTCGCGAACAGGTCCTCAAAGTCTCTTTTTCTATTAAAAACAGTTCCAAAAACGGCTTGATCGCGAAAATTAATCGTCGCGAATTAGTTTACTCTCGGTAAATCGCGAAATAAAGTCGACGCGAATAAAAGTTGGTTTACAGTATTAATAATTCCTTATGCCAAATTTAGGATCTTATGAAGAAGAAAAACAGCTTAAATAAGTATCAATACTGGTCCTCCTTAAATAACAGTGTCTTCATCATATCCTACCTTTTGTGAGAGTTCCTTTAGAGAGGGATACAGGACCTCCTTAGATAACAGCGTCTTCATCATGTCCTACCTTTTGTGTGAGTTCCTTTAGGGAGGGATACAAGACCTCCATAGATAACAGTGTCTTCATCATGTCTTACCTTTAGATAACAGTGTCTTCATCATATCCTACCTTTTGTGAGAGTTCCTTTAGAGAGGGATACAGGACCTCCTTAGATAACAGTGTCTTCATCATGCCCTACCTTTTGTGAGAGTTCCTTTAGAGAGGGATACAAGACCTCCATAGATAACAGTGTCTTCATCATGCCCTACTTTTTGTGACAGTTCCTTTAGAGAGGGATACAGGACCTTCTTTAATAACAGTGTCTTCATCATGTCCTACCTTTTGTGAGAGTTCCTTTAGAGAGGGATACAGGACCTCTTTAGATAAAAGTGTCTACATCATGTCCTACCTTTTGTGACAGTTCCTTTAGAGAGGGATACAGGACCTCCTTAGATAACAGTGACTTCATCATGTCCTACCTTTTGTGAGAGTTCCTTTAGAGAGGGATACAAGACCTCCATAGATAACAGTGTCTTCATCATGCCCTACCTTTTGTGAGAGTTCCTTTAGAGAGGGATACAGGACCTACTTTAATAACAGTGTCTTCATCATGTCCTACCTTTTGTGAGAGTTCCTTTAGAGAGGGATACAGGACCTCCTTAGATAACAGTGTCTTCATCATGTCCTACCTTTTGTGAGAGTTCCTTTAGAGAGGGATACAGGACCTCCTTAGATAACAGTGTCTTCATCATGTCCTACCTTTTGTGAGAGTTCCTTTAGAGAGGGATACAGGACCTCTTTAGATAACAGTGTCTTCATCATGTCCTACCTTTTGTGACAGTTCCTTTAGAGAGGGATACAGGACCTCCTTAGATAACAGTGTCTTCATCATGTCCTACCTTTTGTGACAGTTCCTTTAGAGAGGGATACAGGACCTCCTTAGATAACAGTGTCTTCATCATGTCCTACCTTTTGTGACAGTTCCTTTAGAGAGGGATACAGGACCTCCTTAGATAACAGAGAACTTCATCATGTCCTACCTTTTGTGACAGTTCCTTTAGAGAGGGATACAGGACCTCCTTAGATAACAGAGAACTTCATCATGTCCTACCTTTTGTGACAGTTCCTTTAGAGAGGGATACAGGACCTCTTTAAATAACAGAGACTTCATCATGTCCTACCTTTTGTGAGAGTTCCTTTAGGGAGGGATACAGGACCTCCTTAGATAACAGTGTCTTCATCATGTCCTACCTTTTGTAAGAGTTCCTTTAGAGAGGGATACAGGACCTCCTTAGATAACAGTGTCTTCATCATACCCTACCTTTTGTTAGAGTTCCTTTAGAGAGGGATACAGGACCTCCTTAGATAACAGTGTCTTCATCATGTCCTACCTTTTGTGACAGTTCCTTTAGAGAGGGATACAGGACCTCCTTAGATAACAGAGAACTTCATCATGTCCTACCTTTTGTGACAGTTCCTTTAGGGAGGGATACAGGACCTTCTTAAATAACAGTGTCTTCATCATATCCTACCTTTTGTGAGAGTTCCTTTAGAGAGGGATACAGGACCTCCTTAGATAACAGTGTCTTCATCATGTCCTACCTTTTGTGAGAGTTCCTTTAGAGAGGGATACAGGTCCTCCTTAGATAACAGTGTCTTCATCATGTCCTACCTTTTGTGAGAGTTCCTTTAGAGAGGGATACAGGACCTCCTTAGATAACAGTGTCTTCATCATGTCCTACCTTTATGAGAGTTCCTTTAGAGAGGGATACAAGACCTCCTTAGATAACAGTGTCTTCATCATGTCCTACCTTTTGTGACAGTTCCTTTAGAGAGGGATACAGGACCTCCTTAGATAACAGAGTTACTTCATCATGTCCTACCTTTTGTGAGAGTTCCTTTAGAGAGGGATACAGGACCTCCTTAGATAACAGTGTCTTCATCATACCCTACCTTTTGTGACAGTTCCTTTAGAGAGGGATACAGGACCTCCTTAGATAACAGTGTCTTCATCATACCCTACCTTTTGTGAGAGTTCCTTTAGAGAGGGATACAGGACCTCCTTAGATAACAGTGTCTTCATCATGTCCTACCTTTTGTGACAGTTCCTTTACAGAGGGATACAGGACCTCCTTAGATAACAGTGTCTTCATCATACCCTACCTTTTGTGAGAGTTCCTTTAGAGAGGGATACAGGACCTCCTTAGATAACAGTGTCTTCATCATGTCCTACCTTTTGTGAGAGTTCCTTTAGAGAGGGATACAGGACCTCCTTAGATAAAAGTGTCTTCATCATGCCCTACCTTTTGTGAGAGTTCCTTTAGAGAGGGATACAGGACCTCCTTAGATAAAAGTGTCTTCATCATGTCCTACCTTTTGTGAGAGTTCCTTTAGGGAGGGACAGGACCTCCTTAGATAACAGAGAACTTCATCATGTCCTACCTTTTGTGAGAGTTCCTTTAGGGAGGGATACAGGACCTCCTTAGATAACAGAGAACTTCATCATGTCCTACCTTTTGTGACAGTTCCTTTACAGAGGGATACAGGACCTCCTTAGATAATAGTGTCTTCATCATATCCTACCTTTTGTGAGAGTTCCTTTAGGGAGGGATACAGGTCCTCCTTAGATAATAGTGTCTTCATCATATCCTACCTTTTGTGAGAGTTCCTTTAGGGAGGGATACAGGACCTCCTTAGATAACAGAGAACTTCATCATGTCCTACCTTTTGTGAGAGTTCCTTTAGGGAGGGATACAGGACCTCCTTAGATAACAGTGTCTTCATCATACCCTACCTTTTGTAAGAGTTCCTTTAGAGAGGGATACAGGACCTCCTTAGATAACAGTGTCTTCATCATGTCCTACCTTTTGTGACAGTTCCTTTAGAGAGGGATACAGGACCTCCTTAGATAACAGAGAACTTCATCATGTCCTACCTTTTGTGACAGTTCCTTTAGAGAGGGATACAGGAACTTCTTAAATAACAGTGTCTTCATCATATCCTACCTTTTGTGAGAGTTCCTTTAGAGAGGGATACAGGACCTCCTTAGATAACAGTGTCTTTATCATATCCTACCTTTTGTGAGAGTTCCTTTAGGGAGGGATACAGGACCTCCTTAGATAACAGTGTCTTCATCATATCTTACCTTTTGTGAGAGTTCCTTTATAGAGGGATACAGGACCTCCTTAGATAACAGTGTCTTTATCATATCCTACCTTTTGTGACAGTTCCTTTAGAGAGGGATACAGGACCTCCTTAGATAACAGTGTCTTTATCATATCCTACCTTTTGTGAGAGTTCCTTTAGGGAGGGATACAGGACCTCCTTAGATAACAGTGTCTTCATCATATCTTACCTTTTGTGACAGTTCCTTTAGAGAGGGATACAGGACCTCCTTAGATAACAGTGTCTTCATCATGTCCTACCTTTTGTGAGAGTTCCTTTAGAGAGGGATACAGGACCTCCTTAGATAACAGTGTCTTCATCATGCCCTACCTTTTGTGAGAGTTCCTTTAGAGAGGGATACAGGACCTCCTTAGATAACAGTGTCTTCATCATGCCCTACCTTTTGTGAGAGTTCCTTTAGGGAGGGATACAGGACCTCCTTAGATAACAGAGAACTTCATCATGTCCTACCTTTTGTGACAGTTCCTTTAGAGAGGGATACAGGAACTTCTTAAATAACAGTGTCTTCATCATATCCTACCTTTTGTGAGAGTTCCTTTAGAGAGGGATACAGGACCTCCTTAGATAACAGTGTCTTTATCATATCCTACCTTTTGTGAGAGTTCCTTTAGGGAGGGATACAGGACCTCCTTAGATAACAGAGAACTTCATCATGTCCTACCTTTTGTGACAGTTCCTTTACAGAGGGATACAGGACCTCCTTAGATAACAGTGTCTTCATCATGCCCTACCTTTTGTGAGAGTTCCTTTAGAGAGGGATACAGGACCTCTTTAGATAACAGTGTCTTCATCATGCCCTGCATCATCGGCATGAAGCCCTCTCCTTCGTCCTCCATCCCCATACTGGTGAAGGCTTTCAGTAGATCCTCATCGCTCATGTCACCCTGTTAAACAATCATCATATCAGTCTAAACCAAATCATCATAAGTCTCATGTCTCCATGTTAAACATTAATTCTATCAGTCTTACACTTAGATCTGTAGTATGCTTCTGTCAATTTTTTAAAACAAAAATATGACTTTTTTTAATTCAATTTCATATCCCCTTTATTCAGTAAAATAAATATGTTAAATATGTGTATATGAATCCTTTGTCACCTGTGCCCCGTCTAGATTTTCGGTCATACTTTCTATCGTGCTGGCCAGAGTTTTTGCAAAGTGCTCCTGGGACCCTTCTGACTCATCTAAAATGAAATTAAATACATGTATTCTAAATTCATATTCACCTAAAATAAGTGTGAACTTATCCAACTAATTCATACAGTCAAACCTAATCATCTCAAACTCAATGGGACCATGGGAAAACTTCAAAATCTGAAGATTTGAGATATTGAGGTTTAAATTCATATAGTACAAGAGGTTCTATGGTATTCAAGATATTTGTGTTCAGGATACCAAAGTTGAACTGTAGTTGAAAAGAAAAAGCTACAAAGAGAGCATGTTTGCTAAGTCTTAAACTTATTCAAACTACAGGAAATCAAATTCACACTGGGTCAAAACCAAGCTATTACCCGACTTTCCTGCTGCCTCTGCCAGTTTTTCCATCTGCTCCATGAGTCGTGGGTCATTTCCCATCAGACCTTTCATTGTCTCCTGAAACTGCTTATTCATTTCATCAGAAAACTCCTCCGCAAACATCTCGGACACTGGATCTTCCTTCTCTCCTCCTGGGGGCACGTGCTGATGAGAAAATTACAAAGGGTTGATTTTTTTCTAAAAAGTATGTGTATCTTTCTCCTTCTTTCAGAAAATATTTAAACTACTCAAGATTCATTTTATATTTTGATGAATTTCATTGAAAATAAAAAATTTTAACAAGAGGCCCAGGGGACACATTGCTCACCTGAGCAACTGGCTAGGTAAAAGCTAAAATTAGTTCAGTATTGAAAAGTTTAAATATTATTTTATAAATTTGGGTTCTGGGGAGGGGATGTTTAAACAAACTTAAATCTACACTTCCTTAGAATGCTTTGGTGACACATTATGGTTTTGTTGTTTATAAGATGAAAAATTTTATTGATATATAGCCTTTGTTCATTTGTCCACTTTATGGCTCCTCTATTCTCCTGAATTTCAAATCTACATTACCTTTTTTACGCTTTTAAATTGATGATCAATATCATGATGGCTTTGTGAAGGAATTACTAAGTAAAACCTTGATCACCCATTGTGGTCACACCCTTGCCCAAGGGGTCATGATTTGAACAAAATTAAATCTTCCCTTTCAGAAGTTGCTTCTGCATGAGTTTCATATTTCATGGCTCAGTGAATCTTGAGAAGAAGATTAATATTTTAAAAGATTTTCCCTATGTTTTCCTATGTTAAACTTTGATACCCCATTGTGGCCCCACCCTACTGCTTGGGGTCTGATTTGAACAAATTTGAATCTTCACTACCTGAGGATGATTCCACATGAGTTTCATCTTTCCTGGCCCTGTGGTTCTGAAGAAAAAGATTTTTAAAGATTTTCCCTACGTATTCCTGTGTTGAACTTAGATACCCCATTGTGGCCCCACCCTACCCCCGGGGGACATGATTTGATCAAACTTGAATCTTCGCTACCTGAGGACGATTTCACATGAGTTTCATCTTTCCTGGCCCAGTGGTTCAGGAGAAGAAGATTTTTATAGATTTTTCCTATGTATTTCTATGTTGAACTTTGATACCCCATTGTGGCCCCATCCTACCCCCAGAGGTCATGATTTGAGCAAACTTGAATCTACACCACATGAGTTTCATCTTTCCTTGCCCAGTGGTTCTTGAGAAGAAGATTTTTAAAAGATGACATAAATTTTTCACTAATTCATAATAATCTCCCCCTTGGAAAAGGGGGAGGCCCTCCTTTTGAACAAACTTGAATCCACTTCACCCAAGGATACTTTGTGGCAAGATTGGTTGAAATTGGCCCAGTGGTTCTTGAGAAGAAGATGAAAATGTGAAAAGTTAACGACGACAACAACAATGACTACAATGACTACAAAAACAACAACGATTACAACGACGACAGACAATGGACAAATTTTGATCAGAAAAGCTCACTTGAGCCTTCGACTCAGGTGAGCTAAAAAAGCATTTGCCTCAAGAATTCTCTGTATCTTGATCTAAATAAAATATTACTTATGATCAAGTGAATAATTCTTTAAACATAAAATCATTGGATAATCTTACCTTGACATTTTTCTGTGGTGAGGACTCAGCCCCTTGTGGTTTATCAAAGTCTTTAAGGGCACCTGAAATTACAACAAAATATAAATAGGATGTCTGTCATGAATATCATTAAAGCAGAGAATAGGCATGAATCTACAAGAGTAAGCTTTATCATGATAGGAGCTAAAACAGCAATTGTTTAAAACAGAGTCACTGCATTAGCATGATTATCCAACCAGTTGAAACCAATTTAAAAATGTGACAAGAGAAAAATATATAACAGGACCAGGAATCAAACTCAGAATAGCAGGTACTCTAATCAACTGAGCTATCAAGACCAAATTGCAAATCCCAAGCCACGGCATTTCTCTCTCAATTGTCTTTATCCTCAAACCATTGGCAAGACTTTCTGTTTCACCTGCTACATGTGCAAGTCCAGGGATGGTAAACAGTACCAAATTGTGTATCAACAGAAAAGGAGAAAAAATGTATGGGCATGGCTGGACAGGGAATCATACCCAGGACCCTGCTTTACTAGTCTGGCAGCCACAAGTGCAACAGAGATATCCGAGCTGATATATATACAGTCTATATTATTATCATACCTATTAAGCAGAAATTTTAGATAGAGTTCAATGGCATTATTAGAGACCGTGTTGAGATTGCTTGAATTAATTAAATCAGTAACAATATTGATTACCACAGTTGAAGTTACTGTTATCTTTCAAGGCATCATTGAATTGCTAAATTTCTCATCACTTATTAAATACTGATATTTAAAGAAAAATGGCTTAATTTGTGTCTTGCTAAAAGTTTTACTTCTACGGTATGATGGAAGCTATAAATATTATAACATAATTCCCACCTTACACTTTCTTCTGAGTGGATCACCCCTGCCCCCATTGCCATGGTCGGGAGCTTTATACCAAAACACATACTTTAGAATGCATCACAACAGTATCCAAATATTTTGAAATTAACTGATTTGACATAGAAATTCAAAACATAAAAAGGTAAATAATTTGAAATGATATTTGATAAAATGTGTCCATCATAATTAGTCTAGACAAACTCCCATAAATTTCTCAATGATTCATCTTAGTTTTTGAGAGTAAAGATTTGGTTTGGGTGCTCAGGGAGATTTGTGTATTCTTGTTTAACTTTATGGTAATAAAATATTTATAATTACCATCCTAAGTTTACTTTATAGGACTAAATTATAGGGATAGCTTCAACGTGTTCAAACATCACATATTATTATTGTTATCAATAGATAAACGGATAAAAGTAGGACAAGTAGACACCGTAAATGTAACCCGAATTTCCTTGAAGTGTGAATCTTTAATAACAACAACAGAAAAAAAAGGACACCCTAATGAAACAAATAATGACTTGAAAAATATAATACAAACTTTCTAGTAGGTCATCAAGCTCTTTGTCAACTTCAGATTCTGCTTTTTGTGACTTTTCGTCTTCGTTTTGTTTACTTTCAGACATGTTCACGCCTTTTTCACATTTAGATAAGTTGTCCTTCAAATTATTCGAAACACTGAAACACATTAACAGGGTTTTGCGAGTCGACATGACAAATAATCTTTTTCAACAATTTACCAGAACAGTTTTTCCCAAGATGACCAAGGAACCCTTCTTCACTGGAAAAGTAAGACAATCAATAAAAAGGGGAAAGTATTTAACCAAACATCAGTCAAACTTACATTTCTCAAAAAATCATGCACAAATTCACATTGTATGCTTTATACAATCATAAATTCATTTAAGAAGGGTAAAGCTTCTGAGGTCAAAATGGTCTCAGGAAAACAGAGAAGGAAATGCCGTAATTCTTGAAATAAATATTTCCAAAAATTCTGATTTTTGCAATGCTTTTTGCAAAGTTCTCAGAGGGGGGGGGGGGTCCTAAGTTAGACTCTTCTGCCGTAATCGCATATGATAAATTATATCAATCGTACTCAGCATGTCAGCGGCAGTTTTGGGAATCTTGAAGGGGGGAGGACTACCAGTGTCATCCAAACTTGGACCTAATGGCCAAATTTTTAAATGACATTTCAACTTGGAGCTAATATAAAACCACATTTTTTTTAAATGCCATGGATATAATTATAAGGAAAATCGATTGCCTTATTAATTACATTGAAGTCTGCGCAGATTTTCTTTCAATTAATGTACCATTTGATACGCGACCGTATTTAACAAAGGTATATACACAACTTGTTCAACTGAAATTTTTCTATAAAATCTTGTTAAAATAAATATATATATATATATATGCAGTTATCGTTAATTGCCTTTTTGACAATTTTAAATTATGACCCGCTATCGAAGAATCGATCAGAAGTCGATATATACAGCTTTTCAGATATATACGTACTTAACGTTACGCCTTTCAGTAGTCGATATACACAGCCCTTCGTTGAAAACAACCTTTCAGTAAGATATACACAGTTACTTTTAAACAGTAGTGATATACAATATGTCTTTAGTAGTCGATAAATACAGTCTTTTAGAAGTCGATGTACACAGCATTTAAGTAATCGATACACACAGCTTTTCAGTAGCCGATATACATAGTACGCCTTTTAGTAGTTGATATACACAGTATTTCAGTAGTTGATATACACAGTGACAGTATTTCAGTAGTCGATATATAGTCTTTTAGTATCTCCATACAACTTTAGGGGCGATAACTTGATATACACAGTTCACTCATCCCTAGTAGGTCTACCGAAATTCATGCTGGACATATTTGTCATGAGTAGTAAATTCAATGATATAAGAGACTTTTTCAGTTCATTTTACTGTGCAGTATTTTCTTTTTAAAGTCGTATATTAAACACATATTTTATTACACAGATTCGTTTAGATTGATATATACAATCATTCTTTTATAGTCAGATTCTTTGATCCGCTTTGTCTGCTGGAACCATTGTATATTGTTCATCTTTTATCTCTTTTATTTGTACTTTCATATGATAGATAACATTTGTATTTCACATTACAATATAATTTAATATTATTTAACTCTAATTATACTGAAATAATTTGTACTTTCATAATATGATAGATAACATTAAAAATGTTTACAAATTACAATATAATTTAATAATATACAATTACCTCTAATTATATGAAATAACTCACATGTAAAACTTTGATCACTCATTGTGGCCAAATATAAAGACTTTTTTAGGGTCATTTTAAACTTCATAAATAAAAACATCCCCTATACTTGTAAGTTATTATTATATTATTATAGTATAAATATCTTAGCACCATAATTTTAAAAACGTCAAAAGCCTTTGTACCGGAGGATGTTATGCCATATCAACTATGATCAAACCTTTATTTCTCAATTTCACAAAAGTAGAGTTGTCGTATAAAAACTCAGACATGGTCATGGTGAAAATTCAAATGTGGTGGTACTCAAAGCAAGACAATTGTCACGGGGAATATATATGTGAAATATGAAAGCCATATCTTCAACCAATCAAAATTTATTGGTAACATTATTTTTTTTTTCAGCGGAAAAACAGAGAGTCGCACGCATCTTTTATCTGTACTTTCATATAATAGATAACATTAGTATTCCTTTATATTACAATATAATTTAATATTATTTAACTCTAATTTCTATAATGGAAAATTTTGATAGTAACATTTTGTCCTCTATATTACCCCGGATAATTCAATATTATTTAACTCTAATTTACACAACTTAAGCAGTGTTAAGTTAAGGATGCTTCTATGTCTATGATCAATATATTTAATAAAATGCTGTTTAACTGTAATTATATTGAACATATTCCTTTGTAAAACGTTGAAGGCCATTGTGACCCCGTACCCCCGGGGTCATTTTTATTTTATTTATATTTTTTGTACAAACTTGAATCCACATAACCTGAGGATGACTCCATGTGAGTTTCATCTTTTCTGGCCCAGTGGTTCTTGAGAAGAAGATTTTTCCAATATATTCCTATGTAAAACTTTGATCGTCCATTGTAGCCCCACCCTACCCCTGGGGTCATGATTTAAAAAAATTGAACCTACACTAAATGTACGTGAGGGTGCTTCCACATTACATTTTTCCTGGGAGTGGTTTTTGAGAAGATTTTTCAGTTTAAAAACGCCATTAATTTTTCACTAATTCATAGCTATCACCCCTCGGAAGAGGGCGTGGCCCTTATTTGTTCCTCTTCACGGTCACCTAAGTATTTTTTTTTTTGGCAAGTTTGGTTGAATATATACCTAGAGATTTGTGGTATATAGGGGATATGGAAATGTAAAAACTTGAAGCCTTCAGCTGAGGTGAGCTAAGGACTGAGATTCAAATAGCGTAAAATGTGTTGCACACTATAAATATTTGTAAAATTATGGATTTTTTAAAAATTTATTTAATAAAATACTACTTTCTCACCCTAAATATTTCCATTAAACGACAGCTTCAGTGGTTTTTCAATTTTTTTACGACATATGCTTTCTAATTTTCCGATTGTGCAAGGGTGTGTGTGTGTGTGTGTGTGTGTGTGTGTGTGTGTGTGTGTGTGTTACGCGGATCTAGAGAGAGAGTCAGGAACCCCAACCTCCACCCCCTGGAATTTGCAGATATACTAAACCAAGTAAAAGGAACCCTTGGACCCCTCTTAGCAAACGCAGACCCCTCGTCAAGAACACATACCTATGTAAAATTCAGGTCTGAAAAGTTCTGGTATGGAATTTTAAAAGTCAATCCCCCACACACACACACACCCCACACACACACACACACACAATAAGTTTTAATTATATGTTTGGGAAAGAATTAAAGTGTTGTTTTTTTTTTTTTTCTTGTCAAGAAATTTTTGGGTTGGAGATTTTTTTTTTTTGCCTGGGTTGCCCCCCCCCCCCCCTGGAAAAAAAACCTGGATCCGCGCCTGTGTGTTTTATCCAGTGTTGTCATTCCTTTTCCCTAAGAAATCACAGGAAATCCTACTATCTGTCTACATCTTTGACATATTACAGCGTAAATAAATCATTGGCTGCCCGGTTAGCTATCGATCAACATTTTTTATGACAATATCACCTCATTATTACATAATGCGTAATATAAATAATTATTACATAATGGGTCACGACCCACTCGGAGTTCCTCGCTATCGCACTAGTCTCGCTCAACCAGACATTTTTTGGTGGAATCTTGGAGACAGATATATAGAACATACCTAATTATTACATAATGCGGTCACGACCAAGGTGCCTGATCATAAGTAAACTGGTTCCCAGACGTTTAACCAATCAGAGTCGAGCACATGCTTACGAAAAGGGTCAATTAGTAAACACAACGGATTGACTCCCCAGGCCTGGGCATACATCGTGTCCACAAAGTGGAACAATGGTGCGAAATATTTTGACAGATATTTAACAGTTAAATTAACTGGATGTAGTTGCATATTCTGCACTGTTATGCCAAGTGAGCTGGATTCCTACAGCTGTTTGATTTTTACACATCGTGTGATCAGCTGATCTTAACATCATGGCAGATTATTTAAGTGATGCTTCAGACAGTGAATTAAACAGCCGGAATTCGGAGGATGCCAGTTACAGTAACCTCTCTACTATTCCGGATAACCTGATCCCCCGTGCCAAAGAGATCCTCTCCCTCAAACTGAACCATAATGAGATTTTACTGCTCCCACCCTCCATATCTTTGTTTGTGAACTTGCTCTCTCTTGATCTCAGTAATAATCATCTAACTCATATACCTAAAGAGTTAATCAGTCTCAAGTGCTTAAGGACACTTCTAGTCAAAAGCAATGGATTATCTTGTGCCTCTATTCCTAAGGACTTTGGACTGCTGTCATCATTGGAGCTTCTGAACTTCAGTGGAAATTCTCTGGAAACGTTCCCACCCCAGTTTACAGAACTTCCAAATCTACGGTATCTGTACCTGGGTGGGAATTGTATAGCAGAAATGCCAAACTCTATCAAAAACTTACAAAGGTACAAAGTACAGTTTTGTTTTTGTCTTTTCTCATATGATTGATTGCCTGAGGCAGTGTGCTGATGACAACTGTCAAACTCAAAAACAAATTTCACCTTTTGTTACACCAAGAAATGATAAAGTGCTTCCAAAAGCAATGAATCATTAGGCCTAGTGTATAAAAATATATATGATGCTTTTAATTTCGAATATTTTGTCCCATTAAAGAATGATATAATTTTTTATAAATGTAATGATATTATTTATATTTATATTATTCAGAGAAAGTCGGTTATAACGAAGTCACTGGGACCTATAAAATTAATTTGCTATACCCATAATTTGTATATCCCTGTAAAGAATTTGTTAAAATATACAGAAGCTGGGGATCCTAGATAACTTTGCTATATCCATGAATTTGCAATACTTTCATCTGAAATTGGTATATATATTGCTTTAAAATTTACTGCTTTTTAACCATTTTTCCAACATAAAAAAAACTCATTTACATGCATATGCAAGTTTAACAATTTTCTTGTTTTTTTTTCAGGCTAGAGGTATTGTACCTCGGTGGAAATCGTCTAACGGAGGTCCCGGCAGAAATAGGACAGCTCTATTACCTCTCATGTTTAATTCTGTGTGATAATCAAATTCAAAGCATTCCACCAACACTGATCCACCTCCGAAATTTACAGTCACTAAGTCTGCACAACAACCAGATCTCAACCCTCCCTCCCGAGATTGTGAGACTCAACCTGTCAGAACTCAGTCTCAGGAATAACCCCCTTGTGAACAAATTTGTACAAGACATGACTTACGAACCCCCCACTCTACTGGAGCTATCAGGGAGAGTGATCAAAATAGAAAAAGTCAAGTACGCCAAAGACGATCTCCCTAGCAACCTACGGAAATATCTTGGGTCAGCCCAGAGGTGTGTGAACCCCAAATGCAAAGGTAAATAATGGTTAGAGATTAAAACCTAGCAGATGTGAATGTACACATATTTAGTCACTGAAAGTTGATTCCTTTTTTTTTTTACAGGTGTGTATTTTACATCCCGGATTGAACATGTGAAGTTTGTAGACTTTTGTGGGAAATACCGCCTCCCCCTGTTACAGTACCTGTGTTCCCCCCAATGTAGAACGTCACCGGCCGTGTATCACAGCAGCAGTGACACGGAAACAGACGAGGAGGAAGTGGCCAACGCAAAACTACGCCGTGTGCTGCTAGGGTAGCCGCAAAAATATGTCGCATGCTGCAGGGGTAGTCGCAAAACTACACTGCGTACTGCTGGGGTAGCCGCGAAACTATGCCGCATACTACTGGGATAGCCGCAAAACTACGCCGTGTACTGCTGGGGTAGCCACAAAACTACGCAGCGTACTGCTGGGGTAGCCACAAAACTACGCCACATGCTGCTAGAGTACCCATCTACTATGTGACAAAGCCCCCCGCACAAATGGCAGAATAGATTTTTCTTCAATGCAATCAGTCACATTCATAGAATTATGGAAATGTTTGTCATTGTGGGTTGAAATGAATTTTAATATTTTCAAATGTAAAATTTTAACATATTACGGGTATTTGTATTATATTTTTAAGTAATTAGTTAAGTATAGTCTGTGAAAAGTATATTTCTGTTGAATCTGTCTCCTCTGTGTTTAATATCCAATAATACTGCTATATTAGTGTTTAATTTAACAGTTATCTTCAAATGAAAATTATTGACACTTATAACTTATTTTGGAATTGTTTTACTTTGTTTTTTCTGCTCCTATTTTGTATGCTAGAATACTTTCATTATCTCCATATTTTTCACTTGAGAAAATTTGCAAAATAGTTGAAATGCAACCATTACATTGAGCATCAGTATTTAGATTTATTTTTTTTGTTTAATTTAGTTGAATATAAACATTTTTATTTTTAAATACAAGTCAGTAATGAGCATATATCTAATTTAAAGTTTGGGCATTGGTTTCACGAAAAACAGGTCACTAGGAGATGAAATGTCATTACGGCATACTGAAATATTTACTTCAGTGTCACAATTTTGTTCTTTCACGCATCTTGGAATACACAATTTTAAAATAAAAAAAAATATAAAATTTGGGGAGAGTATACTTTGATTCTTATCTTAGGCATTCATACTTTATTGACACTAAAGGTATGATTGTGTGAAAATGGGCTATTTACTTAGCAATCCGATGAACTTATAATTTTACGTATATTATTTATTTAAAATGGAAACTATGTACATGTACATTATACTTCCAGAAGAAGTCTGTTTTCTAAAAAGGTGCTTTGAAATTTAAATGAATAAATTATTCAATTTAAACTGTATGGGCTTGAGTTTTAGATTTAGTTATAAAAGTTCATTTAAATATACATTGTCACAGTTGTGCTTCAAGTAGTATGAACACGAGTTTGGCAAAAATATTTTTTGACATTAACCTGGGATTAGTTCTAAAACTGTTAGATAGCTTTGAAAATCTCAGTAACTTATTTGTTAAGATCAAATAATATATTTAAAATATAATGTCTTCTTTTTTTGGTCACTTGAAATCACAATTTACTTAAGGTAAAGATTAATATAGATTGCAAAAGTACCTTTTGATCTTATCCCCAAGTTATTTTGTCATACAGGCAGCTGAACTGACCTAACTTGTACATTTAACCTCAATCCAAGCATCATGCCTGGGGCCATTTTTCCTTACTTCAGTTTAAATAATGCAATAGTCTTGTTTCTATTAAAACTAAGTTGGCACATAAAAGTAGAAGCGTACTTGGTTCATCACAGATTGATATGGTAGGAGAGCAACTCATTTAATGAATGAGACACTATTATACACAATGTAAATAAAAATTTACTTCGTAACCATTTACCTCACTTTGTGAGTATATACATGTATTCCTTAAAAATTTCACAAAATAAAATCCCTTTTAAATTACCAAGCAGTTTGAATTAATGAAATTGTTTCAATTATATTTTCATCTATAATTTTTTCTTTACACAATTTCTATGATTTTTATGCGCCCGGATCGATAGATCAGAGGGCGCATATTGTTTTTGTCCCGACTGTCTGTAAACTTAAACCATCGCCATAACTTTTGAATCATGAGAGATGGAGACTTTATATTTAGTATGCATACTCAACAAATTAAGCTCTTTTAAATGATATCAAGGTCAATGACCTTGTGACCTTGACTGTGACCTAAATGCAAAAAAATAGCTTTTTCAATCCTGTGCCATAACTTTTGAACCATAGAGATAAAGACTTCATTTTTCGTATGCACACTCCACTAATTAAGCTCCTTCATATGACACCGAAGTCAATTACTTAGTGACCTTGACTGTGACCTATTTGCTAAAAATAGCCTTTTTGAAACTTCTCCATAATATTTGAACCATAGGAGATAGAGACTTCATATTTAGTGTGCATGCTCCACTAATTAAGTTCTTTCAAATGACACCAAGGTCAATGACCTTGTGACCTTGACTGTAACCTATATGCTAAAAATATCTTTTTCAAACTTTGTTGCCGCCGGGTACATATCACAAACACATCTTGTTTTTTTTTAAGTTATAAACCCTTTTTTAAAAAGCATGTGGTCAACTTTGAATACAGTAAAACTGTTTAGTACCAACACGAATATTGCAAATTCACGGATATAGCAAAGTTATATTGGATCCCCAACTATATTATTTTAAAGAATTCTTTATATGGATATAATGAATTACAGATATAGCGAAGTAATTTTATAAGGCCAAGTGACTTCCTTATAACCAAGTTTTACTGTATTTAACATGAAATATAAATATTCTCACTTGACCTTCTGACTTTGGTGAACTAGATACAGGATAACAATTCTCATAAGAAGTGTAGTGTCCGGCACAACAAGAATAGATAAGGGTAACATCATGTGCTGTCCTGGTTTTATTACTGATGCATGACATGAATTTATTTACATGATATGACACCTGTTTATGTACAAATGTGTTGCATTTAGCTATGCCATGAATAGTTTATCATTATCTCATGATCTAAAAAAAATTCTTGATAAATGGTAAAGCATGTACATGGACATTTTTGGATTGCTTTATAAAAAGAATTCTGATGGATTGAATTTCTACCTTTTTTAAGGCAAACACCATTACTGCCATAAAGTTATGACCTTTTATTGCACTTTGACTTTACCACCGTCCTGTTAGAAAATGTTTCAGCCTGCCTAAAGTCAAACTTGCTTTAAGTTGGTGACTTTCACATTAAAGCTCCTCCTACTCTTCTGACATGACCTGTCAATCATCCTCCATATCGCTGCCCTTATTGGATCCCTCGCTCTGAGCGCCACTCCCCTCTTGAGATGCCCCACCCCCTTCTTCTTCACTGTCACTCTCCACAATCCTTGCTTTCTTTTTCTTAGGACCTTTCTCTTCCTCCGAATCCTTCAACAAATTATCAAAACAGCATTACATTCAAGCAATGTAAGGCCAGCTTTTCTTAATATAATCTAATTTTTAAAAAAACATTGCAAAGACAAAGTTTAAATAAATTAAACTTTTTCAAGGGATCATACAATTATCTCAAATACCATGGACATCTCCAAGTTATTTGGATTGAATTCTCAACCACCCTTTTCAAAGAATTGTTTTTAACTTCAATATTTTGAACTTTTTTCATATGAATTTTTAATAAAATCTGTTGCATTATTAATTTTGAGACAACAAGATTTGACTATGTGTACATTGAAGTTGATCTGGACCGAATGAAATTCAAAGACTAGGACTGATTTACAAACTGTAAACATGGCACCTATGTAAAGACATTCAACACATTTACCATGCCTGAAGTTCATTGCAATGGACTCTGGTTATATTGTGTGGCCAGATTTGAGGAGGGAGGGGGGGGGGGAATCACATACATGTATTTTCATCTAGACAAATTTTCATGGTTCAAGGAAACATTCTTATACGGCTTTTTATTCTGTGGTTGACAAACTGTTTATCAAGTTGATATACATTTGAATTTTTTTTATTTGTTGGAGGGCATAAGTTGTAGGTCTATCCATACCAAGATAACAATGAAAATTTAACTTTCAAGAAAATTAGTTCATTTCACAGTAATAACCATGTAGTACATGTACCGGTAATTGTTAGCAGCTAATGCCAATACTTGTACAATCATATGGAAAACAGAAAAGACAGTATCCAGACTACAAAGAAGGGAAGTTATACTGCATTTTATTGCCCAATTTTCCTGTCCTTCACAATTCTTGTGAAATGAAATAACAGTAATGACAATTCATTTTTGGGGGAGGGGGGGTGTTCATGTTCATTTTGGATTCCCAAACCTTATTTATCTAACTGTGAAAAACATATTTTCAGTATACTTTCTTATCCTAAATCAGTATTGCATAACTGAGATGATTGAGCAATTCATTGAGAGGTTATGTTCTAGTTCATGATCCTTCAATGTAGACGTTTAAATTCCTATGAGACCGCTTTTATCTTGTCTCTGATATTATGTTCCATATCATACCAATATGGATTTTTTAAGTCTGGTTAAAATTTTAATTCAAGTTAAACATGTGTTTGTCCTAATTTATTTTCTATGATGATTCCTGATTTTTATTGAAGCAGTTTTCTTTGTCTCTCTTGGACTTGTTCTAAATTCTTACTCTGGAATTTAAAGAACATGTGTATTTCAATAAATGTGCAATTTTTAAATCTGAATAATTCCCTCTTGATTTAAGTTAAATAATCATTGACACTTTGTTCTAAATTCTAAACTTAAGACTATTATTTCTACCTCTTATATATAGTGATTATAAAAATAATATGCTTATTTAACATAAACCCTTGTTACACAAACATTACTTAATTTTGTGCATGCTGAGATGATTCATAACACCTGTGATTTATATAATATACAGAAACAGGGTACAATAAAAAGTCAGCAGAAAAGGTCCACAGGCCACAAGGCTCACCTGACAAATGAATTTTTTACAATGTATCTGAACTGCATCAAGAGATTGAGAGCTGATTCAAATGGGGCTACTTAAGACCAGTTACAGTAGCCAAACGGTTGTTGAAAGGAAGAATTTTAATCTACATACAGTCAAAACTTGATACTGTAAACCAACTTTTATTCACGTGTGAGAAATATTCATGAGTTCTGCAACCTACTTTTATTTGTGAATATTAATCACCCCGAAACTAATAATTTTGATAAGTAATTGTAGAGATTTTTTCCTCAGTTACAAAAATTTAATTGTCACAGATTGATTTCAAACTGACGAATTGTGAATAAAAGATGACCTGAATAATAGTTGGTTTAGAGTATATGAACTCAATGGGACAAAAAAAATTAGAGATATTCAGCTCTTTGAGATTCTGATTGTAAAATACATGAAGAAAAGTAGTTGTGACTTCCATTAAGCATGTTATAGTAAAAGTATATCAACCTAAACAATACATCATCAATACTAACTCTTATCAAACATCAACCTCTACATGGCAACAGGGAATACTAGCTGATGTTTTGAGTGTCCTAAAACAAGGTCAAAGGTTCATCTACCTTCTGTCTGAGAGAGAAATGTGTTATCAAGGAAGGACATTGCCTTTAGAGCACTGAGTTCTCCTCAGGTGATCTTATCTTGAAGGGTATCTGTACTCCACTTTTACTTTATATCGTATATCTTGTTGTACAATATAAATAGTGAAAGACATTATTCTGCCCCTCCCTGAATTATGATTCCATTTTTTTTAAGTATACAGTGTACCAGTAAAGTGCAAGGTAACATCAGAGAAAACCTGTCCCAAATATTTAGCACAATAACTTCAGAGTAAAATTGGATTGAAATTTCCATTCTATATCAAGGGAGAGAGAGAGAAAGAAAGAGCGAGAGTCTGAAAAAGAAATCTTCATCAAAATGACATTTTTTTATTATTTGTTTTTTTTTCATTTGAAATTCTGAATCATCCAGACTCTCATACTTCTATTGCCTAGCCTCCCTCCTCCCAACAGAGTATCTGTGTTTCTCTGAAATGATCACTTGTATGTCAGCTGTACCAAACTACCAACCTTTTTTGGGTCAGCAGAGTATTTGCTTAATTGATTAACAGTTAATTGGTTGACATTTACAGAATATTTACATGATGTATGATAATTGCTGTTTTTATACTTTTTGTTACACAGTCTAACCAGAAATATGTCAATAGGACAATTTAACCCACATCTACATTTGTAATGTGCAACTGTGCAGTGTGAACTTCAGAAGCTGAGGAAGGCAATTTTAAGTTTCATTTCTTTGTTAAAAAAGAATCTGTTTGTGAAACACTGATGCCCCTGTATGGCAACTTATGACAAAGATTAAAGTTTTTCAAAAGTAGGTAAATTCAAAGTTCAAGGTCAACATTTGTAAAATTTAAAGTCCTTTACTAACTGTTCAAAAGTTAAGGCCAAGGTTGAAGTTTTTTTTTTTAATAGGACAAACTGCAAGGTCAAGGTCAAAAATATTTACATCCATGGAAAGGACTTAATTATCATGATGAATACACATGTGAAAAATGTAAGCCCTAGCAATAACTGTTCAAAGTTATGGCCAAGGTTAAAGTTGGGTAAATTTTTGCAAAAGTGGATCAAACCCCAAAGGTCAAATTCAAAAGGTGACGTGAGGTGTGACAATTCTTGATGTCTCCCTCACGCACAGGGTGACAACTGTTGTCACCCTTCAGATGACAATGAGATAGCCTAAACGAGCACGCAGAGTTACAAGTGTGTTGCCGCCCTTTGAATGAAAATACAGTGGTTTAAGTGAGATAACTCTTCATAAATAATTATACATGCACAATTGCTAAATATGCGGGATCGGTAAACAATAAATTCTAACGATGACGTCAAAGTTGTCTGTTGACATATTTTGAAAGTATGTAGTCATAGCAAAGTAGGAGAAACAAGAGGTTTGATTAATTACTACTTCCCACTCTATATAATAGAATTATATTCTTCAGGATAATAAAACTATTATGGACTGTTTAGAGTTTAGAAGTGCCCTCTGGTGACAACCCTACTCAGACCTGAAAATTGGTGATGTCTCCCTTCTAAACAGTCCATATTAAATTGTATATTGCCCCCCTCCCCTTTATAAGAGCTATGAATAAACGAATTGTATTATTTTTTGTGTGTGCATCATAATTAATTAACTTAAAAAAGGTTTTTTTTTGATAAATAAATTTAGAACAAGAAATTAATTTCATTTGGCTCCATGTTAACTTTGTTACAAGCAATAAAACGTTAAAAAAAAATCAATGGTGGGGTTAATGAGGGCTTAACTAGTCTAAATAAAATTAACACACTTATATTTTTACATTTTTATATATATATACAAATTTACCTAGTACCCAGGTACTTGTTCAGAAAATCGTCTGAGTAACTAATTATCAAAAATTGACCAATTTGACATCCCTAGTAAAAATAAAATCTAAGTAGCATATGATGAAAAACAAAAGTTTGATAAAAATCAAGAATGATGCAACACAACACCTGTCCTATGAAAGACCTAGCTGGCACATTGCTCAGGATCAGCTATAGCACTAGATACAGCTACACAAAAAAATATATATTATCATTTATGCACATCCTGAACTTTAAATGTAAGGTTTAAAGTGAAAGTTATTCGTTATATCATTCATCAAGTTTACAATATAATCTTAAGTCATAGGGAATGAAAATCACTTTGATGTAAGTGTAAATTTGTTATAAGCATGTTTATGGCATGCCAAATTCAAAAAAATGAGCTAAACATAGTTTCATAGTCGATAAACTAGGTTTATCAGTTGTTAACTATAGTTTACAGACTGTTAACTATAGTTTACAATGTTAATCTATATTTCACATCTGTAAACCATAGTTAACACGATAATCTATGTTTCAGAACTGTAGACTATACATAGCACTGAAAAAATCATTTGCGATTGCAAAACATAGATTATCTGATAAATACAGTTTCACGATTTGTAAACTATGGTTTACAGCTCTTAACCATAGTTAACGATCTCATAAATATAGTTTCATGATTTGTAAACTATGATTTACAACTCTTAACTATAGTTCACGATTGTAAATTATAGTTTACAGATGTGAATCTATGTTTATCGACAAAATCTATCGTTAACTTTTATTACAGACAGATAAACTTAGATTAGCATTCGTAAACTATAGTTAACAATCGTTAAATATAGTTTTACAGATGAAAACTATAGTTAACGAATTGTTAACTATAGTTCATAGTTTACAGTCAATAAACCTAGTTTATCAACTGTGAAACTAAGTTTAGCTCATTTTTGTGAATTTGGCGTGCGTTACATGTTTGCTATAACCATGTTTTACTGTATTACAAGGAAGTCAAGGTCAGAGGACAGGACATAGTTCAAGGACTTCTCTATCTAATCACAGGAATAAATACATCAAACAATGAGTATTCTAAGGTATACATCAAACAAGAGGCCCATATGGGCACTTGAAATCAATACACATGAGCATGAATAAAATGATTTAATATATATGTATAAACACACAGAAACTAATGCTTTCAATAACCATAAATTGATTCTATACACATGTATATGGAAGATCTTTATTAATTTTGCAGATTAAACATAATAAATATTTCAGCTGCTCCTTCTCTGTTAATTTGTGCATGTTAATACATGTCATTTTAAGACTGAAGTGCTCTAATTATGAATGTGCAGATCAGTTGAGGAGGAATTCTGTGCTCAATGTTCAGCTGAAGGGGAAAACTGTGCTTAATGTTGAGTGTGCTCATCGTCCCCTGCTTTTGCGAAAGCAAAGGGACATTAAATCTCATTCGTCTGTCAGTCTGTGGGTCTGTCTGTCCATCACAAAAACGTTAACATTGGTCATATCTTTTGATAGGAAGAGATAGGACTTTCATACCACACATGTATATTACCTCTGATAAGACCTTTCCAAATACGCTATGATTTTTGACCCCATGACCTTGACCTTGAAGTTTGACCTATTTTAAATAAAATTAATCATTACTTTGAATTGGCCATAACTTTTGAATTAGAAAAGATAGGGTTTTCATATTAGAGATGTGTATTACCTGTGACATGAACTTACTTAATACACTAAGATTTTTGACTTTGTGACCTTGACCTCGAAGTTTGACCTAATTTTCATAAACTTTAACCTTGGACATATCTTTTGAATGAGAAACGATAGGACTTTTATGTTAAAATGTGTATTACCTGTGACAAGACCTTCCTAAAACACTATATTTTTTTTTACCTCTTGATCTTGACCTTGAAGTTTGACCTACTTTTCAAAAACTTAAACATTGTCATGAATTTTGAAGGAGAATAGATAGGGCTTTCATATTAAAACTGTGTATTGCTTGTGAAAGACCTTTCTAAATACCATATGATTTTTGATCTTGTGACCTTGACCTTGAAGTTTGACTTACTTTTCAAAATTGTTAATTTTTTCTTATAACTTTTGATTGAGAAGAGATAGGGCTTTCATATTTGACATGTGCATTACGATATTACCTGTGCAATATATTTTCTAACATGCTTTGATTTCTGACTCCTTGACCTTGACCTTCATGATTGACCTTACTTTAAAAAAAAATTCAACTTTGGTGATAATTTCTATATATTCACATTCAGTGTAATTTTCTTTATTAAATCCATTAGAAATCCACGACGTTCTAATTTCTATAACACACTCGAAACCTTGTCACAGTGCGGTAGAACACACAGTAGGAACTACATGCATTTTCAATATTTAGGAACACTAAAATGTATATTGTTTTGACACAATTTCATTTAAAAAAACTTCCCTTTAAAAAATTAACATAAAATACAACAAATGTGCATTAAAACTTAACTTGTCATTTTTTTTCCCTCGCAATGTTTATTTGCATTATTTAACTTTCCAACGTCACAAACGGCATTCCAACATTACGTACGGGCTATTATGTTTATTAAGCACACCAATACCGAAGGGCGCTAAATTCACATTACACATGAACGAAATAAACAATTATGATAAAGGAAAATTAGAGAATGTAAATGTAAGCATTGAATTCATATTTTGGGATGTCTTCGTTCCTGTAACACACCTGGCCATGCCGACAAATTATCATACCCCGCTAAACGCGCAGTTTTCAATTTGTTGGCACCGCCAGGTGTGTTACAGGACCGAAGACATCCCAAAATATGAACTCAATGCTTAAACGACATCTGATAGGGTGCTTATATTTGACACAATATGTCATAAAAAAATGACATCTCAGCCACAAAGACACCAAAAGCGAGGCACCACAATTATTTGAATATACTCATAATTCTACGTGTAGGTTAACAGCATAACTAAAATTTCATTTCACCAATAACTAAACATTGAACACAGAGAAAAGAGCATAATATGAGAGAAATTAAAGATGAATATCCAATCTGTTGCCTTCCACCTATTTTAAATACAGCACAAAGAAACATATTCAACTGATGATGTGCTATCTTTCGCATGGAGTGATACTGTCAGATCCCCATTAATCTTAAGTAACTTGATAATATTTTAGACTGCTACTACTATCACAGTTAAGTCTGCAACTACTGTCTTTACGCACCTAATAATGTTTTAAAATGTCTGTTAATGTTTTGTTTGTTCACAGTTTAACATCCCTCTCAATAATTTTCATTCATATGGAGACTCCGCCATCTGCTGGTGGAGAGCTGCAAATTTTGACCTATGATCGGCAGTCAGGGCTGGTTCTTTTCATGCCAGCATCGACTATGACACAGGACCTCTGTTTATAGTCTCATCCGAAGGACCGGTCACCATGTCCCACAGTGGGATTCAAACCCGCAATGTTAGGATAAGTCCTTACTCTAGAGCAGAAACTCTACCACTGTGCCACCTGTTAATGTGCTTAGAGAGCTATAAATACCAAACTCAGTGTATTTCCTACCTCATCACTTCCGCCTTTCTTGGCCCTCATCAGTCGCCCTGATTTCTCCCCATCTGAGTAAGAATCATCACTGTCTGAAGAGTATATTGTCTGGAACCGGTCAGCTACAAAAATAAAATTAAAATCTCTCTTCAAGACAAGCAATCTTAATGTTTTACTATCATCATTTTTTTCTCTATTCTATTCTGTTTATAGGCTAATACCTTTGGCACTTAACCCATTTTTGTTTATATGTTAACACCCTTGACACCTATCCTGTTTCTGTTTATAGGCTAACAAAGGCAACTTACCCCTTTTTCAGCTTATTAACATTTTGATGCTTACCCTGTTTCTGTTTATACTCCTTTTTCAGCTCCTTAGCCTTTGACACTTACCCTGTTTCTGTTTATACTCAATTAACCTAGCTTTGACACTTACCCGTTTCTGTTTAGACTCCTTTTTCAGCTTGTTGATCTTTTGACACTTACCCCATATACTGTAAAAGTACTTTTTTCCGTGTGGTGTTTACTTATGCTATGTACGCAATCACAAATTTTCCGCGGAAATTTGTCCAAGTGTACTTTTTATAAATGCAAGGCATATAGAGACAGTCTAAGAAATCCGCGTAATTTTCAACCCGCGGATTAAACGGAAATTGAGATTCCGCGGAATTATGACCCCGTGGAAAAAAGTACGTCTACAGTATGTTTATATGTATAAACACCTTTTGACACTTACCCCGTTTCCGTTTGTACTCCTTTTTCAGCTCGTTAACCTTTGACACTTACCCCGTTTCTGTTTATACTTCTTTTTCAGCTCATTAACCTTTGACACTTACCCCGTTTCTGTTTATATTTAGACCTTTCGACACTTACCTCGTTTCTGTTTATACTCCTTTTTCAGCTCGTTAACCTTTGACACTTACCCCGTTTCTGTTTATACTCCATTAACCTTTGACACGTACCCTGTTTCTGTTTATACTCTTTTTTCAGCCCCTGACACTTACCCCGTTTCTGTTTATATTCCTTTTTCAGCTCCTTACACCTACCCTTACTGTTTATACTCCTTTTTCAGCTCCTGACACTTACCCCGTTTCTGTTTATATTCCTTTTTCAGCTCCTTAAACTTACCCCGTTTCTGTTTATACTCTTTTTTCAGCTCGTTGAGCGACACGCCTCCCTCATCATCGTCCTCCCCATCCTCTAGATATCGAGCATTCAGACCGCGATGCTGACTTCTCTCTTTCATTCGCCTCCTTGTACTTTCCCTTCGTATGGAGGCTCGAAGCTTTTCTTCCTCTTTCTATAATAAAATTTACCATTTCTTTACATATCAGGAACAAAGGGCAGTAACTTCTAATCACTTAAATAGAGATTGATATTTGATTTCTTTCAGCCTTGATTTTAAACTCCATCAGAATTAAAGGGAGATATTTATTGTGTGATGTAGAGATACGAAATTGAGAAATTATCGGTAATGTACTTATATGTCCCTCCAATATAATGACTGAATAAACTAGAAAACTGACCAGTCAGCAAGGGCCCCGCCATGGGGTGGAATTAAAAGGGTGCAGCTTACAGAATGATTAATAAATGTACGAAGAATAAGCAACAGCAACTGTATTCTTAAAATTTAAAGATAATTCCTGAATATTCAAAAACTTGAAAATAATATTCTTTTATTTACATTAGGCAGTAAAAAACAACATTGAATGTATATTTAAACAATTATGAAGCTTTGTGTTCAATGAATGCAAATATCATGAAGGCTTGACCTTAACTTCAAACAAACAGCAGTTGCAGACAAAGGTTTTCATTAATTTTAAAGTGACAGATAAAGAAAAGCCTACTTAATTTTCTGCAGCAGGCTAGATAATTAATCCCAAGGGATTAATTGTACCTCTCTCATCACTTTCTTCTAAATTTACAATAAGAACTTTTTCAGTGTTAATGATAGAATTGGGTTTTTATACAACTACATTAAAAATTAATTATACATGTATTCTTGAACTAATTTTAAAATAAAAAAGTGAAAAAAGTGAAAAGAAGTAAATCAAAAAATCTTCTTTAATCTATTTCTTTTTTTTTTTAGAATTCAATGAAATCATAAATATCAAACAAAAATAAATTATAAAAATTTATATTAAAATCCACATTTCAGAGTGTTCATAGCATTCCAAATTGATTTAACTTCAAAACAAACTTCATTTGCAGACAGAGGTGGTAATTAATCTCAATGTGACAGATAAAGATAATGCTCTGGATTTTCTTCAGGAGGAAAGCTAATTAATCCCAAGGGACTCCTTGCATGATTTCAGTTTACAATGCGAACATCTTCAGCAATTATCTCTCTTTGCTGATGCATTCTTATTTAAAGTTAAGGAATCTACCCCACTACCCCAGCTCCAAACCATGGGACACAGAGAACCAAACTTTGCATCATAATATGTATTTCTGCCTACTGAACTACTGTACCAAATTAGCACTTGATTGGGCAACCATAAAAAAAGTTGCCCATTCATTCTTATGCATAATTAAGGAATCTACCCCACCACCCCAGCTCTTAACCAGAAAACACAGAGAACCAAACTTAGCATAAAAATATGTATTTCTGCCTACTGAGCTACCATACAAAATTTGAACTTGATTGGGCAACCATAAAAAAAGTTATTAGAAAAAAACAGAAAATTTGTGGACGGAAGAGTGACAGACGGACAGACAGACAGACAGACAGACAGACGGACGGACGGACGGACGGACAGACAGTGATTACTATAGGGCACCCGCAAATCCTTGCGGGGCCCTAATCAATATGGAGGACAAATTCCTTTTAGGAATCACGTTCCTCTTTAATCTGTACACAAGGAGTAAATCTGTATAAAGTTAAGCTGTGCACATGTAATCTGAATATATTCCAATATATGTCAATTCTGTAGAGTTTGGGAAATGTTATAATTATAGTACCTTGATCATTTCACTTCTGTGTGCATCAGGATCACGACCTGAAATGGGAAGGACCTTGACCTTCTGAGCTTTGGTTGACCTGTCTGCTAAAGACAAGGTCATCTTTCTGTGGGTAAAGGATTCTGTTGAATGTGGCCTATATAGAAAATACAAATTCAATATATATATATTGCATATTTTAAAAATGAAAATTGTAAGATCTGACTCATAGCTAAAATATATTCCATTATCATTCTTTTAATGCTAAGTTGAGATAACCTAAGTAATACATTTTTTGTACAAAAGACTTCAGAATAATACTGAGACATTTTAGTTAGACTCAGTTTCAAATACAACAGAAAACTGTCAGTATTATTAACTGCAGTGAGATCGTCACCTGAATGCCAGTTTGGTTTTAAAGATGTTCTGTCCCTGTAACCCCGTTCCTTGTCGTACAAACAAGTGATTGAAGTCTCCCTGTATTGGCATTGTGTGGACATCAAAGATTTCATCACCCAAGTGGAGGGACATGCTGCAAACAAAAGAAATTTACAATACAGTCATTCAGTCAAACTGAGTGTATCTCACAGTCAAATCTAAATACTCAACTTTCAAATGTCCCTCATTGTAACATATACAAAATTTATGTACATACAAAGAACAGTTTTAAAAGTTAATTTAGTCTATAAAGAAGAATACTATATGTTTTTTTCTCCATAGGGTAATAATTATGCATAGTCAGAATGCTGGCTTCATTTGTGGGCATAATGTTACACAGATTTCTTGTGTACTATTAAAGAGGATGGACTTAAATGCATTTATAGTAAGCACTGACCAAAAATAAATTTAGGTGTGTACTTTGCATACATTAATTCCTTGCAGAAACATGTTCATCTACAGTAACTAAGAGTCAGTCTTCATATATTTAGTTTAAACTTCTACTGAACAGGAAGACAGAGGAAATTCTGACCTGCCATCTGACCAGCGGACTACACGAGCGTTACTTTCCCGTACTGGGTTCCCCAGTTCATCTACAGCCTCTGTACCGTCTTCATTTAACTTCTTTCTCCAGCGAATTGTGTTCTCTACCTGTTCATCCGATTCAAAAAATCAAGAGAAAATTTGAGGTTTTTTTTAAAAAGAATTTCTACTCATCACAACAGATTGTTTCATCAAAAATATTGATATACAGTGTATCATTTTACAACAGACCTTAAGTTTAAGACGAGCTCTGCCTTCTTCATCTAAAACTTCATCTTCATCAATTTCGTCTTCATAAGTCTGGTTATCATAGGGTCTGAAAATAATAGCATGAAAAGTAACTCCTGAAAATGTAAAGGTTTCCCAGTGGTCTGAAATTCACTGTTGTCAGAGTTGTTGCCCTTACCTTGTTTCCACACTGAGGAAGTTTGGCAGTTTGACATAGTGTAGAATTTTCCCGAGGTTTGTCATGATTCGAGGAATTTCTACCTCAATCCTCGTCTCTGGAACCTCTTCTTCTGCCTGCTCCTCATCCTCATCATCTATAACAGGACCCTGGTAATAATACAAGTCATAGCATCAGAAACAGTACAAGAAATTAAATAGATTCTAGATGTCAATGCATCGGTGTCCATAAGAAGAAATTAAGTTCTAAATAAATGGATTCAACAAACTTGTTTTTGAAACAGGGACACCAAATAAATTATGCTTTACATGAAGTATATAACTCTTGACAGAAATATAAATTTTGACAAAATATGTTTTACAGTCATGTAACAGTTCACAGGTAACAGGTTATAAGGGGCACCTGTCTTTCTTGGTCAGATTTTTCCCCTTCCTCCTCGGCGTCTGATTTCTTGGCCTTGTCTTCCTCATCTGAGCTGATGTCATCAGCATCCCCAAACAGGTTCCCCACTGTGGCTGTAAACAAAGGCTAACATGTACACTGGATGTAAGACTAAAGCGATATTATTGTTGTATTAGGGCTTGAGTTTGTGATGTAAAATTATTTTAGAGAATTATGTGTATTCATTATGTGCATGTATGAACAGCAAATTGTAAAAGAAAAATTTCATAATTTTTTTCAACAACAAAATGTTCCATTATTACATATGACAAATAAATTTTAAAAATTCATGACTGTTTTCAAAATAAAAAAGTAATCAACTACAATATTTCAAAATAAATATATATTTTTGTTCGTTTCTATTTGTTTTTTTTTTTTAAATATTCTTGTACAATGTGTTAAATTCAATCAAGAACTAGAATTGTCCAATAGGGACAAATACCCCTGCTGGGTTTTTCAGAGTAGGTGCAAATTCACAAATATTTATGGATCTATTAAGAGGTGTTCACTATTTTCTTAGAAACAATTTGAGTGCTCATTATATATATTTTTTTAATTAATGAAATTGAGGTGCAACCAAATAAACCATCATACTAATACATTGTAACAGTTTTTTTTATTTCATTGAAAAAATGAATTGCAACTATTTGTCATGATACTCTGCAAATTGATTGTTGAAAAAACATTATACAGAATCATATTAATCTATATAAATTAATATCTAAATTCATTTTAAAAATAATAAAGTGCAGTCAGCCTCAGCATGATACTCCAATCAAATATTGTTCATTCAATTATTATAAACAGTTTAGAGTGCAAGAAAATCATGTCAACCTTTTTTTGCGTAATTTTTCCATTCATTATAATAATTGTTTAAACATCTCCTGTGTTGCAAGCTTTAATTGTAACAAATAATCATCAACTGGTTGCATTATAGCTTGACAAATGCCCCTCCTCCATAAACATACACATATGCACATCTTTCATGTGGGACATGATGATCTGAAATTGGTCACTTGATATTTTCAAAAAAATATATACATACCCCGGTATTTCAATTTAACTAATATGTCTTAAAAACTTGATCTATACCAAATTGATTTTAGAGATATATATTACTCTGATATTACCGTGCAATTTTAAAAAAAGTTAAATAAGAGACTGGCCATCAAATGACAAATGACTGACCAGCAGTTCTTCTGTCTAATTCCCAAAGGACACAGATAAGAGCTCCTTGGTCAGAGATATGCTCTAACAGAAATGATTGAGACAGCTTAAGCTTCCCTACAGAGAACTCATTAATTAATCTTTGACTGGATGTATGCCCACTAATTGCTATCAAGGGATGAATGGATCTTAACCTTCTCCTTTGTAGTGCAAACAAAATGCTGAAATTAAATCTGAAAACAAAGATTTTGTATAAATTTGTTACAAAGATTTATACTGAAAAAAAAATTGTGTAATCTTGATACATCATTTTGAATAAAGTTCCTGCATGATTCTCAAGATTTGTAGGGACTATCTACCAAAATTTATTTTTTTTAAATACTTGATTTATTTGGATTTTATATCATACTAAAAGTTTCAATCTGAAATTAATGTGGAGAATGAGCATGCTGACTCCAATCCCCCCACCCCACCCCCACATACACACACAATATAATTAGTTTTAATTATATTATACAATATCAATTAAGTTTTTTATACAATTTCAAATTAGTTTATTATACAATATCAAATTTGATTGAAGTTGCTTTTTCTCAAATTCGTTATATAAGTTAGGCTAGTCACTAAAACTATTTAAGGCTGATTCCTTAGCCCAGTTCCCAAGAGACAGATAACAAGTTCTTAATCAGAAACGTTCTACAAGTTAGCTCCTTACACTAAACTAATTAATTTCTCTCTAATTTGACATGCAATTTTCTGTTATCAAAATTCTCCTTGACCAGTGCTTCATAATTATACCCTTGGGAGAGGTAGATTTTCTCTTATAAAATAATATTTGTTATGGATTGCTGTAAAGTATATAATAAAATCAAAAGCCTGAAAGGCTTCAATGGCGTCGAACAAGAAAAACAATTTCAAAAGATCTGCAAATAGGTCAAGTGAGTGACTCCAGTAACATAATAAAATTAAAAAAAAATAGTCTTAACACATATACAGTATAGGGCCTGATAGCCTTGTGTCCTGGTCCGAATGAGTCAGGGTTCGAATTGACGAGACATCGTCAGAAATGTCCATCCTCTCTATATCAATCTAATTTCTTTTCAGTCAGTCGAAGACATATGAAGGGTTTCATAAATTATTTTAATTATTAATTGCCATTGTCAGAGTGTTGTTCTGTTGTATAGTGATTGCATCTTAACTACAACCATGACTCTAATGTTACAAGTACGATCGACTTACGATAAGGCGCGGTAAACAAATGGAGGAAATAGATAAATACAGTAATACTGGCATTACTGGTCAATATCGTAGGTTGTTCGGCTAAAACTGGATTGAAGATCCTGAAAGTAAAGCTAAGATTAAGAAATTCAATCTTTATAGTCTTGTTGTATTCGTGTTTATTTTGTAATTATTTTACCGTATTTAAGATTGTTTGTATTACAGTAATCGGTCCCAAATGTGATTCATGTCATTCGACACACCCTCTCAGTAGAAATTCATCCGCAACAACCATAACGTTTTTCATGCGTAAAAATTAAACATAATATTGTTGTTTTGTAGTAGTATTAATTGAAGATACAATTGATTTAATTTTATATTCAAGCTATTATTCATTGTGAACGTTTTAAAAGAAATTGGTTTACAGCTGTTGCTATTTTCTATTGCGGATGCATCCACTGACACGTGCGGTCGCGTAAACCTGACTGATCGCTAGATGACGATTGGGCAAGCCCGACGCCATAAAAAAATATTTTCTTAATTTAACATGTTTTAAATAGGGATATTGCAACATTCTTACATTTTTAGGGATTGTTTAATTCAATAGTAAAAGACAGCTATTTTTTTAAATTTCACTTTAATTAAAGGTCACAGTGACCTTGAAATAGGTCATGACACACCTTCTACCCAAGATGCATAAATTGGCCAAGTTTGATGATTGCTAGTCTAATAGTTTTCTAGTTATGAGCCAAACAAAACAACAAAATAAAAAAGAAAAAATGCCTGTAAAATGCAGAAAAATCATCCAATCATGATGAAAATACCAGGTGCACACCTTCATATGGTGAATAATGAGTGTACAAATTTTCAGACAAATCCATCCAATAGTTTCTGAGAAACGGTCCGGACAAAATCTTGTCTACAGACAGACAGACAGACGGACAGATGGACATGGTGATTCCAATATACCCCCCTAAACTTCGTTTGCGGGGGTATAAAAAAATTGATAGGCATATTTACCAAGACTAAAATTGTGAGTTAAAAATGGAGACGGGCAAATAAACATATTTTCAATTGATGCCTTCTCATACAACTTACCTCCCATATCATCATCTGAGTCTGACCCAGAGCCCACCTTCTTTTTTTTCTTCTTTCTTCCAATGTCTGACCCACTGTCACTTCCTGAGCCCCTCCCTGTCAAAAATTGGTCAAATTCCTCAATATTAAAAGTTTACGCCAGTATTTTGTGAATCATTAGTACAATAAAATTTAATTACAAACAAAATATTCAACACAACAGAGAAATTTTAACCATTATAAAATAAAGTCCAGTTTACCTGGACTCCGTGATCGGCTCCTGGATCTACTCCTAGCTGGACTGCCAGATCTGCTTCTGGCTGGAGATCCAGACCCACTTCTAGCTGGACTCCCCGACCTACTCCTTGGACTCCCTGACCTACTTCTTGGACTTCCTGACCTGCTTCTGGCAACTGGAGTGCCAGACCTGCTTCTTGCTGGGGAACCCGACCTACTTCTTGGACTCCCTGACCTACTTCTTGGACTCCCTGACCTACTTCTTGGACTACCTGACCTACTTCTTGCTGGTGAACCTGACCCGCTTCTTGCTGGGGACCTTGACCTACTTCTAGGACTTCCTGACCCACTTCTGGCTGGACTTCCTGACCCACTCCTTGCTGGTGATCCTGATCCACTTCTTGCTGGGGACACTGACCTGCTTCTAACAGGGCTTCCTGACCTACTTCTTGGGCTACCTGATTGAGCCGGTGAACCTGACCTAAAGCGTATTTGAGGACATTACATGTTAGTTACTGCTGTTTATGAATTGCAAAAAATTGCCAATTTTACACTAATTTAAATACAATAATGTTTACATATCATTAATTTGACAAACTGTTTATTGTTGAGATTCTACTAGTTTACTCCTTCTTTCTATGTGTAATGCTATACCTGTGTGTAATTCTATACCTGTGTGTGTGTAATGCTATACCTGTGTGATGCTGGTGAGCCTGCTGGAGTTACAGACTGACTCCTGTCTGGAGTTCCTGAGCGATGACTGGCTGGGGATCCAGGACTGTTAGGTGGGGATCCAGATCCACTTCTCTGTGGTGAGCCACTGTGAGCCGGACTTCCTGATCCTGCAGGACTGCCAGGAGGACTTCCTGATCCCGCAGGACTGCCAGGAGGACTTCCTGATCCCGCAGGACTGCCAGTTGGACTTCCTGAATGGTGACTCCCTGGGCTTCCACTACCAGATCTAGATCCATGACTTTCTGTGAATTCAATCAACAAAGATTACTCTTTTTTTTTAGTAGTAAATAAAAACAGAATATAAGAAAAATTTATTTTATGAAAACTAGATCCATTAAGTACTGCATTCTGATTGAATGAATTCTTGCAGTCAACCTTCTTTTTCATGTGTGTGATCTGTCAATAGCTCTTCAATTTAAAAGTAAAATACCAGAGCTGCCAACATTCTGAAATGAAAAATAGTAAGGCGGGGTCCAGGGACTGCCTAGACCCCTTGCCGCTGTTGATGTTATGTAAATGAACATGCAATCGGAGCAATTTGAGGCATATTTCCATTTTGTTCACTTTTAAACATTAACATGACTATGGTCAGCCTTCTAAAACGACAATACAAGCAAGCGTTGTAAGGATTATAAATATTTAATTATAATAGTAAAAACTGTAGACAGCCAGATATGAAAATTCCGATATCATAAAGTAATAAACTTTGATCAAGAAAAACTGAAATTGGAAGAGTATGAAGAGAAATCGTAAGGCATATGTTAGACGCTACTTTCATCAGCCTTACTCCAAAATCGTAAGGGTTGGCAGCTCTGAAATACATTTCGTATAATAAGAAACAATGTACTTTTTCACAAATTCTAGAAGAGTTCTGATTTAGTACTGGTAGTTAACGCAAAAGTCAATAACAGTAAAACAAGTGCACATCATCTGCTCTTTTCAGTCTATTTCAGAAATGATATCACCAAAAATACTAATCCGAGATTCCTCTGACTCTAATCCCTGCTTTTACATTGTGACTTGTGCAGGGGAGAGTCAGAGCGGAGACCATACTGAAAAGTGGGAATTCCGCGATACCAGTTGGTGTCGCAACTCTGCCTACCTTTTACAAATTTATTTCGCGGAGCTAACTCCCGAGACGCGAGAAATCAGTAAAACAATTATTCTCCTACTTGTTTATCGTCATTAATATGATGCTTTCGCTGTTTAAACGACCTTATCACTGACAAATGAAGCATCACTTGAATTATGTCGCCTCCTTGCCATTTGACTTCTTTGCGCATGACGTCACACACAAATACACAAACAAACTATTACGTGAAAATATCCTCATATTAGCATAAAAGTCGTTTTTGATAGTTGCTTTCCTTATCAATAAATAAATGAAACATTATGCTGTTTTATGTATTTTTTCACAACACTTTCATATTTTTCCGAAGGTCCACACAGGTTTTGAGCACGTGTTACATTCAAACCGATTGGAATTTTGTGTATTTGTGTGCTGACGTCATGTGCAAAGAAGTAGAATGGGGAGGAGGCGACCTAATTCAAGTGATGCTTCATTTGTCAGTGATAGGATCGTTTAAACGGCGAAAGCATCATATTAATGACGATTAACAAGTAGGAGAATAATTGTTTTACTGATTCCTCACGTCTTGGGAGTAAGCTCCGCGGAATAAAGTTGTAAAAGGTAGGCAGAGTTGCGACAAAAACTGGTATCGTGGAATTCCCACTTTTCAATATGGCCTCCGCTCTGACTCTCCCCTGCACAAGTCACAATATAAAAGCAGGGGTTAGAGTCAGAGGAATCTCGGATTACAAAAATACTAAGGTAAACAATGCTTAGGCACAAAGCATTCCATTATCCATTTGAATAATGTTCGATTTGAATTACTTTTTTCAATAGTCCACAGATGGTTTGTAGTACAATTTTTTTGTTTTTTCTAATAAGAATATAAATGAAAATTTCTACATGGTGTGTTGAAATTCTGAAGAGTTTAATAAAGTTATAAAGCTAAATAAAGCAATACAGTTAAACTGAGGGAATATATTCCACTTAATGAGAACTGAGTCACAGGGTCTCTTCACGATTTATCTGGACCACCCATACACTATGAAATACTCAGTGCAGGATTAGTCTATCAAATAGAAAGAAGACAATCGTGCCAATCACCTGTGTTTAAATACATAAATATTAGCGAGCGCAGCGAGCTCAATAGACTAACGTGTATGAACAGAGGAAATTCGGATTGAAATCTCTAATACGTCAGCCAAATTTCTCTGTGCAACATTCCCAGAATTCCTGCACTACCCAATGTCCTTTGCGCGAATAAATCAAAAATAGTAAAAAAAAATTAAAGGAACATTGTTTCTTACCGAAATCTTAACGAAATGATTTTGCCTTAAAAAAATACCCCCATGCCACAACACCGGCCTTCACCTTGCCCTTCGGAAATGATACAAATGACGTCATCGGAAACTTACGAATTTTGACGAAGTTATGTCGGTTGCTTCCGTGAAACTCCGAAAACATGTTGCGGTGCATAGCAACATGGTGGCTAAAACACAGCAACAACTTACTTGAAAGGAACGATTTAATGCAATCTCCATGCCATAAAACTATCGTTTGCGTCCAAAGTCAACAGGACTTTTTATCTGACGTCATACTTTCGTCACTTCAACGGTTCGGGTATTTCCGATTTCGTCGGAAACTTCCGAGAAGTTTGGAATCTCGATCCCGATGCTTGGGAAATGATTTCTTTTTATTGTTTTGTTTTATTCTTTTTGCGTTCTTTTTCTTGAATGATAGACAGTACATGTGTAGGTTTATGATAGTAAATAAACTGCGCTCGCCCCAACGGTCACACCGTAAAACATATTAAATATATAGTTATGGGTTCAGACAAGACGAATACCATTTAAAGAAAAACTACTATAATGCTTGCGTTAAGCAGGGACCTATATACTAAGTTAGTATATAGGTCCTGCGTTCAGTATCAGTATATAGAAATTAAATTTTCAGTTCGAATTTTCTCAGATTAGTAACAAAGACACATCTAATATTTATCGACATTGAAAACTTGATGACGATTATTATAGTTCTAAAATGTAGAACATGGATTATCAATAGCATAATCAAATATAAATCATATATCAACAACTTTTAAACAGCAAACCTTCATCACTTTCGGCTCCGCTACCGAAAATGTCGCCCGGATCTGCCATTTTTTTTTTAGCTATTACTTCTGTCGTACGTAGAATGACTCGTATCCATCACCGTATTCAGTGATGGAGATTCAAGGCGAGGACAATCGGATTATTCTTTTAAAAGAAAAATGAAATATATCAAACTTTGTTATTAATTATGTCCTCCCCCTTTTTATTATTTTTAATAGATGTGTTTTAAGCATCAACGGAACATATTTAGTGGAAAAATGGTTAAGAACAAAAAATATACCTGAGTAAAATTCTATTCGTCATCAACATTTAAATGAAAGTAAAGTTTTCAAAAAATGGAATCTTAGCATATGTCAGTTTGGAATATTTTTAATATTCCAAACAATAAAAACGAATTTGAATTACCATATCATTAGTCATTTGCAAAATTATTTTGTTAAAAACATTCTGATTATACACACAATTAAGTACTCTGAAGTTGACATCAAGAAGATGACTGAGTTTCTGATTGACAGCATCTGTGTGTGTTTTGTTTTTGTTTTTTTTGGGAGACGATGTCTTCCATCAATCTATTGAAATTCCCATGGGTACCAATCGTACCCCGTTATTTGCAGATCTAGCCCTATGAAGCAAATTTTGTCCAGAATCTTGTATGATGAAAAGAAGGAAACACTTGCCCTGGCCTTCAACTCGACATTTAGATATATCGACGACGTACTGTCAATTAACAATGGTTATTTCCATTCTTATGTCGATACGATATATCCCGGTGAGCTTGAGATGAAAGATATCCCAGAGTCTGACACATCTGTTCCATATTTAGATATTTTACCAGAAAAAGACATTAATGGTAATCTAACAACAAAGCTCAATGATTAACGTGACGACTTAGACTTTTCAATCGTCAACTTCCCTTATTTATGCAGCAACATACCTTCAGGTACAAAGACATAGGGCATAGAGCAGCACATGTCTATATATAGAGATGGCTGTCTTTGATGAAAACCTTAAATGCTTCATTAAATAGGATGTGTTTGTGAAACACTGATACCCCAGTATGGCAGCTTATGACGAGGATTAAAGTTTCTCAAATGCAAGTCAAACTCCAAGATCTAGGTCAAAAGGTAAAACAAAAATTATACGTATCCTAAGAAAGGTCTTGTCACAAGGGATACATCTGTGAAATATGAAAGCCATGGTACTAACTGTTAAAATGTTATGGTCAAGGTTAAAGGGTTTTTTTAAGTGGATATATCTCTAAGGTCAAGGTCATCAGGTCAAAAATATTTATATGTATGGCACGCCAAATTCACAAAAAATGATCTAAACATAGTTTCACAGTCGATAAACTAGGTTTATCGGTTGTAAACTATAGTTTACGGACTGTAAACTATAGTTAACAAAGTTAATCTATATATTTTACATCTGTAAACCATGGTTAACGCGATAATCTATGTTTCAGAACCGTAAACTATACTTAACACTTAAAACAATCATTTGCGATTGCAAAACATAGATTAATTATCTGCTAAATGCAGTTTCATAATTTGTAAACTATGGTTTATAACTCTTAACTATAGTTAACGATCTGATAAATAAAGTTTCACGATTTGTGAAACTATGATTAACAACTCTTAACTGTAGTTCACGATTGTAAATTATAGTTTACAGACGTGAATCTATGTTTATCAACAAAATCTATTGTTAAGTTTTATTACAAACAGATTAAATTAGATTAGCATTCGTAAACTATAGTTAACAACCGTTAAATATAGTTTTATACGGAAGCCCATTGGTGCCACGTACGAAAAATATTTTATCTGGCGGCCGCCACTTGTATATCTGGCGGCCGCCACATAATTATGTGGCGGTCGCCACTTATTATTTGGCGGCCGCCACTTAATATATGGCGGCCGCCACATAGTTTTTCTGGCGGCCGCCACATATTTTTCTGGCGGCCGCCACATATTTTTCTGGCGGCCGCTATATAATATCTGGCGGCCGCCAAAAAATTTATCTGGCGGCCGCTATATAACATCTGGCGGCCGCCACTTATTATTTGGCGGTCGCCACATGATTTATCTGGCGGCCGCCACTTATTTAACTGGCGGCCGCCAAATATTTATCTGGCGGCCGCCACTTATATATCTGGCGGCCGCTACATAATATTTGGCGGCCGCCACATAATTTATATGGCGGCCGCCAGATAACACCTGGCTTCCTGAATCGCTCGCATGTTTTAATTTGTGGTTTAAGAGGTGGATACAGTGTAAAAATTATAATAGCAACATCAATCAACCAAACTTGTAAGAGATTTATTATGAACCAACACTTTTCTAATAGATATGTTTTTGCATAGAGTAGATTAATATTTGATTTGAATTATGCAAGTATTTGTAGAGTGTTTCGATTATTAAGAAGCCTCATCAAGGGTCACGGACATAAATCATGGTGTTTGCTGTACGCTATGATTGGTTGAGAATTAAATGAAGTTTTGCATTTTGGATTTCCAAGAATGGTGTTCCAATATTTCAGAATTCGTTTTTTATCATTTACTTTTTTATCAATAAGCAGCGGTTTTGTCAACATCCATCTTCTTAACCCAATAACACTCACCTTTTGCAAAATAATTTATGTGGCGGCCGCCATATAAATTAAGTGGCGGCCGCCAGATAATTAAGTGGCGGCCGCCAAATAATAAGTGGCGGCCGCCAGATATATATGTGGCGGCCGCCAAATAATAAGTAGCGGCCGCCAGATATATATGTGGCGGCCGCCAATTAATAAATGGCGGCCGCCAGATAAAATATTTTTCATACATGGCACCAACGGGCTTCCGTAGTTTTACAGATGAAAACTATAGTTAACGAATTGTTAACTAAAGTTCACGGTTTGTAAACAGTCGATAAACCTAGTTTATCAACTGTGAAATTATGTTTAGCTCATTTTTATGAATTTGGCGTGCCATATCACAATGAATACACATGAGAAGTATGAAAACCTCAGCACCAGCTAATCAAAAGTTATGGCCAAGATTAAAGTTCGGAAATTTCTTTTGTCAAGTTTGGTCAAACTCCAAGGTCAAAACTATAGTATACGTATAATTATACCGGTAGTTGGAACTTTTCAGATGAAACCAGAATCAATTTGCGAGAACACAAATATCATTATGCTTGTTGATAAACAAATGGAGTTTCATTCTTATTTTTTCGACAGTTGACATAAATAAAAGATGAATTACACGTACTTCTGTCATAAGTGACGGAAAATAATCTCGACAGTTCTTCATATAAACGTGATTTGAAAGTTTCATGGTCGAATGTACACATCCAGTATAGAAAAAAGACCGAAATGTGAAAGTTATGTCATGTATGTTTATATTTTTTCTCAGTGCTTTTATATGTAAGGAAAAAAAATTGTTCTTAATTTTAACGATTCTTAAAAAAGATTTTTACAAATGAAAGTTCAAAAGTACAAAAGTATACTCTAGTATAAAGAAATAGGTTCACTAACTCCACAAAATGGCCCTGGTTAGAGACCAATTCACTGACAACCCAGATAGCAAGACTACATCGGGCCAACGTTGGTTGATGGTTGGTAGGTTGGTATAGTGTTGGTGTTGGGCTGTTAATGTTGGTCCAACGTTGGCCCAACAAATGATATGTTGGCAGAAAGCCGGTCCGTCGGTGCTTTGTGATGCTGATGTTGGCCCATTGTAGTAAATGTTGGCATGAAATATGGCAACTTTATATTGGGAATTCGATGTTGGCCCACCGTAGGTCCGACTGAGTAGACGTTGACATAAATTAAGACCATTGCGTGTTGGGATGTATAATGTTGGCCCATCTTAGGGCCAACCAAGTAATGTTGACATGAAACATGGCCAATGTGTGTTGGGTATGTAATTATCGGTCCAATGTTGGCCCAATGTAATTAATGTTGCCATGAAATGTGGCCACTGTATGTTGGGAATTCGACGTTGGCCCAGCGTAGGTCCGACCGAGTAGATATTGGCATAAATTAAAACCATTGCGACTGGAGATCCATAATGTTGGCCGAACATAGCATCAACCAAGTAATGGCGACATAAAACATGGCCAATGTGTGTTGGGCATGTAATCTTCTGTCCAATGTTGGCAAAATGAAGTGAATTTTGATTATAATCAGGCATTGATTGGGCTTTGAACGTTGGCCCAGCGTTGGTCCAACCATGTGAAAATAGGGGGAAAAAAATAAATAGGTACATGTAGGTGATATGTTCATTACGCACATATTTTTTAAATTTGTATACTTCAGAACCACCTACTTTAAGCTTCTTTAAATAGAGACAGCTCAATTTTATTAAAAAGTTATGTAAGGATGAATTAATCTTAATAGTTCATGCATTGATTATCATCTAAAAAAAGCCAAAATATTATTCCAAAACCTTATTTATGAAAACCATATGATGTACTTTTGATGATTCTTATATGTTATTATTATTCAAGACCATTGCAAATATATTATGCATGATATATATGTAGAAGTTTTATTCTGCACATAATAATATTTTGGAGATTCTATATTTAGCACCATGGAACTTAAAGTGCTGAATTTTAGAGCTTCAGATAATTAGGTCAGTGTTGAAATCCACTTGCACAGCGGGTGACTGGCCGGTTTCCTAGGAAACGGGCATCGTTATTAGTTCTGTTTGGTAAATTCGGAGTGGTCACAATTTATCACTTGCAACATTTGAACAAAGCATGCTTTGAAACGCAAGAAAGAGAAAACGGATTGTTTAGCTCTTGAAATGTGAGTATATAGATGTTTTATGTGTTATTGATGGAAGTTTATGTTTTTGAAAGTATATTAACTTGGGCATAATTTGTAACATTAAACAAGTTTTATAAAAGTTACACTTTACAAAGTTTTTATATAGTTTATTAGTAATCTAGTTAATTATTACTTTTCTGAGTACTTATAGAAATCATTTTTGAGCTGATTAAACTAATATATAATTTTGTATCGTTTATAGCAACTGGTGGAGAGAAAACCCTTTCTGTTACAATACCATTGATGTATGGAATTTAGTGGACATGCAGTGAGTGATTTAACTGTGAGGAGGACATGGATTTTATAGACAACGAAACAATAACATGAACAAGTGAAAAAAAAAGTGAATGATTCCAAAGTTGCACAAACATGTATCTGAACACCGGATCCCATTTAAGAGTGGTTGTAAATGTAGTGATATATTGGATAGACTTTGAGTAACCTTCCTGTTACATGTATTGGTTTCAATATACAGGAGTGACAAAAATAACATTTATTTGAAGAACTAGTTAATTATCCATGCAGGATTTAATAAATTAATTGTGATTAATTCCTTATTATGGAAATAAAAAATGTCACAGAACTGGAATTCATATTGTGTAACTGATTTAAAAATAAGTGAATCGTAAATAATTTGCCAAATACGGCCAACGTTTCTCCAACATAAATAACATTGAACCAACATTGGGCCAACAAAAAGTTATACGTTGGGCCACTGTTGGACCAATGTCAGATTACCAACTTTCAAATGTTGGCCCATATAACTTGTTGGTCGAACGGTGGGCCGATGAGCAAGATGATGTTGGGCCAACAAATGAAACTGACAGAGGGCCAACGTAATTTTCGCCGTTGGGCTGACATTGGCCCGACGTAAGCTTGCTATCTGGGAAAGTCCCATTGTCTCATATATATATAATATAAATGAGAGATATATAGAGTATATATATATATATTTATATATAATGTTTATGATATTTTTATATAAAATGAGTGAATTTGAACATCTTCAACTAGTGATTAAAATATCAGCCCATCCTTCGGTACAAAAAAAAAATTCATCAGTAAGACTCTTCTGAAACAATTCTTTCATTACATGTTTTAATTAAACGTTTTAGATCAGAGGTTGCAGGCTTTTAAAAAACAATTTACATTTTTGGCCATTTTTAAAGAAATTTCAAGATTTAACAAAAATGACGAAATTCATGACGTCATAAAACATGGACCAGAGAGAAAACTTACGTCATGTTTAATTGTTATGCAGACACCAAGAGTTCAACTGAAATTTAACATACCCGGTATTTTCAACTAAAACTGTGCAGTTCTGAATTTTCAGAAATTCACAGGGCCAAAAAAAGGCCCTGAGTGAACCTATTCATTGTTTTCAAAAAAGAATCTAACAAGAATCGTCGGTCAACATTTGATCAAATGACAGATTGTGTTTTCAAACAAAATCATTGCCTCGACCAATGACGTAAAATGAAATCCATGTGATCAACTAATTTGTAAATGGCCTGCTCGTTTTAACATTGTTTGTACTTAAAACTCGCTCTTGTGTATCGAATCAACTAGGAGGCAAGCTCCATTTTTAGCTGATAATAATATATTGCTACATAAATAAAAGAAATTGACGATAGAAAAAACCGAAGACATCACGTTTATCAAAATGCTTTGTTGACAGTTTGTCTGACATAACTGTCTAATTTATATATTTATGAAATAAAAAATATGAAGATAACGAACAGATGTGTAAGCCACTGTTTATTTCAAATTCAATTGATATATATATATATATATATATATATATATATATATATATATATATATATATATATATATATATATATATATATATATAACGGGGTCTGTGGCAGGTCAGCATGGGATGCTCACTTCTCCATGGCACCTGATCCCACCTCTGATGTTTTGGAGGTCCGTGTTTGCTCTGCTCCTATTTTGTATTGTTTTATGGATTTTTAACCTTGAGGTATTTCCATATGTTTCATTGAATCAGCATAGGAATGGAAATAATGCTGTTAATTGGTAAAACCGCAACACGAGAAATCTTTCATTCATGTAGATATTTTTTGAATAAATTATGCTTCTCATGAATAGAAACAGATCTTCTAATAGCTAGATACATAATAAGTACCCATGGGAATTCCAACCAATTGTTATATTATTTGGTCTCCGAAAACCACATAAAAATTATCAAGAATTAAGGAATTCAATCTTTTTAATATCATCCGTGGAGTACTAGTACTTGATAGTAGAATATTTTTCAATTGAAATAAATTGGTCTAGGCCAAACGACAAGGTATCTAAATTTATGAGTTCAAAATAGCCAACAGAATTTCTCCTTGATATGACAAGAAATGCATTTTAAAATAAATTTAACGTCAATAATGTATTTAAGTTTATTTTTGTGATTTATAATTCAGTGACGCACATGAAGGATTAGCAGCAATACAAGTTTGCAAAACAGAAAAACATTAAAACAAAAATAATCCAGAGAGCATACTTAAAATAGTTCTTTATGATTTCCGTTTACTTTTATATGTAATATGTAAACTAATAATTTGTAGTGTTGAAGACCACTTACCTGGGAATCTATCACGATTTCAATAATGGTACTTATCTCTTCTTCTCTGGAACACGTTTTTCCACTAGTATAAGTTTGTGATCAAAAATAACGTACAGTTTGTTCTCGTGACCGATACCTGTGATGATATCATTGTCATGTGCTGGTGACCAATCTCTTTGACAGTTTCTGTATTGCACCCCTATCTTAACTTGGAAAAACTCCTCTTTTAGTATTTTATCTATTTAAGCTATCATTTTATCTTGAATGAATTTCATAATATTAAGTTTTTAGAGGGCCGAACATACAATGTACTTTGCTTTGTTTGAAATGTTTGATTAAATCGTCAGTTTCTAATACCATTCCTCTTTTGCACAAAATAGTTCTTATATACGTAGCCAATATAGTACTATTTTTAGGTTAACAAACTATAACTAGTATATTACTTCAGGAAGCATTTTGAAAAAAAAATTCCAACAGCAGCTTTGTAAAAAAAAATCTTTAAACAAAACGTCATCTTGGAAAATGACCTAGACTTTTTTTTTTATTCAGTTAAATCTACTTGCAGAACCATTTTAATCAAACTTTCAATTTTTTGTTTTATATGAATACGAGACAGTGAATAAAACAACCTTGGCGAATTGGCCTCTGTCCTTCAATGCGATTTACAAGGTTCTTAAGTATCATAAATGTGCAACTCTCCTTAGCTCTTACTTCCAGTTTCAATTAACAATGCATTATTGTTTAATTGTCTACATAAGGAAGGTGACTATATAACAGAACTTTGCATATTAATGAAATTGCCAAATTGAGAAACAACATCAGCTAAGAGTTAATACGGTTATACATATAAATAAACTTTAAATATCAGACGAACTAGCAGTTCGTTAAGTTCAATTTGCTTTTGTAGCTCAACTTCATAGTTCAATGATTTCACAATTTTGTCTTGAACATGACATGTTTGTAGTGCATTTTAAAGGGGTAGAGTTATAAATAGGCAGCTGTGGTGAATCCAAGATGGTGGAATTTACTGGAATTCGAAAAAGAAATACGTCTCATTAGAAGACGAGATAAATTAGTGTTTGTGATTTTATTCTGTGACAGCTGAAAGGAAAAAATGGTACAGAGGTCCACCTAATGGAGTTAATAAAGCGAAGTAAGTGGATAAATAGTCATATTACCTGATCCTACCTGTGTTTGTCATAGACAAAAATAGAAATTACCTAGAGGACCTTAAAGAACACAGACAATTTAATCCTCTACAAAAAATTACCAAAAATTCCTTGCTGATGTTTTAGAGGTCCGTGCTTGCTCTGCTCCTGTTTTGTATTGTTTAATGGGCTGTTGAGCTTGAATTCTTTTTGTTATCTCCACGTATTTCAGTTTTCCTTCATTTCTTTTTTATTTCTGGAAATGTTTGCTTACTCATCCTCAGTATAAATATGCTGACTCGGAGGAAAAGAACTTATATACTTCTTTTTTTCTCGAAGTTCAACAGAATTTGAAATTTGTTTTTTAATCAAAGGCTATATCAAAATTCATATTGTGTGACAGTAAAGTTTTATGGTGGGTGATCAATAATGCCTGTCTTGTACTCTATTGTTAATTTACACACTTCGTTAGTTTAATAGGTAATATGAATAATGCGTTCAAGATTATTTACACTAAACTTGGTCTATGTCCCCTATCAAAATATTTCAGTGTTCAATGAAAAAGAACGGGTTTGAAAACATTCTCAAAGGACGAAGTAATGCAAGGCTAACTTGAAATATATAGCTTGATCCATCTCAAAGATTTAATAACACTGGTTGAGTATCAATAGTAGATTTCCTAAGACTGATATTTACTTTTAATTGCTACAGTACTAGTAAGAGAAACATTTTAAGAGATTTTTGTTACAAACAGAAAGTATGCATATAGTCCCTTTAATTCTCTGCTAGTATTAATCTGATCGATTCTAGGCTCAGTGTTAGATTTTGTGTTTATCTGCAAATCTTCCGCTTTACATGTAGAAGCCCTAGGAAATAAACACGATCGACAAGAATACATTTTAAACATTCAAAATACCTCTAAAAAGAAATAACTTGCATTTCTTTACATAAAGTTTTCTCTGGTATTATAGATGGCGTTATTTTGATCAGTTAATTAACAAACATTTTGAAATGAGGATAAAAGTATACTGTAAGTTTCTTTGAATATAAGTTTCTAGAATACCAAGAGTTCAACAATAGAATTTTTTCACTCATTTTCTTGCAGTTGAAATTGGAAATTGCATTTAAACATAAAAATTAGATTAAATTAAATAAATCAAAATCATAGATCTGTTTAAACAGATCCGAAGATTTCAAAGGCATAAACCTATAAGAAATGTAACTTCACAAGAATTTTCATTTTTACATAAAACAGACATGGTATATTAAACATTTCATATTGAATTATTCAAATTTATACAATAAGAAGGACTGAAGTTTATTGTTTGCTAACTGAATTTTAATAATGTCAATGCTAATAATAAAAACTTCATTATAAAAAGATCCCAGAGGTCTTAACCCTCCAGATAAAAAATGATATAACTTGCATGAAGATACGCAATTTTTATGCACACATTTACTTTTTCTTGTCAGAATTGCTTAATTATAATTGCGACACATGCATTTTTCATGAGTGAATTTATTATAATACACATGGTAATAATAATTATTACTTCGTTTACACATCGAGAAGGAAAAAAACAGTAAAAATATTTTGATTTGTTATGAATAGGTTACATAAGATCTTTTTTAATATGATAGTAAAATTTTTGAAGAGATATATTGCTGAAAATAAGAAAAGTAAGAGAAATTATCCACTTTTCGTGCATTAGAAAGTCTTCTCGAATAAAAAAAAATAGAGCATCTGGAAATATATTAAAAGACTGAAATATCATTTTTATAAGCATTGCTGTATATCTTTTTGTATACCAGTCACTCTACCGACCAACATTTCAATAAGTATGTGGCTATTTAGCTTTATGTATTTCAGACACCCTCCCCTTCCAAACTTTCAATAAGCATGGCTGAGGGTATAGCTGTATGCTTACAAAGAACCCTCCCCGTAAAAGGCGTTATGTTTCGTTTTGCCTTGAACCTTAGACACAGCTTCAGCAGAAAGTATTGTGCACTCTAATGTATGCAGACACTAATAAGTGTTTATGAAAGAAAATTACAACAGATTGTTGAACCGGGGGATTTAAATCTTTGTTTACTGTGAAAGTGTTCTTACGTTCGTGGAGAGATAAAACAGGGTATGATCAATTATAACCGAGAGATCTATTTTTTAAAAACTTCAATTACTATTTTTCTGACATGTGTCAGCACGTTAGTCTGAAAGTGTATGTTATATAAGTATAGTTTTCTAAAGAAATTATGAGTTAAGTGCAATAAGGATTCTAGAAAGACAGGGTGTACTTTTTAGACACTGCAAACCCTAATTAGTAAGATTTACTCGAAAAAATTGTTGATACATTATATATACAATATAATCTGGTCTCTCAAACTGTTCTTTGACACTGTTATTTTCTACTAAATGTTAAACTATTGTCCTTTCTGACATAATTTATTTTATCAAATAAACTCTGCAATATACACGACACTATCAGGACAAATATAAAACAAATTAACGACATATAGTCACGACTAAACATTAAATGAACGCTAAGTTGAGAAATAAAAAATGAAATATAGTTGTGCATTTTATATTTTCACATTTCTCCGAGTTAACAATCTTGAATTTAATCTTAATCAATATTGTTTCACAATAACATTACAAAGCGAATATTCTGTCCGTCTGTCCGTCTGTCTGTCCGATTTGACAAAAACTTTAACCTTGCCCAATTTTGATTAAGGGGAGCTATGACTTTTTTTTCACATGTGTATTTCTTGTGACAAGACCTTTCTTTGTCACCAAATTTGACAAAATTTTACACAAATATTTCAAACTTTTACTATAACTTTTGAATGGTAGGTACTAGGACTTTCATATTTCACACATGTATTTTCTGTAGCAAGACCTTTTATTGTGACCTTTTGACCTTGAACTTGGAGATTTCATATGACACTTTTAATGGTAAGGGCAGCTTTCATTTTTCATATGTATAATTCTTGTGATTTCATTCGGCCCCTTGATGAACTTTTCAAAACTTTGACCTTGGCCAACACAATATTTCACATATGTATAAATTTTATTTGAAACCAACAACCTTATTTTGACTTGACCTTGGAGATTTTTGTAGACACACCTAACTTTTGAATGGTAAAAGCTAGGGCTTTCATACTTCACATAAATTGTGTAATTCTTTTAAGAAGACTTTTCATTGGATACCTAGAACGTTAACCCTTTGACCTTGACCTTGGAGTTCAGTGATAATTTCTAAATAGATGACTTATGATACGGCGTGTTTCATTAAAAAATGACATCTCACCAAAAAGACAGCGAAAGCGGGGGACCACAATTCTTTGAATTTGCTTGTTTAATTTTAGAAATGTTTTTTTTCTTCTTGTCACGCAAAATACACAATTATATGTCTTATACTCTGAGGTGTGGGCTGGCATTGTTTGGATAAATGTTATTTCTTTGTAGACACACCTTTAAGTAACTATATTTTTTCGCAATTAACCTTTCAATTTTATGTCTGCATGCTGCTCATTATCTTTTAATTGTTTTGAAATTTAAATGCTACATACACTGTCTTCTCACAGCATCACTATTAATCATGTTAATCCCAAACCCGGATATCCAGGCCACTAAGGCTCGGTCAACAACTAGGAGTAAATACAATACACACAGTGTGTTACAGTAGGACCCAGGGTTTTCCCGAAGGGATCAATAGGTCATGCAGGGGCATGCAGAGGAGACTCAGAGTCTCACATAAGTACCCTGATCCCAGGATATTCTATGAGGGAATGCTTTTATGTAAGTCATGAGCCTTTTTGTGTTTTATTTATAAGTTCAGTATTCTAATGTGAGTTGATTGCTATTCGCCAATGATTTAATATTCACGTCTGAATTTATGTCCGCTTTTAATTGTTCTGTTTTTACAATTCGTGATATTTTTCATAAAATTTCTTTTGGCTTTTAAAATTGGGAGGACCTTTATCTTGTCTGTTATACATCTTTTATAATTGAATAAGTCTTCCTCGTGTTATCAAACTTCCCATTTCCTTCTTTGATACTTTCTCCATTCAGTAATTACATTGTCAGCGATTGAGTAATCATGTCCTAATTCATAAATCACAGTTTAAGTATTTCCATACAGATTTAGGTCCAGTTACACAAAAAGTGGATAGGGCATTGTCACAAATATGATTATTTTTGCATTATAAACATTTAAAGAAAACTCCATCAGCATTTACGCAGACTCTCAACACTCGTTAATGAAAAAAAGTATTTGACTGCTGTAACTCTATATATACCGTTATCAATGTAGTGAATGTACCCATTTAAACAAGTTTCACTAAAAAGATTCCTGCAATCCCCCCAAAAAATCACAGAAACTAATATATATATATATATATATATATATATATATATATATATATATATATATATATATATATATATATATATATATATATATATATATATGGTATATTTAATAAAACAATTGTAAATATTCATACTCAATAAAAACATCAGAGGTGAAGTACGTATCTAGTCTTTATTATTACACAGAGCTCCTGCTACAATAAAAAAAAAATGATTCAACGTTCATATAAAACATGGGAATTTTTTTTTTCATGTTAAGTGTCAAAAACTGTAAGTCGTGACACCGTAACACTTTGCACTTTATAATTGACAAATTAGAAGCACTAAAAAAATATTTTTGGAAAGTGTCAAATTTGAATGAGAGAAAAAATTATTAACGTCAACTCTCGCTCACTATAAAATTTAAAAACAAAGAGTTATAAAATCATTTTTATGGCTTTTGTAGTTGGTAAAATGTTTAATTGCTTTATCAATTTTTATTTTAAAATTCTTGTGATTTTAATCTTAGTCGTTGAAAATATTGACATACAGTATATACTAGTATGTCAGTGATATAAGCATTAATGATAAATTAGCTTTTTTTTCTTTCATGAGTTACATATATATATAGTTCTATTTTTTTTTAATGGTGGTATTCATTTGCAGTTTTTATATATAGAATTGAACCCAAACCATTTTGATTTTGCAATGAAAATTAACAAGATGACAAAAGACTAGACTAGACAAATAAAACATAGTTTGCTAGTCAGAATTGATCATCCTATCTCTGTTAACTTTTTTAAACTTTAAAAATAGAAAAGGGAAAAAGTATACTTCAGAGGGTGAAATGCTACAGAGGGTAAAATAATCAATTATTCAGTTTTTGTCAAGACTAAACAGTCAAAACTTCTTGGGAACTTCTTTGGAAGTTCTCAGTTGAATCTATTTCCTTTCAAAAAGCTCAAGTTGTGTTGTAGCAACATCTAAACAAACCAGGTCCTCTTATTGATCACAAAGCAGACAGCTCTGTGTTATGTACAATAACTGATTATAGAACTAAGACTTTAATTAGGAATATTAAAGTGCATCAGAGAGACATTAAATCTAAATAATTGCAGTGTCTAAATGTAGACTTCCAAACATTCAGATAACCCTACCATTTAATTGAAATAAGAATAATGTGCTGAAGAAAATACAGAAATATAACACTCATTTTATGCAAATTGTTTCGCTTTAGATTTATAATAACACGTCTAATTGCGAGACTTGTGTAAATGATGGCTTTTGAATCAACTTATTCGGGAGGATTTTGACAAACTGTTTACAAAATAACCTGACTAAACTTTTAAATGTGCAAATTCAATGAGCATTGTACTAGCCCACTTTTCCGTCTTATATTGTAAAAGTATATATTGTAACAAACCGGATAATTTTTGAAAGAATAATCCAAATCTCTTGCTACCATTAATAATCTTATATCTAAGTTACGGGAACCATGAAGTTTACCCGGAATACTTTTATTTAAATCAACATATTTAAAAGTCGTGAAACAAAATTCTTACCATTAATATTAGGTTTTTTTAGTGTACTGTTCAAATGTATATCTCATAGTACATGCATTAAAACCTAGAATTAAGAAACCAGTCCAATAAAATTTATTGCAATGATGACGACATTGCGCATTTATCTAGGTACTTGGTTTTGACTTTATACTGCCTCTGATTACAATTCAATAGCTGGTTTTAATCTGTTTTTTATTAAATTTATTTTTCACGATTTTCCTAATTCCTAGCACATTTAGAAATACCGGAACGTAAAGTGTTTTTGCAATTTTATTTATAATTTAGACCATATGTACCTGCCAATATCTCTTTTCAATTAATAAAATAATTAATTAAACATGTATCGATTTTATTATTGTCTTTAACAACCATTGTTCTTTTATCTGGGGTTAATTCTCTAACTACCAAATAGTACTTCTATATTACGAGGGACACTCGCAGTAGTTGAACCTGTTGAGTAGATGTCTTTTTTCTGCAATGCTTATATTATTTATAATCTGACATATTAAATATTATATTATATGTTATATATTTTGTTTTGTTTTTTAATCAATATAAAGATATCAGTTAAATTTGAAGTTACGTCTACTATGCAGTAAGATATACATCACGTCATAAATATATAGGTTTGTTCGTTTCACGTAGCATGCATAATTCCACAAAACATGAAATTATATAAAAATACACTTTATTAGCACTTAAATCATTTATTTTTAAATAGATTATGGTTATAAATGACAAAAGATATTACCTGCCAATATATATATCGACTGAAGCCATTAATGCTTATTAATCCACGCAATAGGTAAGGGTCAAATAGACCCTGGTGGAATTTATGAGGATTTAATAACTTCATAATTCGGATACAGCTGACCAGTGAAATAAATATGTATATATTATGACAGGACTGTGAGAAACATTGTCAAGCGCTGACCCCAGGGCCCACACATGTCCCATATTCTAATTAATGACTGAATTCATGTTTTTGCGGTTGTCAGAAGCATACAGTTAAGACGCAGGTTTTCTTTTTTGAACAAGGATATTATAGGAACGTAATGTCAATGTGAATTGACCTTCAACACTACGCCACTAGTATACTTTTTAATTATTTGTGCGAGTTTTGTCTTTTACCTACATCGAGTCTGTGGTGTGTTTGCATAAAAAAATTAGTATTTGACCCATAATTGCAATTCATTTAAAAGTTTACCGACTTGTGTGTACGTATTATATATCTTAAATCCATTGTGACGTCGGATACAACTTACTTGCAAATAATTGTTTTGGTTGAGAAGGTTGCTTTAAACTATTTGTTCATTCACTGGAACCAAATCGATTGAGGCATTGTTAAAGTATTTGAAGACCACCAGTATGTTTTCTCAACAAGTTAAGGAATTATAAAAGTGAAATTATCAAGAATAAAAATTTATAAAGGCCTAGTCATGTAGCAAATATGAATATTGCCTGCATCTGTAGGATTGCGGCCTGTGATATTTGGACCATGCTGGATATGCTAAAGTTCGTGAATTTAACCGACAGCAAGACCTAAGATTTCACATTTTGGTCACACAATACTTATCTATGTGGGTTGTTTAAGTGCTAGATAGGCGATCAAGATGATCCGTTATGTGAAAATATTGTGTTCTATGTGTCCTGGGAATGATATTCTGTGTTAAAACTTTTGACTTATTTTGAAATGGAATTTGAACGATATGCTAAAGGTAGGTTCTACCCATGAAAACTTTCATATTAACTGTACATAACTTTTCATCACAGAGAGCTAAAAATATCTTTTTCTAAAAAATAATAATAACGAATAACTTATCTCCCCTTCATTTTATCAATCAATCAGAAAGGGAAAGAGGGGAGGGGTTTAATCCTTTGTTTAAAGCCTTTTTGAACATGGGTTTAACAATATAACAATGATACAGGGTTGAGTTAAAGAAAGGTGTGTGTTGGACGATTTATATAGATTAAGATAAATATTAAGAGCAATATTGAGAGTACGGTTTAAAATATGTCAAAGTACAATAATTTTTATGAACTATGTGGTTTGTTATTTCAATATATGAATTCCTTCCCCGAAGGTAAAAAAAAAAACTACTGAAAATTTTCCTTAAGGCTTTAATATTTAACTAGTGTCGATAAAAAAACATCAATGCCTGATTATTGATGCCTCACTCTTAATGCTATATTTGTTTTTCACTTAAAACTATGTCTAGATTATTGATAACTTGGCTTAAGTTTCTCACTTAATAGGATGTAAGCTGCATTAACATGCATCTTGTTTATTTATTTATATTTATCCTCTGCATAAAAAGTGCTTTATACATTCAAGAAACTATGCTTTTAGAATATTTTTACAGAGTACGGGTACATTCAGCATTTTAGATATATAGATGCTCCCATAATAATAAGATTGATTTATATCTACCGCAATTTTGTTTTTCTTGATGTATGATGTCAAAATGTATAAAGTAACTCTTTTAGACTATCTATGGGCCACTGAACGTGTAGAAGTTTTTTAGCTTTACGTTCTTTGTTCTCAAGAAGACTTCACACACAAGATATGTAATGTTAAAGTGGATAGGACAGTATCCAATAGTCCTAGCTACAGTCAGCAGATATAGGTATCTACTTCTTATGAAAGTATAATTTTTAATTTAAATAGTCTGCAGGGTCAAGTAAGGTTATAATAACTGAAGTTGTAGGCTGTTAAACATGTTGTTTCTACTTAATAATCTCTTGTTAAACCACATATCAGATTAAGACCCTGACCTCTTTATATTGAGCATAGCGTAATTACTGGTGATTCATAAAGTGTTGGTCAAGGTCAGAAATGTTAAATAATAAAACAATCCTACAACGATTAATTCCTAAAGACTTTGAAAACTTGGGATTTTTCAAGCAATTCACAATGTCGTTTTTAATGAGGTAGGAGGGGTATCCCTAAATGATATAATGTTTCGAAATTTAATCTTTTTAAATCTTCTCTAGACTCACTATTGTCCAATTTAACACCATCATTGTGTTAAGGGAATTCAATTTAATTGTAATGAAGGACAATGCTTTCTGTGAAACTTTTATTGCAGGATGTAGATTCAAATTTGTTCAAACCTAGAGCTCCAAAGGTAGATTAGGACCACAATGCAGGATCAAACCTAAGTTTGACTCACCGCGGTACAGTTAGACCAAACAGAGGATCAAACTTACAATTAGGACTTTAAGTGAAAACCTTTTTCTCAAGAATTGCAGAGCCATGATTATATAAATGAGAAATCATCTTGAGGTAGTTTAGTCTTAAATTTGTACAAATCATGACCCAAAGAGGTAGGATTGAGCAAAATAACAGTGAAGTTTTACACGGGGATATATAAGGAACAAATCTTTGAAAAAAAATCCCTTTTCTCATGCAAGAACAGCAACGTTATGATAACTAGTAAACATAGAAATATGAAAGCATCCTCAGGTAGTGTAGATTCAAGGGTGTTCAAATCATGACCTCCGAAGGTACAATGTAGGGCGAGTCACAATAGGAAATCAAATATCGCAAAATACTCCTTGAAAATCTCTAAAAGCTACTGTAGAGCTAAGATGTCATATTAGGTGGTAGTGTTAATTCAAATTCTAACATCATATTTCTTGAATTCATGGCCCTGGTAAGAGTAGGTCCATAAAGTTTTATGCACGAAGATATAGGGAAAATCTTTGAAATCCTTTCTCCAATGAACAGCTATAATTCAATTTTAGTGAAATTGAGGTACAAACATCCTCAGGTAACTGGATTCAAAATCAGGGTCATCAGAAATAAGTTGAAGGTATAATTGGGGAACATAATTTAATAAAGGAAGCAGTCTTTTCAAATTTGGTTAAATTAATGTCCATCATAAGGATATATACTAATTGTCATGTGGAATCACGTTTCAAAAAATTATTAGCTTTCGGTTCGAGTTTGGTCAAAATAAGAGATTCGAAATTTAACCTTATGCATCCTCAAAGGGAAAATTTTCAAAGAAAACAGAACGGTATTTATCATATTGATACCCATGCTTCCTAAAGTTGCGTAGAATAAAACTGTAGCTCTCTTATATCGTCAAAACGTGTATTAAATGAAGCCATAAAAACTTACAGAAACAAACACCACACGGAATGTAATATTACACCAGTAAACACGTTTTATTTCTCTCAAAATGTCTTAAAATGCAAAAGACTTTTCTATACGAAAAAGCTCTTTTTTGCCTCAGACACGAGGTTTAATTTTGGTTGAAATGGGACAAAAATGTGAATACTGAAACTCAGTTGTTCACAATCAAGGACAGGACAGAATGGAGAAGGAAATTCTCAGTATCTTCTTGTCAGTAATGGGGATAAAAAGCAACACTAGCTTTGCATAAATAAAGAGTTTTACAACTATAACTATTCCCAGTATTTTTACAATCAGATTAAAGACAGCTTAAAATTTCACTCTCAGCCACTAAGAATCTACTATAGACTCGATTACAGATGTAAATATTTTTATTATCCGAAAGGCAAAACTCTGGAGTTGATTATCATATAAGAATTATTTTGGCAATTGTATATAAATGTCATAAATGGGGGGCTATAAAGTAATGAAATGTTAACAGACTCATCTAAATAGTTACAAAATGTTAATTATGTTGATTTTTGATGTTAATTAATACACTTACCTAGTACATGTACTATTATAACTAAGTATGCCTGTCATCAGGGATGACACCATCCCACACTTTTTACTATTGCCGCCTATAAAGTATCTTCTATTTGCCTGTATGTACTGATTTTGGCTCATTGTTAACATCATTTGAACCAAATCATACATACGGCATCCTGAAAAACCAAAAAAAAAGTTTTAATAAAAGTAGAGACAAAAACAATCAACTGGTTAAACCAAATCCTAAGCTTACCTTTTTATCCATATAAATAAAAGTATTGGTCTTATAATGAGAATTATACACTTAAAATTGCCAGGGGTAATAAATATTGTACCTGAATTCCATCAATTGTTATTATAAAATGAATATAATCATGTATTGATAGATATGTATTTCATGCTATTGTATATATCTTTGACCATTTCCATTGTAGTACTCTACCTGTCAGTAGTGCTAATTACATGTGACGTAATCGGAAAACGTAGGGGTCAGTCTCCTCCTCCTCCTAACCCCGATGCCCCACGGTTGTTGGCCTTTTCCGTGGACCCACCGGTCAACCACACACCCAAGTTCGTTGTTGTGCCCGTGGATACTAAAACTGACTTACGGTTAGGATGTCGAACCAAAAACATAAACGAACCCATTCAGGTATTTTTAGACGTAGTGGGAAATGTGAATCCTAAACTTTTCGAATTGCATAGAGTTTATAACTTAAAATGTCAAATGGGTACTGGTATATAAATGAGCTTTTAATTTGTTTTCTAACATGAAAGGAAATAAAAACATTTTGACATAATTTAGGTATTTTGGGAGAAAATCGGGGCGAGGGGGGTAGAGCAGATCACCAGCATGATTACGCCTTATCCCGAGGATAGTGAAAAATATGAAGTCTCCACGGGGTCCTCATTTAGTGATGACGTCACCGACCTGTTTTACCTCACAGTTAACGACATCGATTATCATGACATGGGGAAGTACGTTTGTTATACCTACTACAAGTACAGAAGAATAGGAGGCGAAGTCGTGGTTTACGTTAGAGGTAAATAATGCTCACATAAATATAAATAGTAATAGAATATTAATGTTCTTTACCCATAAATGATAAACATTTCAACAATATTGATTTTAAGAATGAGAATTTCATACCTGTTGCTCTTTGCATATAGGAATATATTGATTTTTTTCTTTTTTGGGGTCACCATAAATGGTTTTATTTATACTACTTTTACTATTCATAGGTCCCCCAAAAGTAGGCCTATTCGAGTCCATGATCTCTGGAATGCTGAACTGGGACCTTAAATTAGTGTGCCCTTTCCACTCCAAGGACGATATTGAAGCCAGCAGAACTCTGTGGTATAAAGGAGACCAGCCCCTCCATAATGGCACAAACGACAGGTTAAAAGAAAATTTAAATTCATATGTTAGAGATATAGATTTGTGTACAGAAATGAAACATTTACCATAATTTTTTTATGATCGATGATCCCAAAAATATACTTTCAAACATAACTTTTAAAAAGTTAGCAAAGAGAAAACAGTTGAAAATGTAATATACATATTTGATAATCTTAACTTTTAGATTCAAAACTTACTTGAAGCGCTATGATGCGATAGGTGGAGAATTCTGTCTTTACATCTCAAAACTCCAGGAAGAGGACGTGGGCAATTATACGTGTGTCGTCACAAATGCATATGGTTCAGATACAGGAAACATAGAAGTGAAAGGTAGATCTTAACTCTTTAATGAGACAATGTGGAACTGTTCCCTCTTTCTTTTTACTTTTCTTTCTCGGTTCTACATTACTGTGATAACAGCTGAAAATTACACAAATCAAAAGATAACTTGATAAACGTTTGGCATTACAATACTTTATTTTTAATCCAAGTTAAAAGTAAGTTACGTTAATTGTTTATGTTGTATATCATTTTGAACAAAATTCTTACAGCTGGAAGAAACAAAACTATGGCTGAGATAACTACAGACAAGAAGATCTATTTTATCTATCCCACCCAGTCTCAAATCAACGTGGACGCCAGCCAACCCCTCAAACTATGTTGCAAGGCAGAGGGATTCGATAAACTACCGATGGTAATTATTAATCTTAGTTTATAAACAATTTCTTTAATTCCTATTTAGGGGTAAATGTTTATCTTCCTAGATTTGAATTGGAAGATATTAAACCTTTTTTCTATATTCATAGTTTGCTGATGGAGCAAGGGTAAATTTAGAAACTGATAAAATTTAACAGTTTGTTGTATTGTTTTTAACAGTTTCGAGTAGAAAATTGTTTTATGAAATTTTAAAACATCCATGAGTATTTTAAAGTAACAATTAAATTAAGCTTTGCTACTTACTCTCTATTACAACTATTTCCTTCCGTTTTGGTGTGCCATTTTAATTTGTTTCCTTCTGGTTGTGTGTGTTTTTCATAAAACTGCAAGGAGTTTAAATGTTTATATTCAACCTAAATACAAATTAAAATAAACTTTGATAATAACCGTTTGACGATGTGATACTGCTCTTTTTTGGGCATATAATAATATTTTTTTTTAAATCCAATGTCTTTTTTTTTGCGTCCTGCAAAAGGCAGTAACACAGTTAATGTATAAGTGCTAGGCTAGCTGAAGATCTTGAGGACATATATTTGCATGATAATCGACAAATGTTAATCAGTTTATAAATATTTCAAAGCATTGATGTGATAGAAATATTTGTAATTTAAAGATAAATCGTTTTAAAATTAAAGTTAGAAAAATCTCTTCAAATATATAATAGAGCTGATAAAATTATTAAAACCCCTGTGTCTTCTTACAGATGAAAGTAAATATTGTAGACAATATTGCATCTTATAGTTGATGTAGAGCATGACGAAGAAACCCCTTTATATTATTACAAATGATACACTAGCTTCACATTGTAGAAATCCTTGCATTTGATAACACTTGAAAAAGCTATATAACGTTGTAACTTACAGATGATGTGGTTGATCCGTAGTATCACGGGCAGTGAAGTTCACCTGAGAGCAGAGGACGAGTATATGGTCGGGGATGTCCGTCTCAGATCCTACTATATATTTAATGCAACAGGGATCTTCTTTAACCTCATGGCCGACAGTCTCACCATCAACTTCACAGGAACGTACATGTGTGGCATCGACCTGCATGATAAAATCTACCACGATCATATTAATATAACTGTACAAGGTAAGAAACTACCACAAAAATGTTTGGCTGATTTGTTCATATCTTTAATAAAATCACTAGTCCCATTCTTTGATTTTCCATGGTTACTTTAAATCTTTCATATTTTCTATTAAAGATTGTTTGACTTGTGTCATATTTTAGGCTCAAGTGAGTTTAACATGACTTGTTTTCGATTTTCCTTGTTTATCAAATATTTCATATTTTGTAATAAAGGTCGGCCTATTGTGACGGCGGACACCACGATGATGAATGGCACTGTGGAAGAAAACAAGAATTTGACCTGTCACGTGTGGAGCAGCCCTACCCCAACATTACTCACTTGGTATTTTGATGACGCCATTCTGCCGTCATCTTCAAGGTATTATGCCTAAAATAATTTACAATTGAACAGTCAAATTACATGATAACTATATTTCTATCACGAATTAGTTTCTTACCCAATTTGGAAATGTTTATACATAATAAATTGAAAAATATTAATGAATATGTTTTATGAGAAAGTACATTTACAAATGCCTTGAAATATGTTAGTTTCGTGTTTTATTTGGCTGTGTTTACTGAAGCTTCCTACGTATTCACCTGATCTTCTATTCATTGTAGACTAAACAAGTTTGTGGTTTACCATAATGAATATCAACTGGACATGGTATTAAACATCAAATCTGTGGAAGTCTCCGATTTTGGAGTGTACACATGTAAAGTGTATAATTCTTATGGTCAAGGAATCGCTGTACAAATGATTCAAGGCAAGGATTTAATTAAATGATCAATTTAATTATAATTCTTAACTTCACAATATTCATTCTAAGATTATCAAAAATTTTCTCAAGTGATAGTTGTATTTTGTTTTTACGTCAGACACAAAGTATCAAATTAGAAAAAAATCATTTATTTCAATATTATTTTAATAATATACTTGAAACAGAACAGGATTTTTTCTATAGAAGAAATATTCACAACATTATGAATTTTCACTCTCTAGTGTATTGTAACTGAGCATTTGCAAAACAATATAACTGACTAATTGCCGCAAGACTTTAATCAGTCATATAAAAGAATGAAAACTTATCCTGTTCTTGGTACATTGCAGATATCGATGAATGTAGTTACGATCCCCAGATATGTGGGCCAGCCAACTGTATCAACACGATGGGAGGTTACAGCTGTGATTGTGGGTCTGGATACTTGTTCCAGAACGGCACCTGCAATGGTAGTATTACTGCTAAAACGAGGCTATACGATGTCTTTTCGGATTATAGTTGTTCTGTAAATAGCACACTAAATACACGTGGAGTTATAGTTTACAAGATATGTGAGAATTTAATACTTCCATTTTTACAGATATTGATGAGTGTAACTTGCCAAACAAGAAGCCCTGTGCCGACATTTGTCTGAACACTGCCGGTGCCTACCAGTGTTCATGTAGAGACGGTTACGTCATAGATACGTCAAACAGCTACGCATGTCTGGGTCAGTTTTAATTGATTCATTTCTTCAAAAATCTCTCATTAACAAATGGCTTTACCTTTTACAGATATGTCTCCCTGTTTCTTCATTTTGACTTTACGAATTAAGAATACTGGTTTTATATTCTTCACTTGTTTTGCAATAAATATTTCCTTAATTTTACAGCTGTATCTGGGTTATCCGGTTCAGACAGTAATGACGACACAGAAGACTCGGACCTGTACATTATCATAGGGGCCGCCTCAGCTGTCCTACTGGTTCTGATCTTGTCCATACTGACACTAGCCTGGTTCAGAAGAAGAAAGTTTGAATCCTCCGTAAGATCAAGATCATCTACATTTATTTATTTATTAATAAAGCTAAGAAGCATATAATAATTTTATTGTATCAAAGTGGTGCTTCAATCAATTGTATTTAAATGAAGGTAGCATGATTTGTTGGACCTGAAAGCAAGACTGCTGTCATTATCAAATACAATATATAGGGAAGTAACTAATATACAGTGTCAAGTATCACAAGATGAAAGTCTTCATCATATTATTATTGTTAATTACATTTTACATAACTATGCGTTGCAAATATAAATTTTTCTTTCATTTTCTCCAAAAAGGACAATGCGTCTACAAAACAGATATTCCAGGACAATGTGGCCTACCAGTCCAGTGGAGAGAGCACAGTAAAATTGGTAAGGTGCTCTTTAATCCTTCTTTGCACAATATTTACACTCGTAGGTACATATTTTCCGTGAAGTAAAGATAATAATGGTATACCAGGACCATATTACTGATCAGCTTAACTTGGGAGTATTTGTTGGGTTATAGTAATTTTCTAAAATTGTTGCGATTTTGTTTAGAACTCTTACTTTGAGGACCTGAAGAAATGTGTCCTTCCTAGTGATGAGTTTCCAAGGCAACGTCTGCAGCTCGGCATTGATTTAGGTCAAGGTCGTTTTGGGAAGGTCATGATGGCTCGTGCTTTAAATATCAATGGAAATTCAGATTGGGAAATGGTTGCAGTTAAAACCATTCGTGGTAAGCTGAGAAGTATAGGAATGATAGAACAATACTAAAAGATTTTCCTTTCAAATAAATACTGATAGTGAAGGGTGTATTTCTTGTTTTTGTAAATAGATTGTGCAATTGATGCAGAAAAGGAGGATCTGTATCAGGAATTAGAAATAATGAGAAAGATTCCACATCACCCCAATGTTGTTGATTATCTCGGCTGCTGTACCCAGCAAGGTAAGTCTATTAGCTTCAAAAATTAATTCAATTCTTAATACGTGTACACTGAATGTCTATGATAATCTGAACAGAATATATTAAGTATATTATATCGTAGTAAAAGGATAGGATATTCTTAGTTAGAATAATTTAACTGTGTCTCGGGACAAGCCCTCACCTCTCCTTAAACCGGGTCTGTAGGACATTTATCATTTTAATGATAGAATATTCTATCTAGGGTATTCTGCACATACACTGTACCAAAAATCTTGAATGTAATATACTAGGTATTCTCACTATTCTGCATACACTGAAAAATGTTTCAGTATTTTCCAAACACTTCTTCAACTGATATTTTTTAAATATTAATCATGTAGACAATAATTCTCTGTTCAATTGCAGATCCAATGTACATCATTATGGAGTACGTTCCGGGAGGTAACATGCAGCAGTACCTGAGAAAGTTCCGTCCTTCCCAGCAGGCTACAAACAGTGAGGAACTGGTGCCCCCCACAGCCAAAGACCTCAACAGCTACGCCCTCCAAATCTCCAAGGGCATGGAGCACCTATCTTCACTAAATGTACGTAATACACGTATTTAACCCGAATTTATTCACTTATTTCCAATTTAAATATTAAGACAATTTAAAATATTATTTATATTTAAAAAAAAACAATTTTAACAGCTTATAAAAACGATTCTTTCCCAAAGATATTGCTATGTGGAAGGTAGTTATCTTCCTTAATACCTATATATGTTTATGACATTGACTTGTCACCCTGAACAGGTAATACACCGTGACCTTGCTGCCCGTAATATTCTGATCGACCGGAAGAGGGTGTGTAAGATCTGTGACTTTGGTCTGGCAAGGAATGTGGAGGGGGAGGAAGTTTACGAGAGATCCTCCAAGGTAACCCAGGAAAATCATCTTTTTTATGCGAATTAAGAGACAAAACTTTAAAAACTGTCCCTCAATTATAGCAAAGTATTTAATGTCCACCTGATTTTTAAAAAATTGTTTCATTTCGGTTTATATGAATTCTTTTAAAAGTTGTATTCTCCATAGCTGAGAGATTGTATTATAAATCAATCTTTGTCAATTGATATTCGATTCGAAGAACTTAACATGACAAATCAAATAACAATACAGTAAAACAAACTTGTGTACCGTTTAGGGTCCTCAGCCAATCCGCTGGATGGCGCCAGAGTCGCTGTCTGATCAGTGCTTCACCAGGAAGAGTGACGTTTGGTCGTATGGAGTTCTTCTCTGGGAGATCGTCACTCTCGGTAAGGCATCGCTTGTCTACATCCAGGTTCTCTTGTCCTTATTGTCACTTATTTGGGTTCTGGGTTACTGAGTTATGGCAATGAGAGCAAAATACGAGATACTATTCCAAAAGAAAAAGTTATATACAAAATCCGCAACGCTAAACTATAGAGATCTAGGAAAGATTAGCAATTTTTTCTTCATTTTGTTAAAAAAAACACCAAACGTTTTACTTGAGTTGAGGCTTACTAAACATGATTTTTACATCACAGGTGCCACTCCGTATCCTGGTATGGCGGCCAGAGAGGTCATCTCCACGGTGATGATGGGAAAATGGCTCTCTCGTCCTCTACACTGTAAACCAGAATTGTAAGTGAAAATTTTTTTAACATATATTATCTTGAGTCTACTTACATTGAAGTCGTGGCTATATTTTTTAACTGATTTTAAAAAATTTTTTTAAACATACCTGTCGTCTTAAAAGTTCTCAAGGGTAATTTTTCTTTGCTCTAACCTTTAGTTGTCTCTGTGTTTTCTTTCAGGTACGCACTTATGGTGCGATGCTGGGACATGATGCCGCAGAATCGTCCGTCCTTTAATGAAATCAGCAAGAGTGTGGAAACGCTTCTAGAAAAAGAAGCAGACTATATCGAATTCAAAGCCTACGAGGAAGCCATATTCAGTGTACTTGACCCTGACCTTGTTGATGAGCGTGTGTAGGTCATATAGCAAACAAATGGAATGTCCCGGTATATACACAGACGTTTCCCTCCAATTAAATGACAGATAATTCGAAATATTAAGTGGAAATTACACGATAAATCTCAGATAATCCATTGTGAAATGTGTGTGGAATAATGATATGGAAATATTACCTCTGCAAAAAAATATCCGAAGTACACATGCGTCGCAACGTTCAGAAGAAGGTGTAACAGAACCGAGGTGATCCTTGGAAGTATGACTTCTGGATCAAGCGTGCATTTGTTCTGTGTGTGTTGGTCTTTGAGTTGGAGGGAGTGAACACAGTGTATGACTGATAAGTTAATCAGGAAATTTTCACTGTGTCTATATATTATGATAATCTCAAAAGACCACCTCAACTATGAAATATACAAACCATACCTTACAGGGTCAAATCAACGAATGTGGTGGTGTTTTGTGAATGTTTTGTCATGACAATTTAACTTGTTAATGTAAGTCAAAGTATATATGGCAATGTTTGACGCATTAGAGTGAGTCGTGACTCGTGTTGTAGGAGTGTTTTGTTATGAGAGTGTGTGACTACATTTTAATTGTTGCTGTGATTTGTCGGCAACAACTTAGTACTGTGATAACTATAAACTTTTATGCATAATCTTTCATCGCATTACCGACATTAGTACGTAAGAGGGTAGTTTGAAGGTAAACAGTTTTGAGAAAAAAATGTTTATCATTAAACAAACGTATTTATCATGTTCATCTCAGATGGAATCCATCTTTAAATAAAAGCTTTAAAGATACTGTTTTTGAACAATGATTTTTTTTCGAACTGTCTAAACCAGTTATTTATAGGGTACAGAAACAATGTACTAATAATTACAGTTCAGCCTGTTATCTTTATATATTTTTTAAAAAATATTTTAATATCGAGATCAGATAGAAAGCCAGTGTAATCAGGAACCGAAAGCAAATCGGTAACTCCATTCATCAGATGGAAGTTACCGGTATGGTAATCAAAGACATTTTAATTACGGGTATTTTAGCTAGCAACAATACCCACACTGATAAACTGGAATTCATTAACACCAATATATGTCTGTTTATGGCTAAATTTACAAATAGCACACATTTTCTGCCTTATTTCAAGCTAGTTTTTTTTCCAAAAGTAAAGCATTCCGTTTCAGTCCCTAGCTAAAATCACAGTTTTGAATTGCTACCAGTGTAAAAGAGGAAAAAACTAGCCTTCTATAAACCTCCACCTAATGTTCTGTCACAGTTTTTCCTTCAAGTTACATGCAAAGGGTAAGGGTGAAACCAGAAAAAAGGATGTAGATCTAGATAGGAATGAGTACATTTTAACTTCTCAACAACAAACATACTTACTTTGTTTTCTTCGTGCTTTGAGTACATTAGGCTTGCAACCAAAGGATTTCCATCGATGTCTGCCCGCTCATATTTGCTGTACCATGCCAAAAGTCCATGCGTGATCTTTAATTTTTTCTTTTTCTACTGAACGTTGCCATGTCTCCTTTGGTCGTCCTCTGTTTCGCTTTCCTGGTGAAGTCCATCTTAGGCTACCCTTAAGGGTAATTTGTATACATGTATAACGTTCTGATTGATCTGGTCGGAAGTGGCAGTTGTTTGTATTCTTGTTTATTGCTGATCTTGTTTGGCCAGAATATCTTGAGTATTCTAGGGAGACATCTTGTTTCGAAGATATCTAGTCTTTAAGTCACAGATGTCGTTTGTCACCGATCTGGATTCAGATCCTTAGAGGAGGTATCCAGTGACATGTGTTTTGAATATCTATTTTCAATTCTATTTCCAACGTCTATGGTGGACTTTCCATTGGCTGTGGTCTTGGTGCCAACGTATATAAAAAATTCTCCACTTTTTCCAGAAGTGAGATCTTGTGACAAGAAGGTGTTGTCATCCCTTTGACCGGACACACCCGCCGTGAGCAAAAGTCTAACTGCACTGGCCCTTATCCTCTTTAGTCAGTATAACATCCAAATATAAACAGACGTGACAAACTCTGCGGCGTCTTTTGTTTCAAGTTCACTGGGATGAATCAAGTCGTTCTGTAAATTGATAAGAATTAAAAAGTCGTCGATATATTTGGTTGACGAGTTGAAGGTCATGGCAAGTGTTTCTTTCTGTGCATCACAGGCACGTGTTTCGTTTATAAATTTTTAACCCATAGTAAATAAATAACACAAGGTATCAAACTCCGTATTACACGGAGTACCCCCTCCCCAGAACCGTACTCATTGAAATACACTGACAAACTGTTTATAAATACCTATGTCTTCTACGATGAAAAATTCTCGAATGTCTCGACGTTAAACAATAAACAATCAATCAATCTACTATGATTAATATACACAACCATATATGGCATGCATGTCTTTATTTAATTTATATATATTAATCTACACGGTTATGTAGATAAATTATCGTAGAAGACATAGGTATAAACAGATTGTCAGTGTATTTCCTCTGAAAGTGTAAATGAGTGCGATTCGGGGACTCGGAGTTTGATAACTTGTGTTATTATTATACTATGGGTAAAAGAATAATAACCGAAAAAAGTACCTGTGCTTTGTATATAGAAGTTCTAGATCTTTTTAGAAGAAATTCTGCTTCATAGGAATACAAAAACAGTTTGGTTAATAAGTGTCTATTGGGATTCAAACAGTTTGAAGGAAGACTTGGTGTCCGAAGACTACGTTAATGTTGTCAATGAGGGACACAAGCATCCTTTGAATATCCACTTCAGAGTACCTGTGTGTAGAATTGGAATGACTTTAATCACAGCAATTTTGTTGATGAGCGACATTTGTCTTAGAGAGTGCTTCTTGTAAGTTAGTGCCATTTTTTGGCGTTATCATATGCAATATTCCCATATTTAGTCGGCAGATCAATTTTTAATCCGAACTTACTTAGTCCTCTTCGTGCTTTGAACATATAAGGCCTGCACTGAGGACCTCCATCTCTGTTTGTCTCAACATTGCAATTGTGGCATGCCCCAAGTCCATCCCTGATTTTTCATCTCATTGTTGTGACATGACCCGGCGAGTTTTCCTTTGAAGTCAAGCGTACTGTAACTGCGATACAGAACACTTTTTGTGGGCGTTTCTTATGCAAATGAGCAGAAACTGTACTGTATCTGCAAAATATCAACGATACAGTACGGTTTATTTTTAGCCATGAATCGTTCAATTTCCATGAAAGCACTGTTAGTATTTACTCAAAATTTGAGGTGAATTAAGAATAAAATTTTACAACGTAGTTATTAGTGTCGAATTCAAAAATTTTAGAAAGGAGGGAGTGGGACAGTTCACAAATGATTACTACGCCCCCCAAAAAAAATAAATGGAAACTCGTATATTATACACGGTGAGGGGGGTAGATTTATAGCCAACCAAGACACTATGTAGTGTTATCGTTTCTTGTTGATAAATTAATAAGCGTATGTATACAAGTTTAGCAAAAATCATATACGAAAGCGAAAAAGAAAACAAAAACTCACAGGAGGGTTGAGTGGGGGTACCAGTGAGTGCTCTAATACATGTTAACATTTTATTAAAAACATGAAGGTAAAATCCCCCCCCCCCCCCCCGCTTTCATTTCATCTGTTTATTTCATTTTTTAAATAATACGACAGGTGTAGGACAATGTCGACTTTTTTCTCAGAATACAGTTTCGCAGAAGTATTTTTGTTTCAAAAACATTCCCACATGATTCTTATATATTTAAATGTTTTGGATTAAATCGTAGCTTAAATTTAAAAAACAAAGTCGGCAACAGCTGAATAGAGAAAAAAAAACCTACGCAATCAAATTTAAATTTATTTTTTTGGAAAACAAATTATATAATGCATCCCCTAAATAATTATTTTAAAATGATGAATACCTGCATGTCCACCTCTCTCGGCATTTCACTTGCGAATGCTTAAATGTTACTAAATCAATTTTCTGCTAAAATCATCCGATTGGTTGACATGTACCCAAATATGAATGTAAATTTTTTCATTAGAAAGGTCATGTCACATATAACCTATATTGGATACAGTATATCGCTTCGCCTCAAGCCCCGCCCTGTGTCACTTGCTAGGCCTTTAAATATAACTTTTAGAACAAGTTTGACTACGGAATAATCTGAGTATTTTATCAACAGACATATTAGTAGCTAGGGTTCACGGCGAATATGTGACCGATCAAAAGGCAGTATCAACTCCTACTATAGACTTTCTCCCACCACTGGAATTTTCGGGAGGAGAGGCATGTTCTATGCATTGTTCACAGTAAAAAGAACACAACCTGGGTGTAAGCACTACTAACAATCTAAGCTGGAATCCCCATATAGAGCAGGTCTCCAAAGAAGATGTGCTACACATCCACTACAGTACTTTGTGGGACCCCTATACCCAGAACAATATCAACAAGCTTGAAAGTGTAAGATATTATAACCGGTAGAATTACACAAGTCCTCTGAATAATTTATTTTAACGACCGAGGAGATGTCGCTACACATCAATGGTCATGTATGAAACCACAAATGAAATAAACAATTAAAATGAAGAGTTACTTTAAGTACTAAGTAGATGGACATAACTGACATAATTAAATTAATTGGATAATAATTAACATGTTCACTCAGAACAACAAGTGTACAATTATGTTAAATTAAGCACTATCAAAAGGAAATTATTGTTACCCAAAAATATGTTCATTTTACACGGTCACAATATGTTCTGGCTGACTAGCAGACACCAGCATACAGTGTCACCTACACGATTTAGCAGTTGGAATGGGAACCATGCACTGTAACATCGTAGACAAGCCGCCAAAGCAGTGTTGATGTAAAAGATCTTGCATTCTCTAGTAGTCATTCCATTCTCACCTTTTTAACATCCCACTATTGCAGCTACTAGAGGCCATCAACAAAGACTGCTAATTCTTTTTGCTAAAACAGACACCGACAAATGTTCCTTCTTTCAATCTGGGATCCGTCTGTGAAACACTTTACCATCTAGTGTCACAGAAACCCAATCCCTTGACTTATTCAAGTCGGGGCTGGGAAAAGATGGTAAACATTAGGTGACAGTAGTGTTTTATCCAGTTTTTTAATTGTAAATAGAGGGTTCTCCACTGCGCCTTCGTCAGTCCTATTTTAGTAAAGGGCGATGATGTCCAAAAGGCCCTGCACTGTACTGGAATAGAAGATGATTGATTGATTGTATATTGTTTAATGTCCCTCTCGAGAATATTTCACTCATACGAAGACGCACTTGCCGGTGGGGAGCTGCAAATTTTGTCATATACACGGCACTCAGGGCCATTGAGCAGGGAGGGATCTTTTTCGTGCCAGCACCTACTGCGACACCGGACCTCGGTTTATACGGTCTCACCCGAAGGACCGGTCTCCACGTCCCACAGTGGGATTTGAAGCCGCGACGAAAGGATCAACTCCTTACTTTGCAACTCAAGAGCAGACGCTCTAACCACTTCGCCACGCGGGCGACAAGAAGATGAACTGTGAAAATATCAATTCATGTAGAGAAAGTCAAGTGATTTTGAGTGAATTACTGTAGTCTTTCAGATTTCAAAACAGCATTTGAAAAAATTCTTCTTTTTAGAATCAACCCAAAAAATATTTTACTGTGTTTCTTAATGATCTACCACTTGGTATTTTTATACGAATACTGTGTTGTTCGAATTAACAATTTTCATTATATTCGCTCTCCTGACTGCGGAGGCGAGAAAAGTGAGCAGATGGTTTGTCAGACAGCGGCACTCAATCTGGTGACAGGTTTCTCGTTATGTGTTCGTTTCCTTTTTACTGACAGCTGTTTTGACGCAGTATGAAGACTGCAAAATGTCAACTTCAATGTTTTGTCTCTCCATATATACACTTCTCTGTCTGATTTCGCCATCTTTATCCTTATTGTACAACTCGACAGATGACGTGATCGGTTTAGACAATGCCACATTCTACCAAACTATATTGGGCTCAAATTTTGCCTGGAATGTTGAGTTTTATAACTCCTGGTGTGGACATTGTATCAACTTTGCTCCAACATATAAAAAGCTCGCCACAGATACGAAAGGTAGGTGTGTGGTTAAGTGGTGTTGTTCCTAGTACACTAATGTAAATATGCAGTGAAATACTGTACATCAAGTAGTATTCAAGCAATGAAATATTGGTTTCATGTTAAAATATCAGTTTATATCTAGTAAAAGTTGGAAAAAGTTAGAGTGATTCTTAGTCCTAAATATCTGACATTTTCTTGGCTGTTTTTCTTTCAATTTTGATATTTCATTTGTCAGGAAAATGTCAGAACCAGCGCCATTAGGAAAACATGAAAACAGGACTTGATTTGTGATAGATATTCAGAGAAAAAAATTAAATAAAGTACTGACCTGGTTTTAATTTTTTTTTTCATTATTTTATATTTTGTCTAAAAAGAGACTTTGGCATAAATTTCGTGTTTTGATTTTTTAAACTTGCGAACTGAGATATAAAACATGACAAAATAGCTCCCTGTACAATTTATCAATAGTACAATAATTTTAGTACTCATCAACATCATTTTGCATGATTTGTTTATAAAATGTACAACCCGATGAAAACATTTTTCCTGGCTGTGGATTGTTTTCATTTCGTACATTTGAAAATCTTGCAAGTCCTGTATCGAAATGTGGAGTGATGTTTTCTTTTCATCAGTGTTGGTGAATACTAGATGTATTCACCTATTGATAAATTGTGAGTTCGGTATTTAATTCGGTTCACAAGTGTTAAAAAAATCAACTCTGTAATTGTCTAATCAAATTTTTTCATGTTCTGCATACAAAACAGGAATATTTTATGATTATTTAAAAGCTCACCTGCTCATACTTTTTTTTTCATCGGATGTCTGCCAAACAAGAAATTGAAATGATGTGGCCTTATAAACCGCTGCACAGAATTTCGTCAAACTTTGCAGGTATTTAGGACACAATGTGTAGATGTGCATATTACCAGGAAATTCCGATACAGCGCAACTCCTCATAAACCGCTGCACAGAATTTCGTCAAACTTTGCAGATATATACCGGTATTTAGGACACAATGTGTAATGTGCATTGCATCATTCAATAAATTGTAACAGAACCTTTTATATAGGGGTGTAAGATTATTATTTCAGATGTGCATATTACCAAAATTCCGGTTCCTTTATTTTTTCCGGAAAAAATGTTTTTGGCCATACCTTGGATGAAAGTTTGTCAAAAAACTGCTGCAAAATTCCTTTTGCAAATATTTAGGACACAATTGATCATTATTATCAACTTGGATTTTGTCAATCATAAACTTTGCAGATTTAGGACACAATATGTAGATGTGCAACATTCCAAGGCCAGAATTAAAATCTACTCCTCTTAAACTGTTGTAAATTTTATGCTTTTAAATATTCCATTATTTTATCCCAAAGAGTTTTGCCTATGTAAACAAAATTGTTTGAATGAAAAAGGATTCCAATTTATTTATGTCCTCATATGCAAGACATTTTGATGTGAAGATTTTTTTGCAATTATTGATCTATACTATGTAAAAGTGCACTAGCTGTGCCTTTCATTATGTGTTTCACACTTTGCATGCTAATGAGTAATGATTGATGTGTTGTTTAAAATACTTAGAGTGTTTTTTAATTATATACATGTACCTTCATATTGATGTCAATAAATGAAATGTATTATATGAATAACATGATTGCAGTTACAAACTACTAAAATAACCTTAATCTAACTTTTCATCAATTTTTCCATTAATTACTCTGTTTATTAAATAAATTTACTTTGTTGTGTATGTTGAACACATTTTTTAATAAAAATTATAAAAGATTTAACTAAAATCATAATTTTAACCTTGATATCAGACGGCAAGTGACATCCTTGTCATTGCCCAAGTCTGTATCCAATGGACATACATTAAATAAATTGGCCTAGAGACATGACGTTTTGACATAACATGTATTCTATTGCAATTCCAAATTAGCAAAAAAAGATTTTCGACTTACGACATTTTGATATTACATATCAATATTGCATCACTAAATTGTTGTAAGATTATTATTTCAGATTTTTATATTATAAAATTCAAAAAATAAATTCCTTCAAAATCAATTGATCATTATTATCAACTTTGATTTAATCAGTAATAGTGATTTTTCTCTTTATAAACAAATTAAACACACACTTGTGTTGCTTACAAAAATCTGAAACTGTATAATTACTACTAAAATTTCTAAAGGAGATTGAAAGTCTTTCCCAACATTAAATAAATCAGCTTAAAAGCTTTTTTGCATATCAATAAGTTATTATAGATTTTTATCAAAGGACTAGTAATAGTGATTTTTTCCATAAACACACCTTGTGTTGCACAAAAATCTGACTGTGTTTCAATTAACTGTACAAAATTTAATTTTCTAGCCAATGGAAAAAAAAACATAGGGGCTCTTTTAAAACTTTATGAACAAAAGTTCAAAATTTGCCATATGTGCATAGAAAAGAAAATATCTTACATAAACGATAAAAGTAAACAATCTTTGATGACACTTGAAGATGTTTGTGTGTAATTTGGTTAGTGTGGGTTGAATGTCACTTAACTGTACACATATTTTGCATCAATCTAATAAATGATACAGCATGAATGATAAATTAATAGATATGACCCAAGTCTAGGAGGGATTAATTAAAGATGGTGTAAGGCTGTAAAGATGAATGCTGTGGCCATCTGTCCTTTCTCATGATGTACTTATCTGTAGTGAATCATGTTTTACAGAGACTAAGCAGATACAATATATCCTAGTGTAGAAGCAGGTGCCCCTAATTCTGCACTGTATTGATCAGCACACTGCACTTCAAAACTAAGCTGTCAGTATTTAATGGTTCCATGACATAAAACAACATATGTGATCCTGTTTGTATGATGCTATTGGAATCAGCTTTAATATCTCTAAATACCTTGTTTCACATACCGGTTTATGTTTTTGGTTACATATACATGTGATCTATGGTAGGATAATGGATTTGCAAGCATTTCCTGGGAGCAAACATGAAATGAACTAATAAATGCATTGAATGTTGACTGAATACACATTTATAACAGTAAAAGTTCAAGTTAGCATTCCAGTACAAAATGGAATAAATTTTCTTAGAAGCCAAATAAATGGTAAACCCTTATCTGCATATTGTGATTGAAAGTTAATTATTAAAGCAGTCATATATCATCAATGAATGAATGCCTTTGACAGCTCATTTGGGCCAGAGGCTCATGTAAGCTTTTTAATACTTACATTACCCATAGCCGTTTTTCTCAGTGTTGGGGAAAAGATGAACATTTTTTAACTCAAAATACCTCAGAGTGAAGTCACATTTTTGCCCTAGTACCTTTTGTATTTTTTGTGAGGATATAAGTTCATCAGCTTTTAAAATATTAAAATTTATTTATTATATACATATGTGCATACATGTAAAAGGAGTTCAAGGTAATTCTCTTCATATACTATATGATCTTACTCTTTGTTTTTCAACACAGAAATTTCTTTTTTCTGGGATATATAAACATTGAAAAAATCTCTCATTTTAAAAACTTGTTAATAAAACAAAAACTCAGATCCTTATCAATTACTTTAAATTTTTCTGTAAAAGATTCATCACAAACCCACTGTGTCTGATTAATGAGACTTTGAACTTTACTTAATCCACCTATAGAATATTAATGTGTACTTATGTACTTACAGAAACTTTCTGTATCCCTGGTAGTGTAGGTCTGTAACTTAATGTTTATAGTCTGAAAAAGAAAGATGGAGGAGGAGAGAACTTCTGATCCATTGATTAAACAAGAGGCCCATGGGCCACATCGCTCACCTGAGTAGCTTTGACCATGCTGTTCTTTACCTGATTTCCCCCCTAGTAATACATATTGTGACCCCACCCTACCCCACGGGTCATAATTTTGACAATTTAAAATCTACACTACCCCAGGATGCATTCGCAGAAGTTTAAGCTTTTATGGCCCAGTGGTTCTTGAGAAGAAGATTTTTTAAAGATTTTTCCTATTTATTTCTATGTAAAACTTGGATTCCCTATTGTGGCCCCGCCCTGCCCCCAGGGGTCATGATTTTTACAATTTAGAATTTACACTACCCTGGGATGCTTCCACATAAGTTTCAGCTTTTCTGGCCCAGTGGTTCTGGAGAAGAGAAGATTTTTTAATGACCCCACCCTATTTTTGTCTTTTCGTGATTATCTCCCCTTGTGAAGGGACTTGGCTCTTCATTTTAACAATTTTAACTCCCCTTCATCCAAGGATGCTTTGTACCAAGTTTAGTTAAAATTGGCCCAGTGGTTCTTGAGAAGAAGTCGAAAATGTGAAAAGTTTACAGACGGACAGACAGCTAGACAGCTAGATGGATGACGGACAAAATGTCATCAGAAAAGCTCACTTGAACCTTTGGCTCAGGGGAGCTAAAAAGGTCCATAAGTATTTTGCACAAAATAATGTGCACGTTTCTCAAGAAAAAATCTCTTCACCTCAGTATAGATTGTAAACACATTTTTTTCACTAATCTACAGCAGTTCACACGATCATTGTCAATGGCCCCCATGGACCTTATATTGAGACCATTGAAAATGTTGCCTGTTGTCATGCCACCCAAAATGGCAGTGCATGTATAAAGAGGCAACATTTTTTATGGTTTCATTTTAAGGCCCAGGAGGGCTATAAACACAGGTTGTGCTGACTGTTTTCTTGGAGAAGGGCCCAAAGTTAAAATAATAATTTATTTGACTGAGTTTTGATGTTTATGCCAAAAAACTGACCAAAACTGACCCCTTTAGACATTGTTCTCTGTAAAAGAAACAAAATGTTTATATACTTTCAGATTAATTTCTGGACATTGCAAAACTATTTTCTAAATAAATTTTTATATAGAAGACTATTTTTGGCCTGAATTTTTACTCTCTCCCTACGATATATTTTAATTTTTATTTGAAGGATGGCAGGGGGCTATTGGAGTAGCAGCCATTGATTGCTCAGATGTTAAAAACCAGGCTATATGTACGCACTATGAGGTGAAGGGCTTCCCCACTCTGAAGGTAAGGGAAAAACACATGAACCAGGCTATATGTATGCACTATGAAGTGAAGGGCTTCCCCACTCTAAAAGTAAGGGAAAAACGTATGAACCAGGCTATATGTACGCATTATGAAATGAAGGGCTTCCCCACTCTAAAGGTAAGGGAAAAACGTATGAATCAGGCTATATGTACTCACTATGAGGTGAAGGGCTTTCCCACTTTAAAGGTTAGTGAAAAATATAAACCAAGCTATATGTACTCACTACAAGGTCAAAGACTTCTTGTCTTTGATAGTATTATAATACCGGTATATGTTTATGTTCATTCATCAATCAAGGATTCAGTTCTTTACTGTAAAAAACAGAAATGATTGGTTAATAATTCAGGGTGTTAGTTTTGAGAGAAAAAAACATTCAAGATTTTTTTTAGTTTCAATATGTATGTTGCACAAAATTACACTTTAAATTAACATAAAAACTTCATATTGGCAGAATAAAACCTAACTTACAAAACAATAAGGATTATTTAATATCAGATGAAATGCCACATCAATTCAAGTCAATCTGTTTCTCTGATATTTCAGTAATTTTCTGAATGATATATTGATATGCTTATGGGGCTGTCAATTGAAGCAGTGAAAAGTTCAGTAGTGGCCTTAGGTAGGATTATTTACAGGGAATCTGAGATATTTTCATCCTCTGATAAAAATTGTCAGCTGGTTTAGCAATATCATCTCAATTGGTCTGACAAAACTGACTTGAGGTGATGGTGCAAGACCAACATTTTATACCCTGGTTCTTTTTGTCAATGCATATTGTGATAACACATTTTATAAATATCAGAGATTTATCTAAGTGTGTTAATATATTTGTCCATTTTTAACTGTCTATGTGGTACTTCCTGATTTTATTTCAATAATTTACATAGTCTCTACAGATCAAGTGACACCAAAGAGCTATCGGAGTAGCAGCTGCTTAGAGAATTTATTGCAATATTTTAAATGAATAGATAACATGTTATAGGAGTGTAATGATATCTCAATTTGTTCCTATCTTTTTGTTTTATGAAATTATTATAGTGAAAAATAGGAGTTTCATATTTTTAACCAACAGAACTGTAATTTAAGGTTAAAGTAATATTATCAAAAATGAGGAATGAATGATTTTCAGTTTATTTCTTGTAATAATTTACAGTTGCACAACTATATAAATTAAAGACTCTCTCTCTCTCTCTCTCTCTCTCTCTCTCTCTCTCTCTCTCTCTCTCATTTGTGTCATATGGAGATTTTTCTAATTTTAAAAGATTTTGAATCTAGGACTGGCCATTTGTGGATTTGTAAACCTATACTTATCCCCCCTCTATATTTCAGTTGATTCCTCCAGGAGCCGGTCATGAGGATCTTGGGCTGGACTATTACAGCATTGACCAATCAGAGATAGAGACCATGATGATTGATTACCTGACCAATCTGACCATAGTGAACAGGAGACCACGAGGATGTCCCTACCTGCTACCCCTCAGGTGAGTGACCATAGTGAACAGGAGACCACGAGGATGTCCCTACCTGTTACCCCTCAGGTGAGTGACCATAGTGAACAGGAGACCACAAGGATGTCCATACCTGTTACCCCTCAGGGGAGTGACCATAGTGAACAGGAGACCACGAGGATGTCCCTACCTGCTACCCCTCAGGTGAGTGACCATAGTGAACAGGAGATCACTAGGATGTCCCTACCTGCTACCCCTCAGGTGAGTGACCATAGTGAACAGGAGACCACGAGGATGTCCCTACCTGCTACCCCTCAGGTGAGTGACCATAGTGAACAGGAGACCACGAGGATGTCCCTACCTGCTACCTCTCAGGTGAGTGACCATAGTGAACAGGAGATCACGAGGATGTCCCTACCTGCTACCCCTCAGGTGAGACGACAGGAGCAGCCCATCAATGAACCAATGGCAGGGCTGCTCGTGGTTGCAGAGGTCAAAGGAACCATGTTTATATATTTCATATAAGCTATGTTCAAGCGAAATTTTTATTTTAACTCTCCTCAAACCAGCGGGTCAATATCATCAACATCTTTTTTTATGAAATTCTTACAGACATATAGAAAACATTTGGCAGTCGGCGAGGCGGGAGCACAAGCTTGTGGCCCTCATCTTTGAGGAGGAGGCATCATATCTGGGGAGACAAGTAAGATAGTAAATGTGTATAGTGCTAATTCGTCAATATGCCAACAACTCAATAGACAATACCTAGTAATTGCACTAAATTTTGAATATTTCAATTTATGTACGTGAACAGTATTTTACTTGTCTTTTTTCCTTTTATTCTGTAATTGTCAATATCCTTTCATTTATAACCAAATCATTATTGTCTTGTAGGTAATGTTGGATCTGAGCCTGAATTCTAACATCCTAGTTCTTAGAATGGATGCCCAGAGCACCAAAAAGTTTGGCATCAAAGCCTTTCCATCTCTGTATTTGTTTGAACCTCATGGTTTTAAGCAGCTTGCAAAGTAAGAGCTCTGTTTGTTAAGACTGTTTTTTAAATTAGTATAATACTTGGATAGTACTGTATGTATTTACTTTGCCTTGTTGTAGGAATAGGGCTAAAATACGCTTATTCTGATGCCCAATCCCAGTCACATTTCTGGCATGTTTTTACAAGTTTCATGTAATGTTTATCTCTTGTTTTCAGAGGTTATACAGACAGAGCCTCCTTTGTGAGTGCATTGACAGCCCTCATCTCTGCAGAGAAACCAGAGAGTGGGAACCAGCAACCACTGCCACACTTTGAGCATGTGCAACAGGAAGTTGATGTTCTTCAACCCAAAAATCAGGAAAAGAATGTCCAAGACATGACTATAAAAGAAAAAAGCCCTGAAAAGTTAGTTTGTATATATATAAAAAATTTCAAGTAAATCTAATTGTCATTTCAGAGGAGTAAATTTACCGGCGACATCTGGTCTTTGGCCCTCCAAAGACCCCAATCATCCTGGTCAACCAAATGTAACGGGAGAAGAAAATGCATCAAAACACAAACTTGCTCTACCAACTGTATCTGGCCACCGGCGATGTATTTGTAAAGAAGCATCAAAACACAAACTTTGTACATGTATTTGTAAGCTATTTTTTGATATCCCATTAGGTATGCTGTCCACATGCAGGACTTGGAGTCAGCCTTGACCTACTGTTTGAGGCATGAGGTGGCCATCCACAAAGACATTCAGGGGGAGGATCTAAAAGCTCTCCAGCATTTTGTTCGCATTCTTGCTAAAGTAAGACATATAATAATCATAATTTTAATTCCTCATAAGTAAAAGAACAGAATATTCTCAAATCCTGTACTACAAAGCATCAATTAAGCCTTGGTAGTCTAAATTTACTTTCATTTATACTTCCATTCTTTTTAATACAAGGTAGATTTTTTTGAAAAAGTACAGTTGCTAGAAGAAGTTAGTAAAATTTACACTTTTCTATTTTTAGTATTTTCCAGGCCGGGAGGAGGTGAGTAGTTTTCTGAGGAAGCTGTCCAGTTGGCTGGAAGGGGTACCCGACATAACAAGCTACCACTGGTCACACATGATTGAATCTCTACAGGTAGGTCTGTCTGCTACCACTGGTCACACATGATTGAATCTCTACAGGTAGGTCTATCTGCTACCACTGTTCACACATGATTGAATCTCTACAGGTAGGTCTATCTGCTACCACTGGTCACACATGATCGAATCTCTACAGGTAGGTCTATGTGTTACACTGGTCATCACACATGATTGAATCACTACAGGTAGGTCTATCTGCTCTACAGGTAGGTCTATCTGCTACCACTGGTCACACATGATTGAATCTCTACAGGTAGGTCTATCTGCTACCACTGTTCACACATGATTGAATCTCTACAGGTAGGTCTATCTGCTACCACTGGTCACACATGATTGAATCACTACAGGTAGGTCAATCAGCTACCACTGTTCACACATTATTAAATCTCTACAGGTAGGTCTATCTGCTACCACTGGTCACACATGATTGAATCTCTACAGGTAGGTCTATCTGCTACCACTGGTCACACATGATCGAATCTCTACAGGTAGGTCTATGTGTTACACTGGTCATCACACATGATTGAATCACTACAGGTAGGTCTATCTGCTACCACTGTTCACACATGATTGAATCTCTACAGGTAGGTCTATCTGCTACCACTGGTCACACATGATTGATGTAATGTTCACACATGATTGAATCTCTACAGTGTGTAACTGGTCACACATATTGTTGTTTTTTGTTCACACATGATTGAATCTCTAAATTTTTCACACATATGCAAGGGATATAAATGTCCCATAAAAGACACATGGATATGAAGATAACCAGACATAACAGCATTCACACATCGCAAAGTCACACATAAAACAATACCACTGTTCACACATGATTGAATCTCTACAGGTAGGTCTATCTGCTACCACTGGTCACACATGATTGAATCACTACAGGTAGGTCTATCTGCTACCACTGGTCACACATGATTGAATCACTACAGGTCAATCTGATCAAATGCTTTGCCAAAGGCTCCTTCATCTTCTGTTATATGCTTCATATGTAAACCAAGTTGTTGTTTTTTCAAAGATACAAATTTTTCTGTATGCAAGGGATATAAAGTCCCATAAAAACTTTTTAGTTGATTTTTCTGCTCTTCTTTCATAGACTGTTGATTCGTTTCTGCCTGAGACAGTTCACTGGGTTTCCTGTCAGGGCAGTCAGACACATTTCCGTGGTTACCCGTGTGGCATGTGGACTCTGTTTCACACACTCACTGTCAACTCCTATCTGTACGGGAAAGACAGTAAGTTCATAAGACTATAGGATTAACTTAAAGGGTAATACATGATCTACATAATACAGGTATACACATTTCTAGTCTGAGAAGGCTTGTGACAGTCTTTTATACTTTGAATAATAATTTGAAAAAAGTAATTTTTGGATGCATATTTTATGTTTTCATTAAATGTATAAGATATTTTATTTTTTGCAAGTTTTGATTTTCAAAAATACCTGTGTTTTACCTGTGAAATAGAATTAATTCATACGAAAGCAAAAAACTGTAAAGCTAGAAACATTGATGATGTGGAAACCTTGATGAAATTGTCAAATTTTTAATGATAGTCAAAATTTCCACTTGCCAACTTTTACAATGTTATGGAATAGCACTGTAAAATAGAAGTTGATTGTCAACATTTCCACTCGCCATATTTGGAATATACTGAAATTGTCAAACTTGCAACCCTTCAATATTGCCACTTTACAGTAACCAAAATATGTATTTTTGTAGGTCCTAAGTTCCTATACAAGGATGTTCTTATAGCTATAGGAGGCTATATGAAGCATTTCTTTGGCTGTGCTTATTGCAGCAGACATTTCACAAAGATGGCAGCAACCATCGACACGGAGGTGACCTCACCTAAAGAGCTAGTCCTCTGGCTGTGGAGGTCACACAACAAGGTCAATAAGAGGCTCCACGGGAACACCTCAGAAGACCCTAAACACCCAAAAGTCCCTTTTCCCCCCAAATCTGCCTGCTCAAAGTGTCACAGGTCCCAAGACAATAAAGATCCAGAGTTTGATGAAGAGGCTGTGTTGATTTATCTGTTAGAGTTGTATGGATCTGATCACATCATTAGCATTCCAAACGACATGGAGAACATTCCAGAAATCAGTTCAGATAAGAAAGACATGGACTGGTGGCAGAAGATGCAGAGGAGTAAGGATCTGGAGAAACTCCGCAAGCTTCGTCAACAGAAGCAGGAGGAGAAGAGGAAGAGGCTGTTGTCCAGAGCGGCGGGTCTCCGTAAAGGTTCCTCACGGGACGTTAATCTCCCGGCCGTCGGCGTCGTCAGCACCACTGACATGGGACTCTGTGCTGTGTATTATGTATTGTGTGTGTCTATCATTATTGCTTTATATTATCATTTTTTCTACAAGAGAAGATGCAAATCTAAAAAACACTTTACATGATTCCATATAAGGGAGGATTTTATTCATGTACCCAAAGTCCTTAAGCCTTAAATTGATAGTGAAATCAAGATGTATCAAATGAAAATGTATTACTTTCTTGGACAAGCAATATAAAAACATCATTATATTTTTTTAATCATTTTTCTAGTTGGGTCTGTGACTTTAAAGTACGGAGAATTATGCTAGTCGGTAATTGTAACATTTAATCTGTGATTTTTTACTACATGTTTCAGTTACAGTGCTGTCCTTTGCTACCACCTCCATTGGCCTTTCCAAATTTATATTTTTTTCTTCAAGAAGCTTTATGTTTTATGTGTCTGATGTGTATTTATTAGAGTTGTAAACTCAATATAACAGCACTATTTAATGATCACCAAAGAAGCTGTGATTCACTGAGTTAAAAAGCATATAAGAAACACAGCCAATTGTGCCTAACATTAACTTCACATTGAAATAACATTAAATTAATGTTAGGCACAATTGCCTGTATACAGTGATTCTGTGCAACATATAACCAATTGAAAGATGCTAAAAAAAAACTTGTTGTGAAATCCTTGTCCTATACTAGTACTAGTATTTGACACTAAAGATTTATCACTATTTTAAAAGTACATGTATTTGAGTACCCATGGATAAATTCAAATAATTTTTAACCAGATTTGTAGATGGAGACAAGTATTAACATTTGATTTGGGATTTTAATTTATTTCTAATTTGAATGATTTTTTCAGAATTATTCACAATTGTCTGTTTGAACTCAAACTGCAGCTATTGATTTTCACAACTTGGGTACATTCTGCAAAAATATGCTAATAAAAAGTTCACAGCTAGATGTTCAGCAAAACTCGTAATATAAGAAATTACAGATATAGTGAAGTAATTTTATAGGTCCCAGTGACTTCATTGTAACCAAGTTTTACTGTATTCTCCAGTCAAAGGCAGGGGCCCAGTTTACAGTACAGAGCCTATATTTCTGTCTTGTTCTCAATAAGCTAAGTTTATCTTGCATTGCTTTATTAATAAATCTCTGCTGAATTTTTTTTTCTTCAGCAGTACCCATGTTTTAGAGGCTTGACTGTGAATATGTCCTGTAGTGTTTATGTTCTGTTATATACATTACAATGTTGTCCCATATGATACTAATGACCACAATGTTTTTATTTTTGTAGACTTGAGTAAGTGGTTTGATTGTTGTTATTTTAAGATATTTTTTTTTAAAGAAATATTCTTGTATATACAATAAAGTTGTTTTTACAATGAAGTTGTAAATTAAGATGAGTAAATATTTATAAATAAGTAATACAATGTAGTGAATGTACATGTAATGGCGATTCTGAAACATTCAAATTATTTTAGTGATCAATGTACGTACAACAGTTGAATGGGATGAATTTTGCGACATCATATATTTTGTAGCTTAATTGAAATCTAGAAGTTGTCTTTTGATCAGATGTAAATGATAATATCATTGGTTTTGAATAGAGAAAGGCACCAAAGTATGACATCTGTATTCATCTGCACCTATTCCTGTAAGTCTCATGTTGCTAAGAAGCTATCATGATCTAAAACTATTATGATATGTCTATGTGCAAATGCTACTGAAGGATAAGATTATTTGTCAAAACTAAGGAGGTTATAGTTATTTTTCCTATTATTTGATTGAATATCTGTGAAGTTTCTTTATCTGGTAACATTACTGAACTCTGCAATTCTAAAACCTAAACATGTTTATCTGAAACGTTTTATATTATGAATAATCATTGCCTGGCCATTAGATACTTACTGAAAGGGAACAAAAATGAATAGTTGACAATTTCTCATTTTTTTATATCAGATTTATGGATATAAACCCCCTACAATATCATTTCAGACACATCCCTCCCCTTACAAAAACCATAGTGCAGACCACATATGAATTTTCGAATGTATAACTTTATGTTTTAAAAACTCTGTTGTTGTATATTTTTGAAGTGCGACATGTTTTAATGTTTTTAACCATTATTTTTATTTGTCTAATATTAATCATTTTACCAGTACCACCTACATATGTGTAGAATAGTCAAGGTTATCTAACAACAATCAGATAGATCGGTTTACAGTTGTATTTGATTTGTGACTTGTAATTAGTGTTATTTATTTAATCTGTTGACTTCTAGCAATCAGACAGTCCAGTTTACAGTTGTCACCTGTATTTTGTGTTATTTTTAAAATCTGTTTAACTCCTGCTTGCTTAATAGCATTCAGAAAACAATACATGTATCTCGTAGATATCGTTATCACTGTTTTTATGCCATCTGTGTAGACGCTATGGTAAGGCTTGCTTTCTGTTGTGGTGACCTTATTCCTGGGTTGAAATTTTCTTTGTTTCTCTTTTATGTTTAAACTAAATAATGTCCCTTTACTCATCAAAAAAATCACTTGTTTCTCCTTTATGTTAAAAAAAATCCCTATATATATACAATATTTGGTTTATTGCAAACTACTGCTAGATAATATGTTCTTTTATGAAAGATTTTCTGAGTAATTTCCCTTGCATGCTGTCGTGGAGATCAAATTGATGAAATTTCCTCTTTGAGCAAGGAATTTAAACATGTACGGCAAAAACATAGATATTGGGCTTGTTGATCTCCAATATGGTGACCTAAGGGAAACAACTCTTGATGAAACCACATCTATGAGAATTAAATTTGGATGTTCTTATTAAGCTTTCATATCTTGCAAAGGAGAAACAAAGAAAAGTTAATGGTGTTCAGTAAATGGTTGTGGTATGCACAAGGTACCTCTCTGTCTTGCAATAAAACTTCTAGCTATGCTGTTGTCTACAGCTGCTGTAAAATGAATGTATGGTTATGGAATGTCATCTCAGTGATCTCTTATGTCCGGCTAATATACACATGTCATTGATTTTATGCGACTTGATATTATTAATTGTGAGTTACATATTTTGTTTTTATCATTTTTTCTCTAATTAGAACTAATGACTTCATACTGCCATTGATGCTTTAAGTTAAAAAAGAATTATTAAAAACATAAATCAACAGATTGTTTCTTGTTTTGACTCATTCTTTGAATACCAGAAATAAGTGTATGATAATGGATGAAACAAAATCACTATATACCCTCAACAAGTATGTCGCAGTGCCTTTAAGCCAGTTGTATCCCTTTTAACATTTGCAGGTTTTCAATCAAATGAGCAGAAATGCATTTACATGTACTAGTATATGATGTTTGATCTCTCACTGATGGTGACCTCATGTTCTGAAATTTTGAGTTGCTTGACCTTGCAACCTCAACATATTAGGGGGTCATCTACTCAAAGGAAACCAATGTACCAAATTTGGTATCAGTCAAGCAAAGGGTTCCTAAAATATTAGGTGTACAGTATCATAGTATGTCTGTAACGGACCTGAGCTGCTTGGATCTCACGCATAGATACTCCTTAGAAGCCTACACGGGAATAACCCATGTAGTACTGTGATTATTTCCGAGAATAACCCGCAAATAAAGATCTCCTATAATAACACAAGAATAACCTGTGTTTGGACTCGTAAATAACTACGGGGAAGTTAAATGATAAGCCTTATTTAAAGTTTACAAATTTATTCAATAAATAAAAGTCACAATATGTATTAATTAATATTCAATTACAATAAAATTCACTGTAAGTCGGGAATCACCCAATTTCACAGTGAAATACTACACTAACAGTAACACAACCTTCGTATTACGTTAATACCATAAAGGGGGGGGGGGCGCACTAAACGAGAATGACCCGAATAGTGTATATTAAATCCTAGAAATACCTTAGAATAACCAAAGTATTTCTCCCTTAACAAATCTACACAATGTATAAAAGCTATTTAAAGCAAGAAATTTATCTCTATAATTTCTATATCAAATCCTAGCCTTAATTCCTGCTTGAATATTCCAATAAATGCAACTAGATTATCACTTTAAATTGAATGAATTCCTAAAATCTATCAAAGATAAACAATTATTTACAGGAAAGACTTCAAGACTCACTTTCAGTCAAACCGTAACAAAATTATTCAATCGTTTAATATCGAGATTAACCCAATATAAACGTCCTACGATAAATACTAGTAATTAATAGTGAAACGAGATTAACCCGTATTCACTATAAGAAAAATTTATGAATTAATTCAAAAATTACTAAATTCCTACTGCTAAATGCTAAGAATCAAATAAACAACCGCTAACCTCAAAATCTAAATGCCGAGTCCACCGGCAGTTCTTATCCCCTGCTTATATAGCTCTCGACAGTCCCCCCGGAGACCCACGCGCTTCCCTAGGGACGACCGGCAGATCTCCGGTACCACCGGCAGTCACCGGCAGCCACCGGCAGTAATCGTTGTCAAATAATGTTTAATAATAACAATAGATAATCCACATAACACATGTAACAATTATAATATAAAACAATTACACAATATGACAATATCCCCTAAGTATTAAATTTCGATAAAAATGCTTAGTATACAGAAAATTACAATTCAAAATCGGGCGTGATATTCCACAAAATAATCATCATGATGGCGGTTTCTATAAATAAAGTTACAGAGTAGAAACGATATTTACAACAAATCTAGCGTATTACAATACTGAAATTAATCCAGGATGATAAAATTAGAATCATAAGATCATTCTCTTCTAGAAACGTAAGTACAGTGAATCAATAATAAGAAATGTAACCGATTATGCGATCAACAAATGGGGGAAAGTACAATGTACAAACAGGGTAACACGAATCCTATATAAAACAATCGGCATCATTGTCACAATCGTGACATTTTCCCCCTCTTAAAACTTTGGTGTCCTCACCAAAATCTTAAGATTAAAAAAAACCAACAATACATGTCTATATACATTCAATACATTTCTCCATCGACAATAATAAATTAACATTAAAAAATGTACACTAGACAAAGTCATATAATTTCCTCAGTTTCCCAATCCTAATATTATTTCAATTGAAAATTATTTACAACAATTAAAAACAAAATTACAAAATGCATATACCTAAACTCTGACCATACTTACACCACATTCTAACTAATTTTCTTCACTGAAGATTAATCAACGCTGGTCTGCTAGCCATTGTCAAAGGTCTTGTACACGAATCTTCCAGCACCATCTTCAATTCGACTCGCTTTTGTGAAAAGTATTTTACAGCCATTCATGGCAATAAAGCTGTCATTCAAATTGATAACTACAGGCCCAAATTGACTGTCCAACAAGATGTCCATACCTAAGAGGCATTCATCTTCTATTCCCGCAACAGTTATCTCCCTTTGAAATTCTAGATTTCCTAACTGCACTGCAAATTCAGCTTTCCCTAAGACTTTAAGTGGATCTCCATTGACCGCTACAAGGCTTGAAGATTCCTTTAGCTCTGGTCTTTCGTTCCCGGGGAGTCTCCAAAATATTTTGTCGGATAATATAGTTCTTGCAGCCCCTGTGTCTGCCGTGAACTCTACCTTTATCCCTTGAATTGTTCCCTGAACATAAATTCCATCTGCCTTGAGGAGCTGTCTCCTAATGTACTCCCTCTGAGCACACAGTTCCTCTTCCCTTGAAACGTCCCTGACGCAAGGCTGGAATTTCCCCTGGTTTTCAATTTTCTCCCCCGACTCATCTAAATTTCCACTTAAAATAGGTTTGATTAAAATTTTACAGTCATTTTGGCCTTTATTACTATGGGTCTTCTCTTGGCCTCCGGAGCTGACCCCTTCTAGTTTAAAAGCTTCTCCTTTTTGTCTCTGCAATCATTATCCAAGTCTACATTCCATCTTGATTGTTGACTTGGTTGAAATTCTGGTGCATCAGGTGACATCGTACTCGTAGCTTGGCTTTGACTTGTGTTTGGCTGTTTATCTTTACTTGGTAGAGATGATGACATGGTTTTCTCTGGAGGTTTCTTGTACTGTGATCTCTCTGTCCTGTGAAAACTCCTGTTTGGACACTCTCGGGCATAATGTCCGGGCATGTTGCAAATGAAGCAATTCCCCTTTGTCATCTTCACGGAATTTGTATTTCCCTTCCCAGTATAGTGATTGTCTCCCTTTCCGAAAGGCTTAGTCTGCCTTATAGGGCGTCTCTCTTCATTTGTGGTCATATTGGAGGTGACTGACATATAAGCAGCTACCTGCTGTACTGCCTCTTCAATTGTTGATGGTTCTTTGTGTAATTCAATGTACTGCCTTGCCTTAGAATCCCATAACCCTTGCAAAATTTTTGAAATTAAGTCTTTCTGTCTTGTGCTGGCATCTCTACTCGGGTGAGCCCAGTCATAAAGACGTTTAATGTCAGCAGCATACTTTTCAAGACTTTCACCTTTTCCTTGCCTTTTGTTGTTGAATTGAATTCTCCAGTGTTCCAAATCTGGATTCTATTTCTGCGACTAAGGTCTCATAGTTCCCTATAGTCTCCTTCTTCAGCTGACCAAAAACAAAATCAGCTGCAATTCCCTGTATTCTTGGTAATATCTGTTGTAACTTCTCTTTAGCAGTCCACTCGGCTAACTCGGCTACAGACTCGAAGCGATTCAGCCAAACTCTCCATTTCTCGGAACCTGTGTAAGGCGGAAGCTTACAGTCAAGCTTGTGGTTAACTGACTTCTTCGACTCGAACAAATCCCTTGTGGCAACTGAATTGACAGATTGCTCATTTTCAGACTGTTCTGAATCTTCGTTTGATTCCTTATGATGGCTTTCTGTGGTTCCCGTCTCTGACTTGTTATTATTTGAGATGATTCTTGATATTTTAGGCTGCAGCTCGCAGTTTGTAGTATGTGACTGGCAGTTCACTTGTCCGATATTTCGGGTCGTGGCTTCCATCATATTCTGCATGACTTTCATTGTCTTGTCACTTACTTGTCTGAGAGTCTGAGTAGTTGCTTCCATCATATTCTGCATGGCTTTCATTGTCTGGGTCATCTGTTCCATCATTAGCTTCATAGGGTCTATAAGAGAATTATTCTGTGATGACTGTGTGACTGGTTCTGACAGTTCTGTGTCTGTAGGGATTTTCTCCCTATGCCGATGTACAGTCCTTTTGGATCTTCTTATTTTTCTAATAGGCGTTGATATTCTAGCTTGAGTATCTGAGTCATCTTCATCCTCTGTAGAGTTGTCATTGTTGGACATGCTCTGTTCCCCTCGGAGTGATCTGTTTAACGCTGACGGCGATAAATCTATGAGGAGTTCCTCATCTGTGGGTTGTCCTCTGGAATGTCCAGGATTAACGGATGGCTCCATCCTAGTCTTGGATCTGGTATAGTACCTATGCATGGATTTTTCTCAACACTGGTTCTGGGTTACGTATCTCTGGATCCACCGATGTACTTGGCAGATCCCACCGCTGCCACCAAATGTAACGGACCTGAGCTGCTTGGATCTCACGCACAGATACTCCTTAGAAGCCTACACGGGAATAACCCATGTAGTACTGTGATTATTTCCGAGAATAACCCGCAAATAAAGATCTCCTATAATAACACAAGAATAACCTGTGTTTGGACTCGTAAATAACTACGGGGAAGTTAAATGATAAGCCTTATTTAAAGTTTACAAATTTATTCAATAAATAAAAGTCACAATATGTATTAATTAATATTCAATTACAATAAAATTCACTGTAAGTCGGGAATCACCCAATTTCACAGTGAAATACTACACTAACAGTAACACAACCTTCGTATTACGTTAATACCATAAAGGGGGGGGCACTAAACGAGAATGACCCGAATAGTGTATATTAAATCCTAGAAATACCTTAGAATAACCAAAGTATTTCTCCCTTAACAAATCTACACAATGTATAAAAGCTATTTAAAGCAAGAAATTTATCTCTATAATTTCTATATCAAATCCTAGTCTTAATTCCTGTTTAAATATCTCTATTAACGCAACCGAATTATCACTTTAAATTGAATGAATTCCTAAAATCTATCAAAGATAAACAATTATTTACACGGAAAGACTTCAAGACTCACTTTCAGTCAAACCGTAACAAAATTATTCAATCGTTTAATATCGAGATTAACCCAATATAAACGTCCTACGATAAATACTAGTAATTAATAGTGAAACGAGATTAACCCGTATTCACTATAAGAAAAATTTATGAATTAATTCAAAAATTACTAAATTCCTACTGCTAAATGCTAAGAATCAAATAAACAACCGCTAACCTCAAAATCTAAATGCCGAGTCCACCGGCAGTTCTTATCCCCTGCTTATATAGCTCTCGACAGCCCCCCGGAGACCCACGCGCTTCCCTAGGGACGACCGGCAGATCTCCGGTACCACCGGCAGTCACCGGCAGCCACCGGCAATAATCGTTGTCAAATAATGTTTAATAATAACAATAGATAATCCACATAACACATGTAACAATTATAATATAAAACAATTACACAATATGACAATATCCCCTAAGTATTAAATTTCGATAAAAATGCTTAGTACAGAGAAATAACAATTAGAATCGGGCTTGATATTCCACAAAATAATCATCATGATGGCGGTTTCTATAAATAAAGTTACAGAGTAGAAACGATATTTACAACAAATCTAGCGTATTACAATACTGAAATTAATCCAGGATGATAAAATTAGAATCATAAGATCATTCTCTTCTAGAAACGTAAGTACAGTGAATCAATAATAAGAAATGTAACCGATTATGCGATCAACAAATGGGGGAAAGTACAATGTACAAACAGGGTAACACGAATCCTATATAAAACAATCGGCATCATTGTCACAATCGTGACATGTCTTTAGTTAAAATCTTGCCTTTTGAACACATCATCTACTCCTTAGGTGTAAGCTGCCTTCAAGGTTTCATTTCTGTCAAGCAAAAAGTTCCCACGATATTGATCCTTCTATGCTTGCCCCAACTGACTACTGCAACTAATGTGAACCATTTTTTAGTGATCAAGATTATTGATTTTTTTGCCCAAAATTTATTGTGTACTCTTAATGCAGAGATAATTTCTTCAAGGTATCCACAACACCCAAGAATTTTTCTGAATTCTTGTGTTTGGATTAGAATTCAATTTGTACATGACTATGTGAAAAGAACAAGATGCATTTTTAAGGCTGATTCCCTCCACATGGTAGCTATTGCCCAATGTTAAAGTTTTTCAAATGAAGTTCATTAGATCAAACAATCAAAAAGGTGGTACCCAAGAAAGGCCTTATCACAAGGAATACTTATAATAAATATGAAAGCCATAGCATCACCCATTCAAAAGTTATGACAAAAGTTAGTTTTCACAAATTAATCAAATGTCAAGGTCAAAGGGTCAATAATGTTGATGCTCAAGGGGAGATAGTATCACAGGGAATATACATTTGTAAACTATCAAAGCCTTAGCACCGACCATTCAAATGTTCCGGGAAAGGTGAAAATTTTCAAAAGTAGGTCAAAGATCAAAGGAAAGGTCTTGGAAAAGGATTATATCTGTTAAATGTAAAAGCCTAGCTTTGACCAATCAAAAGTTATGGCCAAGATTTAAGATTTTCAAAAGTGGGTCAAACTCCAAGGTCAAAATTATTTGTGCTCTTGGTAGGTCTCATGACAACTTGTATACCACTGTAATCAAAGATTTGGGCCATATAATTTTTAGGTCAGTCCATCAGTCTGTCTGTTTGTCTGCAAAACCTTTAACCTTGTTTGTAACTTTTTATTAGCTGGATTCTAGGGCTTTCATATTTCACAAGTGTTTTCTGTTTGCAAAACATTCATTTGGGTACAAATATACTCAGTACTTGATCTCTTGACCTTGGATTTTGGCATACTTTTGCAACAAATCACCAAACGCATATCTTTTCATAACTTTGGAGTTTTTTTTAAACATGTAAATTTCAAGTGTCCGGACTTGTCTTTGGGTAACAATATTTTTTTAGATTTTGTCCTTGATCTTTGAAGTTGACCTACTTTGAAAAATAACCTTGACCAGTACATTTGAGCAGGTGCTAGGAATTTCATAAATAACGTTAGTATTTCTTATGGTAAACCTTAATTTTGAGGGGATGTCAATCTTGTAATCTCATGGCCTTGACCTTGGAGTTTGACCTTCATTTGGGGAAAATCTAATCTTGTCTATAACTTTAGAATGGTTGCTGCTAGGGCTCTCATATTTAACTTACACATTCTTTGTGTCAAGACTTTCTAGTTTAGTACCATTATCTTTCTTACTCTCATGTCATTGACCTTGAAATATGAACTACCTTTTTAAAAAATCTCCAATCTTGGACACATTTTCTGAATGGTCGGTGCTAGGGCTACTATGTCAACTGTGTTTCCTTGTGACAAGACTATTCTTTGGGCATCAACATTTTTTTTAAATATTGGTCTTGACCTTTGAGTTTGAGTTGACCTACATTCTAATTTTCGAATAATACACCTAACAAAAGGTGGGGAGGTTTTAAAGTTGCAGTTGCAGATCAAGGCTGGGACCTCTTTTGGTGGGTCGGATCGGCCATTTCTTGCCTTCTATATAATCATGTACATATGAAAATAATTCAGTCAGATGAATTTGTAAACATTTAATAACACAAACACCAACAACAAAAATAAATGGCAGTGGACCAGTAATCTCATTTGGTATAATACCGGAAGTGACATCAACTCCATGATAAATCCATGACGTCATGACACTACATGTGAGCTCTTGTCACGTGTAAAATGACTGTGACTGTAGCATGTCATCGATTAGATTACTAAATCGTGTATCCTTTTTAACACAGTTATTGTATCCTGGTCCCCAGCACCCATCTGTTGAACATCTTATGCTACACACAGCTTTTTCTGAAACTAGAAACGTTTGAAAGATAACAATATGGGGCAAAACATGGCAGTACATAGGTTGGACAATTTTTTTTTTAGAATTTCTTTACATCATTTATTTAAATAAAAAAAAATTTCCTTACCACAATTTAATACTGATTTATTTCTTTTGATTATGGCTTTTTGGCGCCTTGACCTTCTAAAGTACTTTCGAAAATCTATACTGTCAACATAACACAAATCTTTATTGCTGGCAATAGCTACGTTTCCTCTCTGGATTGTTTTTAATGACGTCATACCGAGGTATTTTAATGATGTAAATGCTATGGTTAATGAGTTGTTCATCAATCTGAAACAAAGAAAAACACGATCTGATTGAACGAAAACGAAACAAGAGAAAACAAAATACATTTATATAAATACCACCGTAACAATTGTAGAGTGAACAATTACTGTTTAAATACTAGCATTTCCCTACCAGTTATGTTGTTATTTGTAAATTAAGCTAACAATAGGATTTTCAAGAGTTCGCATGGCTATTTTTGTTAATCACACTCGGTGTATTTCTCCATTAAAAGATTTCCTTTACATCATTAGCTTCAATGAACTTGAAAGGGACCATTATATCTCACTAAAACTATATTCAATAATTTAATCCTAAGAATATAGTACTAGACCTGTGTTTATATACATACGTCTTTTTTCCTCGTATTCGAATAAGATTCTTGAAGTATGATAGGTTTGTGAAGTCAGTGTGTTTGCCCTGTACCACAAGAAAACCCGTTATATCCTGGACGTTTTCGAATACCCTTAAGGCGTCCGGATGAAGTCCCATCAAATTAAGATAGGGATCTCTACAGTTAAAAGAAATTGTATATCTAAAACATCACAAAGATCATCAAAACATGTGAACAAAATTACAAAATTAAATAGCACGACATTTTATGATGTAATTAAACATAAATAAACTTTAGGAAAAGACGTGTACTTACCCATGGAATGTAGCATCAGTGATTATAATATTCCCATTAATTTTTGTACATCCCCGAAATCTTCGGATATTAGAGTAATTCACGTAATCGGGGTCTCGAAGTCCTGGGCATACTGTAAAAGAAAAGACATTGTATTATTAATATACAAATCTACTTTATATAATAAAATATTTTTTTAACTTGTGCTATCTTCGTTATTAGTATTTGAATTAATGTTGCAGCTGTTTAAGGAAAAGTACCTATCTGTTTAAAAGCATATAAAATCAAGTGCGTTGAATATTGTATTATTGATATGTAGATATGTCTATCATTGTACAACTCAATGATGGAAGAGCCGCTACTCTAGAAATCTAGACATGTGACTTGCTTGGCATCGTTTAGGTATTGATAAACAACTATGCTTTTCATATGATATTCAGTTCATGTAAATAATTCTAACCATATTTATACGTATCCGTACTGTAGATTCCGTACTTTAGCAAGAATCTTTAATAACGCAAAAAAAGAAAGACTGGAAGAGATCAGATAAAACGAAAAAAAAACTTCAAAATATTTTCTCAATTTAGTTCGGATCAAGTAATTTTGATATTTGTTGGGAAAGCAACAGTGCATTTATAAATATAAGAATTCTTGTGAGAATTCTTGAGAAATACGTTTGTCGATGTTGACTTGTGACAGTCCATTTATTTTGCAACTTTTGGGCAAATTAAGATCCGGCATCAGGAACAACAGTTGGTCTTCTATCCGGCATTGGTTTAATCATTGTCCTCCTGTGAGATGCTGGGATCGATGATTTTATCAGATTGATAGATTACAACATGGAAATATCGCAGTAATGAAGTGGGCATGTAAGGACTCATCCTCCCTTAAACAAAATAAAATCCTCTTCGGAGGATTGTTAATGGTACGAGCATTTTTTATTTTTCACATGAATCAGAATAAAAATATAAGAATCAAGTAAAGTTTGGCTAGGCAGAACTACGGTTTAACTATTTTTATTATAGCTTCTTCTGAGGATTTGGGAAACTGATGACTCTTGTCAAACAAATAATTGAAATCTGGTGAAGAAAAGGATGGAAGCCTTTCCTTTTGAGAGCTATGACTTGCTTCAATTAATAGTTACATCAATAGTTATATAGCTATACACTAATTAATGTAGACTTCTATCATAATTATACTAGTATATTTTTTAAAATTAACTTTTAGTTTACAGCCACAGGCACTTGTTTCTGTAATAAATTTTTGCCCCATAGTTTAATAATAACATTATTATTACACTATGGATCAACAAATTTATTTTAAAAACGTGCCTGTCTCCTATAAGCCTTACAGTATTGTTTCTTCCTATAACTTTTCAGTTATCACCTATATTACGGTTGGTGTATCGGACTTGTGACTGAAATTCAGAGAGAACGATTTTATTGATCAGTTGTTCAGATATATCTGATTTTCGTTACATTATGTATTCATAACTTTCTTATCTTTTTGTTCCAGTGCTAATTTTGACCTGGCATCCTGTATATTACGGAATCTTGCTCTAGGCTAATGTTTTTTTTTTTTAACAATGTCCCAAATTTATATAGATACAAACCATTCAAATTACTTAATGAAAATCACAAATTACTCATTCCAAAGAAAAATATTGTGCCTAACCTCGAATCAAGCCAATCAATTTGCAAAAAAACTTTTTTAAAGATAATTTTTATCGAAAAAAAAAACATGCAACATTTTACATATCATGCAAAACAATAACTTTTTTAATGACAATTGCTATTTTAAAATCTAGAACTGTTGATGTCTCGCAGCTAGTTTTACATCATTCTTTTATTTTTTGGCTAAATAGTACAAGCAAAAATTACAAATCTGTTTATTTTTAGAAAACTAATCTTGCGTCCATCTTTTTTCCTTAAGCGCGAAAATTAATACCAAAACAAAATTAATTTTAAAAATGTTATTCGTGACCTGTACAAAATTTATAAATCAAATTAAGAAGCTCAATGATAAGAGGAAAAAGATATATATATGTATTTTTGTGAAAAAGGAAGAAATTTAATGTCAATTATAAAATCATTTGAATTAAATATGAGATGTTATTATACATGTTAAATTAAAAAAAACAACAACATATTTTTTTTAAAAAGGTAGCTGTTAAAAAAGAAGACTGAGTCCGTTGCGATTTTTTTTTTCAAATTCAATTTCCTTGTGTGTTCGAAAAAAAGGTTGGAAATCGATAAATTTGGAAAGAAAGTACAAGACGCGTGCTCTATTAGAAAGTAAATTCCATGGAAAATTTAATCTGTAGCTTCTAAATATTATAGATATATAAATGTATACTTTATTTATTGATGTGTTTGTTTGCGACATCTGATTAAAGATTTATTATAAAAATTGATAAGGTCAATTTACCAGAATTTTGTGAATCTCTTCAGTACTCAGTGATGATTATGAAGATCGCCGATTCACATTTTCGTATAATAGAGTCCTGTATTTTTTTTTTTATCTGACCTTATTTTATTATAATTTTAACCTAGAAAATTTTCAAAAGTGCTATATTAATATCGGATATAAATGACCAGAAGTGGTGTAAATTTGCCACATAAAATAAATATTGCGATAATTTTCCCGCGTCTGGATTATAGCCGCACTCGATGGAACCAGCCAATGGCTTCAGGAGACGTTTATTGTGATGCTGACCTTTACTCTCTTTTATTAACAATTATTTTCCTTGAATTTGAAATAATAGCCTAATACTGGAAAAGCAGAATAAAAACAGCTTTATACCTTAATGTTAATCTGCTGATATTTTATAGAAGCTATCTTTTAAATGTTTCCATCAATTCTGATATCTGTAACCCCAAGGCCCTCAAAGAAAAAAATCCTCAGCTCTCATATATGCAAACCGGAAACAATTTTATTCGTCCAAACACGTGAACGCTCTACATAGACTGTTAGTCCTCAGTTATGATATTTTTTATTGGTTAAGATTATTAAAGAAATGCTCGCTCACCTCTTCTTCTCCTCGCTGCATGTGAAACACAACATAAACATCCCAGAAAAATCAGAAAATCGCTCTTCATTCTGAAATGAGTGTTCAATACCCGCTGATATCAACATATATATTAAAACTGACTAAAATGGGTCGTTGTTTAAATACTTTAATAAAGTGTGACATATTAAAAGTCAGAAATCTGCCCGACCATCCCACCTGGCCCACTGAAGAGAGCCAAGTACTCTCTACCTGTAGAGCGTGACTCACTTTGTTTACATCATACAGATGCCTCTCATGTATACATTGATAAAGATGGTTCATTTTGCAATATAGGCCAAAATAAATCATACATGCACATATGATTTGGAGGTCTATATGTGAAGGAATCAACCACTCCCCCCACGTTATCGTTACGTCAGCCACGTCGCATTTATCTTCATTTAATATCAACACCTGAGATTTACCTGAGATTTACCTGTACATATAACACCTGACAGATTATCCTGCCGGGGGATTTGTGAAGGTCTTAAAGCGACCTCCCCCACGAAGAAATAAACCCAGGCCGAGAGATTCCTCGTCGCCAGAGGAAGGACTAAATAGCTCTCGTCTCTTTTGATGGTTCTTGTCTCCAAATCTCACTTGTGAAATATAGAAGATGATTCCCTATAAAGATTGCCTTAATTATTTTGTCATTAAGTCAATTGCCGATAAAAACAGATGCTTATTGACAGATTTTAAGGCAATGGATGGAGACAGGGCGCGTTCATCGGGTACGAACAAACAGGAAATTTGTGACATGTAAAGAGAAGAGCTATAATAAAGTGTGTCGCTAATGAAAAATAGCCACAAGTATGTGCATAGTATTTATAACGATAAACATCGGGTACATGTATACCAAAACACGTGCGGATCTAAAGGGGTACCCCTTCCTCGAAGTTTAATAATTAGGTTCAGATCAAACACGGACCTCTAAAAGCGTCAGAGTTGGGATCAGGTGCCATGGAGGAGTAAGCATCCCCTGTCGACGTCATACCCACCTTGAACCAAATAATGTGCTTTAAAAAAAATACAACAATTCCGGCTTTTGACTTCATGTTTATCAAACTCTTTCAAATGCCAAATCCCCATCAACAAGTTTTTTATGAGTTTTTTTAGTTGAATATCAGCAATTCAAACTTGAAATTTTACACAATTTTCAAAAGAATTATTTATAATTGTGATTCCAGCAAAAATGGTTTATCCCATCTAACTACCCTATTCTTTGATAAATTCATCATGACCCACCAGGACAAGAAAGGATGTTATAGTTACATTTTAATCATTAAGTGCATGATGCACTTTGCTTTTATTAATCCAAATCCCTATATTGTCGTCCGCGTGGCGCAGTGATATAAGAGTCACGAAGTAAAAAGTTGATCCTTACGTCGCGGGTTCGAATTCCAGACCGGTCTGTTGGATGAGACCGTAAAACCCGAGGTCTGGTGTCGCAGAAGATGCTGCCACGAAAAAGACCCCCCCCCCTGCTCAATAGCCGTGGATGCCGAGTTTAGCACAAAATTTGTACCTTTCCACCGGCAAGTGGTGGCGTCTCATTGGAGTGAAAATTCTAGAGAGGACATTAAACAACAAACAAAAAATTATCCTCTTTCCTGGCTTACAAAAAGACAGTTAAAAAAATCAGGCCAAAAAGGAGCAACTTTTTTTTTAAATAATCGTAGTCAATCCTGACCGATATAAATTTTCAATTCACAATAGCCTTGAAATTCGGAAAATATGACGTACGCTCATGTATGACAATTATTAAAGTTTAAAATATGTATAATTATATGCTATTTGTGCTAAAAATTCTCTCTCTCTCTCTCTCTCTCTCTCTCTCTCTCTCTCTCTGAAAGTCAATTGCAAAAAATAGCAACTATTCTTTGATTTACGACAATGGAGAAAGATCACGGCGAAGATTTATATTCAGATCATTTAATTAATAAATGATTTTTTTAGTACTCAAAAAATGAAATGTGAAAGAAATTTGTAAGATAGTTTGTACTGATTTTATCGATGCTAAAACACAATTATCGCGAAATACCCATATCAAACCAGCTTATTTTTTCGTTCTCTCCAAATTTTTACATTTTAAAAATCTAGCTGAAATTCAACGCACAGACAAAAAAAAATCTCCGAAAAAGAATAAAAATTTGCTTCATTTTCATTACGAACAAATTCATTCAAATCTGAACAAACCATATTACAAGAAGCAATGATAAAACCTGAAAGAGGTTTAAAAGAATAAGAAAAAAGTGTTGAGAAAAAAATAAAAAAGCAACCTCAAGAAGATTTTTTTTGGACATCAATGGCTTTATAATTTAATTATAAATCTATGTTTACATTTAACCCATAATTATATATACGTGTTCATTTTAAAGATAATGTTCCAAATATAAATCGTGAAAGACCTTAATTAGCTAGATATCTAAGTACAGCGTTTTTCTTCAATGTCGATCTTATTTTATCAAGAAAATCATCAATGTTTTTTTCACTCTGTGGAGCTCCTCTTGTTGCTTTAAATTGATCTACGATTACATGGACTATTTCATTTGAAAGAAATGCATTTCAATAGAAAAATGGTTGGAAAGAAGAGAAGAATATAAAACGTTTTCCGTGACCTTTTAAGCATTTAGCACCAAATTGATATTGCTATTAAAATCGAAATAAAAGGGTGTAATTTTGCGTCATTACTTTTAGCACGAATGGGAGTTATAATAAAGCATATTCAATAACTATTAAATAGAGAGACAATTTTGTTTTATTGCCGAGTAAATAAGGAACATGTTTATTTCAAAGAAACATTTTATTTTAAAAAATATAAACTCAAGTAATGAAACTAAAAATTAACGAAGATAAATTTCACTAACACCTACACTTTTAAATGACGACATTCTAAATCAAAGAAATTTTATTTAATGCTAAAATAAAATGTTTATTGGCATCATTTTTTTCTTTAATTTAACAAGAATAAAATTAAATCATTGTATGGAAAAAAGAATACTTGTTAACGAACATGAGAACGTTTGAAGCGTTACCTTGCCTGCCAGCCGGGGCCTTGGATAGCAGTCCACAAAATGACACGGCAGTAGAAGCGTGGACGATATTGGTAACTGAGCAGCTTCCGGCCATCTGCCCACACCATGTGATGCCAATTTCTAACCGATTATGATAACTGATATAGCCACAATCCATAATGTTATAAAACGATAAATATACGTCAATTTCTTGTTGTAATGATATGATTTTTAATGCCTTTTGTTTTTGCGAAAATTGAGGGAATTGACCTTGTGTCCTGTTTTGGTTATATATCGTTTGTTTGAAAACAAAATGAGATTAAGTGTTGTCTAAGAATTCTTTGCAGGGTTTGAAATGATTATCTCCTAATATTACTTAGATCTCTTTTTCCCTTGTCATTTGGGCAATCCCAGGGAAAGCTAACAAACAGAATACAAGCATATAACTTCTTTAGACATTCTCCTGCAGCACAGTTGCTGTGAAACTGCAAAACACGGATTATCTGTGTGATAATGCATATAATCATAGCGAAGGAAACCCATGTTTTCCCTCTAAACTGTATTTACAATATTGTCCATTATAGCGAAATAAACCACTGGCGTATTTAAGAATTTCAGGCTTGTATGGTGCCATTTAGCAATTTTAACCAATTATATTGGTCATTTACAGAAGGGAGTTCCCATAAATCACGCTCTTAATTACCAGGCTCGCCAATCTAACTTTATGAATGGACCGTGGTTATGAATGAGAGCAAAGGTATGCCCATCGACAATGTTATCTACAAATGTTACTAGAACCGCAGCAGCCAGCCAATTTACAAATCAAAATGTTATAAAAAGAAATTCAAGCTTTGAACAAATGATGAGTAGGCTTTGAGTGAGCAAATCCTCAGCAGTAGATCATCACACGAACTCCTACACTACAGAATGACCACACCACATATCAAAAACTTCCCGCTGAGCAGGCTTAAATCATACATTAATGCGCATCACTCCGAAGGATGCTAACGATCTTTTTGGTTAAGTCATCACATTCTTCATCATCTACAATGGGGATTTGATACCTGTACAATTAAGAAAACCCATCTATCCCCCCCACAAAAACGCAACACTTTAGAAGCAGTTGATCATTCATTTCTGTTTGGTGATGCAATACTTTAAGTAATGTTTGAAATATTTGTGCATCATTAACTCCATAAAACGATGGAGTAGATGATAATATCAATATAATATCCTTAACAGAGATTTTTTCTGTATTTAAAGTAAAACTATATGACCCATATTTCAGTCTATTGGGAAAAGGTGTGCTACTTTCTTTTCAGAACTTGAGTTCCATACAAATGCTTGTTTTCCTACCAGTAATTACAGCATAAAGTGTGTATAATATGTATTAAAACAAAAACTAAACTTTGGCAATGGATAATTTTATCAAGGTGTAAGGACAGAGCAGTTGAGTTCGTTCCTTTAATTCAAATGTGGATCCAGCACAATGTACATGCTAGGCGCTCCTACACCCCTTCCCTCTGAAATCTCTGGGACATTGGCGTCGGAAGCAAATTGAAAGTGGAGAGGGGCTAAGTGAGAAAAAAAAATCAAATCTACAAAAATTGCAACGTTCCTGTTCAAAAGGGGGGGGGGGGGGCTAAATCTACGACCCAGTGTTCAATGCATATATTATTATGTCTATAATTAAGCCCCCCCCCTGGTTCCGACGCATATGTGGGATCCGCCACTGACTTAGTTTTGAACTTCGTACTACGTACACCTCTCTAACCCATTTATTGCAATTAAAAAGAATTGCCCAAATTGCCCTTTAAATTAAAAAGTGTTTATTCAAAGATGAATTGCCCGTTTCGTGATCATCTGAAATCAGTTATAACCAAGGATTATTAATTTATTACGTATGTCGCCTCACGACCTCCAGCGAGAAATTTGAACACAGTGATTGGTATTGAGATATTTTCTACATCACGCTCACATGTTTGGTTTTACGGGCACAGTGGTACAACCTTGATATTAAACATTCAGTACAACCACACTCACATTAAAAAGATAGTTCTGTTCAATAATTTATTTTCGTCGGTAATTAATAAGGCGTAATTTTTTGCCATGCATAAAATTGAGTTTCCCGAGAAAATGATGTTGGCCTTGAAACTGTGTGTTCTTTAACTGCTGTATCATTATGGAACGTTGAAGCCCGAGAGACCTCTAGTTAGACACTTAATAAATCTGTGATTTCAAACAGAATCATGAATAGAATATCAAAAAAAAAATACTGCATAAGAATGGAAAATGATAGTCCAATGTTGAAATAAACAGGGGTCGCTGAATGCAGGTCAAATAAATTCAAATATTACCTGGAGGAAAAATGACAGGAAGTCCCTAAATACAGTGGGGCGTTAAGGCAGGTTTGACTGTACCTCTATTTTAATGGAATTATAAGGTAAAATTTTTATCACCTTTCAAGTTAAAAAAAACCAGAATATCTTAAACTTGATTCTTTTAATATTGCACATTTTCGTTGTAAACAGTATGGAAATTAAAAAAAAAATCATATGGAATATGATCTTCATGTAATTTTTATTCAATTATTATTCTCTTTCCCTCTCTTTTCAAAATGACTGCTTGCCTGGTTATGACACTTGTATGTTTACCTCAAGAAACAACAATACAGTAAGTCCTGTGATCTAAATACAGCAAAACATTTACCGCACCAACTCAGATTATACCATCGTCGCAAACCACGGCCAAAATGTATGATCCTCTCCCATTCTGTAGGAGAGAGCTATATGCGGACTCCGGACCGTGGCTTGAGATGATGAGATTATACTGAAGTTCTCCAAATTTAAAGTTTATGTTTTATGCCCTGTTCACACGGAGAGTTTAATTCGAATTAAACGTAAATTTACTGCGAATTAGCTTCGCTTAGAGTTCACACGGAGAATTTAATGCTAATTAGTTTAATTCGAATTAATTTACTGCTCATTAAATTACTTCGCATTAGCTCCGTGTGAACGCTAAGCGAAGCTAATTCGAATTAAATTTTGACGCATGCGTAAGGCCAGAATTAAGTCACAGGGCACGTGTTGGTGGTTATATATGGGTATTTGTGCTATATATGGTTCAAAAATTGAGGAAAAATATGTTAATCACTAAAATCAATGAATACCTGTAGCCTCTACATGATGTATCAAAGGATGGCTCTGTATACATGACGTGATTTACAAATGACGTCATAATAGGCTTACTGACGCCTGACTGTAGAGGAAAAATTTTAATTCGCATTAGTTTAATTCGCATTAACTGTCGTGTGAACGCAATTTAATTCACATTAGTTTCATTCGCATTAGTTTACTTCGCATTAATCTACTGCGAATTAAACTCGTCGTGTGAACAGGGCATAATATTGTAGACATACGAGGGTTGTTAGAAAAGTTCGCGGACACATTGTGTACTGTGAAGTATGACCTATGTCTGAATAAATTCCTACATGTTGTTTATTGGTATGTAAAAAATCAGGTCCATTTACTAAAATCTTGAAAATTTACAACGATTTTTACTATAATGTCATAGGATTTACGGAGCAATCCCTTGACGTAAGGCGACGTGACAACCAGATTTCAATCCGTTATGCTTTGTCGCAGTTTTATAAATCTTTCTTTCTTCAGATTTTTATCTTTTTTCTACTTTAAAATTGAACATCTATATCAAGACATGTTACCTTTCTACTATAATGTCTTTTATACTAATTCGGATTGTATTGATTCGGATATTTTTGAGATCTTTAAAAACGTCTATGCAGTATATTGATCAGGTTTGAAAACGGCAAAACCATATAGGCACAACGTCCATGCGATAAGAGAGTATTAAAGTATCGATGGAGTTAATCAATCAAAATGTTAATCCTTCCATTTATATGAAGTCACAATCATTTGAAAACTTTTGTCCTTTGTGTGTGTAGGAAATTTCCGGCAGCATCTTGAAAATTTTAATCTCTTTTTAGACATTTTACTGTCTACACACATAATTTTTACGTAGTGCAGTGCTCCATGACGCTCAATGACGTTCCGATTTTTGGCTGTGTCTTTACGTGTTGATCATTTATAAATGGCTATAAAACAGTCATATATCCTCCAATTTAATTCAACATTTCTCCAAGTGACGTTTCATGAATACTTTAGCGATAGGTAAAATATCATAAATCTCTTTGCGCTACAATTGTGAAATTTTTAATTTTAATCAAGAGTCTTTGTAATGTAAACGTGCCAAAATGGAGCATGCAAGATTTATCAAAATAAAAAAGCCGTTTATTTTTCAATGATCACCGGAGAGCACCAAATTTTTGTATATTTATTGTAAAATAGGTTAAGATTTTATCTGAAAAGTTTGACCGGTTTCGTGGAAATAGCGCGCTCACAATAGAACTTGTCCGCGAACTTTTCTAACACCCCTCGTATAGACTACTCAAAGGGGAACAATTCATTTTATGAGTTACTGTATGTACTTCTACTGTCATGAGAAGAGTGTAAAAATAACCCAAGGAGAAAATCGGTATCAACAAAAACAATTCACAATTCAAGTTCTTTTTACATTTTTTTCTCCTCCATCTTTGAATTTATACATTTTAGTTTTAAACATATGCTGCATAATCTCTGTTTCTTTGGATTTAAACATTTTGGATTTAAACATATTATATATACATTAAATGTACTAGGTTAAAAAATGATATTGTATAAAATAATTAACAACACTACAAATATAAAACACCCTACAGTAAAACTTGTTTAGATCAAACAGGATATAGCATCCCAGATATAACATTTCTTTGTAATTTATTACAGTTATAACAAACTCTGATATATGGAATTTATGGATATAGCCAACTGATTTTGAGTCCCATTGAATAATAAAACCTTAGTTGTCCAAGGTATGTTTTGTAATACTGTAATTGCTTTTCTACTACATGTATAATCGGTAGTAATATTTTAATTCTCCAGGAGTTCGCTATAACCAAGGTTTACTGTATATACTTAGCTAGAAAATTTCAGACATCAAAACTATTGACAAAATTCATCAACTCATCCAACATAATTAAAAGTGGAAATTGTTAAAAGAAAAAAAACCCAGAAATCTTCAACCAATAGAGCAAACTGTGGAATCATTTTAATTCATGGGGTTGGTATCTGTGGGCAATCAAAATTTCACCGAGTAATGGGAATGTGATTTCTTGGGTAACTTGTAAGATTCGATTGACCAATACCTTGACAAAGTAGCTTTGGGGAATGTAATTTTGTGGGTAACTGTGTCTGACAAAATTCACAAATACTTGGTATTAGTCCCCCATGAACAATGTTGATTCCATAGCATTATTGTCAAACAGGTTAGACAAATTATTGTAAGCTTCCTCAGCACCCTGTCAAATGCCAATCAGCTTACAATGTTTCCATCCCGTGTAAATTCAATAAATTATAAAATTATATTTTTATCAGGACTACTCATGACATCCGTCCACATATAAAAAAAGGGGGGGGGGCATCCTCAGCCCGTCACATGTATTTAAACACCCTTGATAATTTACTTCACATCCTTGTAAATCATAACCAAGTTCCATTTTTTCGTTTCAAATATTTCATTTAATAAAGACTTCAAAGTTCAATGAAATATAACAAAACAGTCAGTACATCTATGAGTATATAAAGTCCTAGCTTAACATCTCTGGCCTAATAAAACACAGTGGATTGCGGTGTCCGTGCGGTGGAGAAATTATACACTACTTAATTTGTATTAGTTTACATTATTTTCTTTTACCTAAGTCACTAGTAATTTACAGTCAGTGATGTTGATGACGTAATATGATCTGATCGTTACGATCGTCGTGATGAAACTGGCGTTCGCTGCTCATATATATAACCTTCCATAAATGGTCACGTGATCACAACAACCAATGAATAATTGTCCTTTCTGGAGCAACTCGGAACTACTTTACATACATTTTGTGTAATACAAAGAAAATAACATCGCTCAAAATGTCCTTTCTACATGTAAAGTGGGAGCTATAAATTCTATTCGATATACATTAGAAAACAAGTTCAACAAACAATCTGTAATAAAACGGACACACACAATCCATGGCGTAGTAATACCGAACAATAATGCAAACACATAAGTATTACGCTACACATTCAAGTTCCAAAACATTTCGTCAAGTACAGCATAATTAAATGACAATACTGCAATAAAATAACATTTAAGTATCAATTATGAATATTTGAGGACACGGACAGTGTTATTTCGATCTTATCAATTGTAAAACAACAATGTTTATGTCACATGACTAATTTCTTCGTAAGAAAGATGGCAGGCGCCCAATTTACAACACATGTGATAATGCTGAAATAAGTAAGTAAATTACAGTCGTAATATGGTAGATAATGATGAAAAACTGACATACAACATCTCAGTATCACTGTCCCTTACTGTCTGTTCAACAATATCTCGCTAGATCGTCTAGTAACACAAAAACAGCATTTGTTTACATTAATACAATGTCGAAGTGCAATGTGTATTGCATCAATAATTCAAGTAAACAATAAGATAATGAAATAACATCAACAATAAAACATTTCTTATAGATTTACAACTGGATGCTACTTTACTTCACTTACAAACACTCCACCATCAGCCTGTGATTAATTAATATGCAATATTCTAAAGTCCAACCCCCATGCATATTACACTTCCCCCCACTTAAAAAGTCAAATTCTCCTGAATTTACAGTCTTAATCAAAATCGTCTGGTTCTGCTAGTTTCTTGCTTCCATCATCAATGAAATCTTTATTCTTCCTGCATTCAACCGCTTCTTTCGGAAATTCTCACACATCTGCCTGCTCGTCTGATACCATTTCATCTACTTCTTTCTCCATCTCTTCATCTCGTCTCTCTGCTACTTCTGTCTCCATCTCTCCATCTCGCCTCTCTCTGCTACTTCTTTCTCCTTTCTCCATCTCTTCGTCTCCACCATGAAAATCCACCATCCATCCCATGTATAAAGTTTACAGCTCCCTGTGCATAAGCTAGTACAAGATTGGAAATTCTTGTTAGAATTGGATGTAGTTGATAAAGGTAGGTTCCTATGGGAATCAGTCAGTCAATCAATCGGGTCTTATTCTTCATTGTTTTTGTAGATTCCTCCCAGGATCAGGAAGTGACATCAATTATCCATTTATAATTTTATTCCAGTAGTAGATTGAAATCAACAAAAGTATCAGTCCGGCCCAGCCCTAGACAACTGAGGTCCACCTGCAGTCCGGCCCAGCCCTAGACAACTGAGGTCCTAATGTGCACTAATAGTAATGGCCAGTCACTATCTACACATTCACCTAGTGTGGTGCACCACCTAGGACAACATCCATCTTTATAGACATGTGTCAATATAATAAAACAAAAAAAAAAATCTGGTATCATCAAACTACTGTCCGACATCATTTAGTTTTGTGGTATGAACTTCCTGAACCAGGGTTGCAAGTTGATGCCTCGATATATATCAACCTATCCTATAAATTAAGTCAAGTCATCTAGTTGTCCTGTTACAAGGTCCTTTTCATTTTGAAGTTAATACAGCAAACCCATCCTTTGGCAATTTATCTTTGTGATGTAGTTAAGAAGAAAGTCCTTTCCAAGGATCCTATCTTGTGAAATTTTGCAAATTACAAATTCGTGTGGCAATGCTTCTTTCCCAAAAGATACATCCAGTACAATGGTCCTGATGTTCTCTATTAAATTCCCATTTACATCCTGAATGTCAGAGGTTGCAGGCCGTATGTTAGAGCTAGTTTCCTTTGAGAGTTTAGTAAAATTTTTAACTAAATAATCCATGCAGTAGATCCACTATCCTAGAAAATATATTGTTTTGTCAAATATGTTTCCTTTTGTATAAAATCCATTGTCCCGTAAGAGAGTTATATCCCCTGTGTGGCCATTCCTAGTATGTTCATTTCCAACAGAAAGACATTCCTCTTGTGCCGACTCCTGACTTAATGATATTTGTTATCTCTCATGTTTCCACTGCCATGTCTTTTATTCAGGTTAGAGGTCGGGGTCATCTGTTGTCCTCTTGTCCATCGGTCTGGGCAGTCCTTCATGAGATGATCTGGTGAATTGCAGATGAAGCAAGTCCAAGAGTTATTGCCCTTCCGAGGTTCCATTCTCTGTGCACTTTCCAGTTTCTCTAATCTATTGATTAGTGACTTGATTGTATCCTCTAAGTTATTTGATTTTTGCTCTCCAGTGGGCTGTTTGACTGCTTGTTCTTGATCCACATGTCTAACATTTATTTTCTTTTTATCCCCATCCCCCATTATTGACTCGTATCTCTCAATGACGTCTACCGCTTCTGCAACAGTGCTACACTCCTTGTCAATACAACGGCATTTCATTTCAACGGGAATAATTTTGTAAAGGTGGTTCAGGGCCAGTGATTCCTGAGCGTCAATGTCCAAGTTACTGTAAGCTTTTTGTGATAATTGCCGTATATCGTCTCCAACATCTGCAATATTTTCTCCAGGCATCCGCCTACGCATTTCCAGTTTTGAAAGCCACCTATTTTTGTGCTTTGAACTACCAAATCTCTGGTCCATACGCTGAACAAGAATTTTAAACGTGCGTCTTTCCTCAAGTGTTAGGCTCATGTAGAAAGTCCTGGCTTGTCCACGTAAGCTAGCGGCTAAGAAAAGAAGTTTAGTCCTGTCGTCCCAGTGGCTAAGTTCAGCGCATTCTTGAAAGTGAGAAAAGTATTCCTCCCAACTTTCTTTTCCATCGTAGGGTTCGGGTTTGATCATAAGTGTAGAAATGCGATTGTGATCACTTTGTGCGTCGTCAGCTAACTGATAATCAGATCGCCGACGGAAATTATGTCCTCCTTCGTCGTCATTGTCATCACTGTCATCTCTTTCCAAAGGATTTTCATTTGCCATTAAATATTCGTCATCAGTGTTCCTCCCACAGACATCTGTTTCATCCCCTTGGCCTAACTGAACATTTTCCTTATGTTCATTTATAAATACTTCAGGATCCGGCGAAGTAGCATCCTCCATTTTTAACTATAAAAACAGTAACAAGAACATATGTACATCGTTATTTTAAAAATAGATTTTTTTTCCTCCACCACACGACAGTCCGCAATCCACTCTATTTCAGTACTTGACAGGTATTAAAGTACGGGTTCGTATCCTAGATGTCCTCGTATATGGTAGGACATCCCACTTCTGACACCAAAAATTGTAAGCTTCCTCAGCACCCTGTCAAATGCCAATCAGCTTACAATGTTTCCAAATTCCCGTGTAAATTCAATAAATTATAAAATTATATTTTTATCAGGACTACATCATGACATCCGTCCACATATAAAAAAAATTCTTCAATCAGGGGGAAAACAGATACTTCTAGGTTTTAGCATTGAAATAAAAAATAAATGAATGATCCTCAGCCACTGTCACATGTATTTAAACACCCTTGATAATTTACTTCACATCCTTGTAAATCATAACCAAGTTCCATTTTTTCGTTTCAAATATTTCATTTAATAAAGACTTCAAAGTTCAATGAAATATAACAAAACAGTCAAAATAACGTACATCTATTGAGTATATAAAGTCCTAGCTTAACATCTCTGGCCTAATAAAACACAGTGGATTGCGGTGTCCGTGCGGTGGAGAAATTATACACTACTTAATTTGTATTAGTTTACATTATTTTCTTTTACCTAAGTCACTAGTAATTTACAGTCAGTGATGTTGATGACGTAATATGATCTGATCGTTACGATCGTCGTGATGAAACTGGCGTTCGCTGCTCATATATATAACCTTCCATAAATGGTCACGTGATCACAACAACCAATGAATAATTGTCCTTTCTGGAGCAACTCGGAACTACTTTACATACATTTTGTGTAATACAAAGAAAATAACATCGCTCAAAATGTCCTTTCTACATGTAAAGTGGGAGCTATAAATTCTATTCGATATACATTAGAAAACAAGTTCAACAAACAATCTGTAATAAAACGGACACACACAATCCATGGCGTAGTAATACCGAACAATAATGCAAACACATAAGTATTACGCTACACATTCAAGTTCCAAAACATTTCGTCAAATACAGCATAATTAAATGACAATACTGCAATAAAATAACATTTAAGTATCAATTATGAATATTTGAGGACACGGACAGTGTTATTTCGATCTTATCAATTGTAAAACAACAATGTTTATGTCACATGACTAATTTCTTCGTAAGAAAGATGGCAGGCGCCCAATTTACAACACATGTGATAATGCTGAAATAAGTAAGTAAATTACAGTCGTAATATGGTAGATAATGATGAAAAACTGACATACAACATCTCAGTATCACTGTCCCTTACTGTCTGTTCAACAATATCTCGCTAGATCGTCTAGTAACACAAAAACAGCATTTGATTACATTAATACAATGTCGAAGTGCAATGTGTATTGCATCAATAATTCAAGTAAACAATAAGATAATGAAATAACATCAACAATAAAACATTTCTTATAGATTTACAACTGGATGCTACTTTACTTCACTTACAAACACTCCACCATCAGCCTGTGATTAATTAATATGCAATATTAATTCTAAAGTCCAACCCCCATGCATATTACATTATGCATTCAGGAAAAAAATCTCACTCTTTATATTTACATACTAGCAAATTATTTAAATCCATAAAATACACAAATATTCAGGGGAAAAACACATAGTATTCTGTTTCAAAAGCAACATTTCTGTAATAGAGAAAAAGATTTTAAAACCTTTTCCTATTAAATATGCAAGTATTCTCATGTAAAACAGTTTTCACTACTCAGGGATGTTTTGTGGAAAGTTTAATTAAAATGGACCAAATAATTCTGAAGAAAAGGATGAAATTCTGATATGCTTTTACAACAGACAACAGGAAGCTAGCTTTCATTAAACCTCATATTAGTCTTTGACACAGGTGAGCTAAAAATCCAACATTTTGCTTCTCTCCCTTTGATTTCTCAGTAACATTCTCTCCCTTTGATTACTCAGTTAAATTCTCTTTGATTACTCAGTCACATTCTCTCCCTTTGATTACTCACTCTCCCTTTGATTACTCACTTATAACACTTCTACTGTACCGGTAATTTTCCCTCAATCACTCTGCTTCACTTCTACACTATTTCCTGCTGATCCACTTTTCGATCGTACATACACTCCCATTCTCTGTATTTACAAACAGTTAGGAAGTTATACATGTTCAAAAAGCAGCCCTCGTCAAAAGGGTGGAAATCCTCGGTGAGATGTTTAAGATATGTGATCCGTTCACGGGAAACAAGTTCCCATGTGGTCAGTCCACGGAACATCAGAAAAGTATGGAATCCCAGAAGTCCAATCACAGTGAAGCCTCCAAAGGACAAGATTAACATATCAATAATAAACACCACATTTCTCTCCCACCAGTCCTTCCAAGACACCTCATACTGGAAATTTGTCCTGAAATGAAGTCAAGTACTGACCAATTAAAATGTTCCATGTAAGGACTGTCTCACGCTTAATCAATTAGCACTTTATATAACATTTCTTTAATTTTGTGAACACAATCACCATAATAGATTTCATACAATCAATGAGTCTGTCAATTATAATGAATATTTCTGTAAAAAAAAAATATGGTATAAAATCTCAATAATTGTGAATTTCATGGTTTTATGAGTTGCTCAGGTGAGCTAAAACTCACCATGTGATTGCAAAGGTCCAGAGAATGAGGATGGTGGTGACCAGCAGGAAGGTCCAGAAGTATTTGTGGTTTCCCTCCCCCACACAGGCATCCAGCCACGGACAGTGGTGGTCGTGTTTCCTTACACACTGCTTACAATCCTCACAGTGCTTAGCACGCATCGGTTGCTGGAAGACAAAACATGGTGAACACCACAGTTCAATTAAAATTCATAAGCATAAACTTATATGATGTTTACTTGACATTTTGATTTTTAAGTGCAGTCCAATTATATTTATATCAGAATAATTTAATTTTGTTTGTAACGCTGTATTTGATTGGATAAAAAATTTACTTTATATCCTATAAAATGAGTTGCCTACGTCACAATGACTTGCGTCAAACACGTATCAATTCGCCTGACGTTACATTCAAATTTTGTACAAACTGAAGTCATTTTGTTAGAACAATCATCTTCTTTTCTTACATCAAACGAATGAAAATTAAATTATAAGCAATGAATTTAATAGCTACCCATTTTATACACCGCTTTTTATATACTGCTTCGCGGTTTATAAAGCGTTCATTATATTAAAATGGGCTTAAAATATAAAACATGCTTTTAAGAAGGTGCCAGAGATGCATGACTTGCTTGGTCATAAGGCATAATACATGTACATATGTATATTCATTAGGTATAAAATATATTTTAAAGTCGCAGGAAATGAAAATCCCTTTGTCAAATCATTATAAGCATGATTGATATAAACATGTGTTACTGTACATCAGATCAACCTTCAACACATCAAGTTTCCTTTGGATAAATAGGCAACTTGTTGTAAATAGTGGTAGTCATGAGTATTTCAATGTATAGCTTAATCAGAAACTGCTTTAAGAAACATATTATTGTACCTCTATTTCACAATAATCACAATATCTAAAGCGCTGCTTCAGAGCCTTCAGTCTTTCCTCATTAGTCTCTGATTGACCAATCAGGGGAGCGTTATCAGACTGAGGCATCATGGGAGTTGTGTCTGAATCGTCTTCCTCCAAGTCCTCATGTTTTTCTGATAAAGCCTTTGATATCTAGTAACAAGTGTGTAAAAGTCAACTGATTTAACTTCACATTACAGTGTGATTTATCAATGATCTCGTTTTACAACTAAAATACACTTAATCATATTTGTACAAAAAAGTTGTCTATATTTTAATCTTCAAAATAACCAAAGTAGAACATGCAGTTTCCAAACTTCATTATTTTTGTCTTGGGTTTTCTTGGGTTCCCCAGAGGTTGCCTTACTTCCATATCAACACAACAGAATCTACGCTCAGTCATATACAAAGAACCATAACTCTTGTTAAAAACTTGTAAATTTTAAAACAGAGGTCTCTATCCTTACCCGCTTTGACTGCTTTCGTCCAATGTATCCAGGATTTTTTAAACATGCAGCAAAATACGTGACCAGAGCTACAAGGACAAGCAGGACATAACTACAGCCATACACCAAGTCCTCTCTGTCCACAAGGGCCTTCTTCAATGCTGTAAAGTAAAAAAAATCACAAGGCAATTCATTTTTAATTTTCTCCTGTTTTCAGCTGGTAATACTTTTAATTTATTAATAATTAATTATACTAATAATGCTAGTTAAATGAAACTGCACAAACAACTTGTTTATCTGAAAATAAATATGACTAACTGTTAATTTAATAATAATATTTAATTATACTAATAATGCTATGAGTTTTTAATTTATATAAACAGATGTATACATATACTGTAAATGTCTACAAATTGATAGATTATATTGAACAAAAGCAGAAGTTATAGAAAATTTTAAATGCAACTATTATCTTGTAAAAAAAATAGGAATGAGACAAAAGATTGGCTAAAACAGGTATGGTTAAAATGGCCCAATCCCCAATCTAAGGGGCATAAAATGTCATCTGGCTCAAAGACACAAGGAAATATTGACTTAGTTTTTCACAATAAATTATGTTACACCAGCTGTCCACTTACATGTTTCTTTATACAGTAGAGTAGCAGGAACTCCTAAAACCAGCAGTGTGTGTGTTCCTCTGATCAGAATATGTCTGCCACAGAAACTTCTACAGCGAACAAGCTTCTTCATGTTTCGTTAAACCATGACATTATACTGAAATATTGAACGTGTAATAAATTTCATATTGATATGTGTGCTCAAATTTCTCTTCAATAAGGTCAACCTCTTGATCACAACAAAACATGATAAGATTTAAAAAAAAAAAAACAGGTCTGGCACAATCACTCCATTTAGCTACATAACAGTACCTTAATGGCTGTATTCAGCTATACAGAACTTATTGGTCTACAAAATCATACTTATGATCTTAAAAGTGTATTTTTCAAGGATATATAATGTATATAACAGTTAATCTGTGACTTCTTGAAAGGAATAACAAATAAGACCAGTTCTGGTTTGTGATAATAATTCAGCACAATATGTTTTTTTTTATAGTATAATATCATGGCTTGCTACATATATGTACACACAAGGTGGTTTACACTTACTAAAACAGTGGAAATACAATCTTTGCTTAAAAGTGCTCATTTAAGAAAGAAGTATGCTTAGCAGCTGAATAAAGCTACTTTGAGCAGCTTAATTAAACCATAAAGGCAAAGACCTATAAGAGGAGGGGGAGAGAGATACAGTCGTTAGGCTATATATATAAGGCAGTTAATTCAGTTAACTGGAGATTCAGTTACTTGCATTTTTCTCATTTCTTGTTACAATTACCGGTAGGCCTAAAATAAAAATTAGTTTGTTTGGTTTGTGATTAATAATTCAGCACAATAGCCATTTTGTAATTTTTTTTTTTTTCTTCAATTTTTCAAAATATTGAAACTGTTTCATTTTCAATTTTTGACTTTTGTTTTTATCAGTGGTTTATAGCAAGAGTGGATGTTACTCATGTTTAGTAGGCCTATGAAAACATGGAAAAGCTATATTATTTGTTATTTAACAAAAATCTGAATTTTATTTAAGAAAGCCGACTATAGTTTCCATTGCGCAATATTTTGCGCATCATAGTAAAATGAAGCATATTTACTGTTTTAATGCAACTTTTTTTGCTTAATTATTAAAATTAAACAAAATTAAGAAATTATGGGTATTAAAATGTTATTACAATTTGATATTACTAATTTTTTAACCGGTTTTGCAATTGATAGGTAGGTTGACGTCGCTGCAGTGTCTTTTTTGACGTTAAGCTCTTAAAGAAATGGGTAATAAAAATATCATTAAAGAAAAAGTAATAAACATACGCTTTTGAAATTTAAAACAAAGAAATTTGAGAAAATCTCCAGTATTTTTTATCATGTTTTCATGTGAATCCATTGTGTACGTCATATTTTGTAGTACGCTATAAAAATAGTAAAATTTGCTAATTTTTTGCATTTTGAGATGACCCCTCTGGTAACAAGACGGTAGAATTTTGTGTCTCTTACATATATTGTATAATATAGTATTACTCATCAAATATTATAGTTTGAACAAAATGTCTATTGTAGTATTTGTATAATTTGCTTTAAAGTGCTAAAAATTGGCATTTTCCTATATAATCCTATGGTAAATGTACCTGTATTTTGAGACGGTCCCTCGAAAATTCCTGGACGGTAGATTTCCCCGAAACTTTGCATGTACACTGAAGTTAATGTAAGTTATATATGGTATAAAAATTAAGAGTTTCGCTATTGTAGTTTTCACACAATAAAACTATAGTCGGCCCCCTTAAAAAAAAAAAAAACAAGATGTGTTTTGAAACACTATGCTCCTGGCAGCAACAAAGTTCAAAAACTATTTTTAGCATATTACACAGTCAAGGTCACAAGGTCATTGAGCTTTGTGTCATTTAAAAGAATTTAATCGGTGTATGCATACTAAATATATCCCTATCTGATATGGTTCAAAAGTTATAGCAAAAAGTGTAAAGAGATATTTTTAGCATATGTTTATGATTTTTTTTTAAAAGGACTTTATCGGTGGAGTTTTTCATACCAAAATAATTCCCTATCTCCTATGCTTCAAATGTTATGACAAACAGTGGAAAAAGCTTTTCTCAGCATATAGGTCACAGTCAGACAAGGTCATTGACCATGGTGTCATTTGAAAGAACTTAATCGGTGGATTATGCATACCAAATATGATGTCCCTATCTTCTATGGTTCAAAAGTCATGGCAAAAAGTGTAAAATATATTTTTAAATAGATCACATCAAGGTCACAAGATCATTGACCTTGCTGTCGTTTGAAAGGACTTTATCCAGAGTATGCATACCAAATATGAAGTCCCTATCTATTTTTCAAAAGTTATGACAAACAGTGGAAAAAGCTATTTTGAGCATAAGGTCACAGTCAAGGTCACAAGGTCATTGACCTTGATGTCTGAAAGGACTTTATTCCTGGAGTATGCATACCAAATATGGTCTATCTCTTATTGTTCAAAAGTTATGGCGAAGGTTAAAGTTGACAACAGACAAACAGACAAACAGACAAACAGGTACAGACACAGACAAACAGACAGGACAAAAATATATAGACACGTGTTAAAAAGAATTAAATAAAAGTTTTTTCGGAATGCAATCAAGAAGTTTTAATTGAGTTATGTTTATTCATTATTTATAGAACAAATGCTGGGAAGAGCTTCAATATAGACCTCTTAATCACATATTTAGAAGATATTGGATGACACCATATAGCTATTCATAGAATTGAATGTTATTTTACGGATCGTTGTTTACTTGCGTTTTTCATTAACGTGATTAAATGCAGTGAGGCCTGTTCAACTACATGTACAAATAACGTAACATTTACAAAAAACAATTGCTGATTAATTGCTAGATCTATATTGTATCACACTTCATATGCAATTTTACTCTCAATGGAAAAAAATCTCAATTTCTATGAACACCGTAGGCCAAGGGTTTATGAAGAGAGTAGCGTATCAGAAACCCTTGGCTAGCGAAGATGTGTAAAAACTAAAAAATAATAAATCAAAATGATTTATTTAAAAGTGTGTTTTATCCGTACCGAGATAATTGGATAATTGTTACTGAATCTGTTAGGAGTGTGCTTGAAGATTTGAAATTAAATCTATAAATCTGATAAGCATTGATAAGGTCGGGTTTGAACTACACTCAAAATGTCAACTAATTGCCGTAAAGATTGAGTTATATTAATTTATTTTAAAGTTTATTAAATGATGTAGTTACAGTGTTTTCTAATAATTATTTATCTTCAAAATATTTTTTCTTATTCATCTTGTGTAATGTATTCAAAATGAATGCCAATACATCATTCTCATACGATATTAAATATATTCGGTTCAATCTGCTTTTCCCGTATTTAGCTTTATTAATACATTTTCATGGGGGAAAAACGAGGTTTTGACAAGGACACTTTCGCATTCTCTGACTTCTGCTAGGGGTGTCACATAATGGCATTCCATATTCGGTGTATCAGCCAGAGAATACGAGCGTGCAGATCTGCTGTAGATTTCTTGCAAACACCTGCTTTTACCCACATAGACAAAAGAGTACAGAGTGCCACTACAGTAACCTGTGTTAATCCCAGGGTGGGTACCTCTGTTACATAATGAAAGAGCAGCAGTTGCATCATGTCATCCAAGTTAAAACCAAAAGGCAGATATAAAGTTCTGAGTTATTTTTTCCAATATATACTCGGATTGTTTGACAATGGGATAACCCAGATTTAATTCACGTATTCTCATCTTAGATATAACTTGCGTAAGATTTATTGAACTTACTCTAAAAATTCATCTATGATCTGTTTCATTGTAGGTATCAATCAATGATTTAGATGAAATCCTTCAAGAATGTAACAAGAAAAAACCATCGGTCAATGGAAGCATCTCAGGAATTTTTGACAATTCATTTGATTTCGAGACAGTTTTAAGACGTGAACTAGTTAAAGAGGGCCATGAGAAGATTAATGATAGAAAGTGCAATGCACTTAAAAGAACATCTTTATCTCACAGCAACCATTATAAACACAAAGTGTCACAAAAAGATGATAAGTTTGGACTTGTGCCACGTTTGACCTTTAAAAGTGATTTTAAATTTAGCTCATCGTCTAATGCAGTGGACATTTTTTTAAGCAATGGAGCAAGTTCAGGAGGAACCCCAACAGATTCAGAGTTTGAGAAGAAAAGAGCGAAAAGAGAGGAAAATCTACTGAAAATGAGGGCTTTTCTTGAGCAGTCTGTATGAGATATTTGATTAAATGTTCAGACTTAACATGCTAGCCCACTATGAAGAGAGCTTAAAATTTTAGATGTTTTCTTCACTTGATGTACTCAAGTTAAAATGTCCCTTTCATTTTGATGTCTGTCTTTGTCCCTCTCTGATATATGCTGTATCTAAATACATGTAATTTAAGATTAAAGAAAATATGCCCAATAAACTGAGCCATAAATATTTGCCTCTTCCACCCCTTTGAATTCATAATTGTTTTTATGCAATTGTCTTGACATTTCAGCTTCCACCACTATTTGAAATAGGTATATCCTTTGATGCCTATTCACCCAACATTGTACTGGAGAATAATTACTGGGGAAAAAAAGAAATTACACTGTGAGTAGACCAATTATTTTATTTCTTTTAATATCTGTAAATTTGAACTCTCATGCATGAATATTAAGGTGTATCTAATAGCTTTGCTCTATGATTTTTTTTTTCCTTTTCAGTGGACTACAGCGCTACAAAGCTAAAGTCTGGACTCTACAGACCTTGACAGGCATACGCTTTATTCACACAAGGCTGTGTTTGCTAAATACCTCATGTGACTTGGATGAAAACTTTGTGCGAGTGCGATGGAGGATTTTAGGACTGAAGCAGTTAGCAGCGATGAAACGCCTTAATGTATATGGAAAATTCTGGAAGATTTCGAAAATGCCTGACAGAGTTTTGGAAAAAGATGCAGTGTATGTTTGTATTATAATATAAACCTTCAGATTTTAGCAATTCATCTTTCATTGTCTTGAAGATTTAACAGATTCTTCAGAGGGAAGATCTGAAAATTTTCTTAAATTTGATATGTACCTTGACATTCAAGATTCATTCTCTCTATTGATTTAATGTTTTATATTATTTAGATGGTATGATGGAATTTCTCTATATTACCTCAATGATGAAGGTTTAGTCAATAAGCATGTTATCAACAGGGTAAGTCTCAACATTCAAATTTCACATGTGTTCAGACAGAGATGCAGCTTTGTGTGACAAAATAAATCTTTTATCTTTATTTTTCACAGGTAGAGGAGGAAAGTAGTAAGAGAGTTTCCCCAGCTGTGTCGTTACGCGAGAGACTCACCAGAAAAGTGGGCGTACTTCCTACAAAACAAATGTAGGGCTCAGTCTTCAAGAAATCTAGGAGATTAAAACCGTTGGTGCAGATATGAAAATCTAACAGAGAACTGTGACAAAGTAATTTAGCAAGATTGGTGCAAGTGGAGATTTTAAATTTCACATGTATTGAAAACTAAATTTTTGCAAATTTATTTTATATGCAATAGTTTCTAAGTGTAACTTTAAAAAAGAAATATATTCTTAGCATCAAAATGGAAACTGGATTAGGTTAGCTGCAATAATGTAGCCCTCTCCCAGTTTTTTTATCTGATGTTTTCTGGAGAGGGCTACAATTCCATCGCATCTTCGTAATGATGCAAATATATTTTTTTAATACGGGCGATTGAAGGCAAAATAAAATATTTTTACATTCAAATTACTTCTTATAAGACGGAATTTTTATTCACTGTCAACAACATAGCCCGCTTAACTCGAAAACCATGTAAAATATATCTGCATGTTTACCAGCAGCAGCCATGACAGTTCACGCGTGACGTACTGAGACTTTCGCTTGAAATTTAGAACAACTTAATAAAGCAAATGTCGATGTTTATAAACGACTGTGCTGAAATGTATCACAAATATATCAATAAACAAAACCATTTCAAGCGTTATTTTCACGCAAACAGCAATATGAATGCTTAAAATAAGGGAATTCCTAAACGATCCGCTCCTATAGACTCTAAATTCTCATTGGCTGTCCCAAAATAAAATCTATCAAGGTCAGTAAACATGGCGGATAATTCAAGTTGTGATGTTGACATACACGAAAAATAACCGATATATGGGTTGTTGTGAATATTTTTGGATCGATTTATGTCTTACATAATTACTTTTTTGGAGTCCAGGTAAGAGATATTAATAAAATAGCCGTTTATTGATGATTTGAGCTGAAATCCGTCCGGGAGTGATTCACTGCTGCATTGCACCATTACGGAGATCCTAAGGAGTTGTAGCCGTCTCCCCCCCCAAAAAAAAAAATCGGAGAGGGCTACATTATTGCAGCTAGGATTAGGTATCTAATATTAAAATGTATTCAAGTTTTCTTCTCATTCATTATATAAGGGAAAACTTTTGCATTCAAATGATATGTTTTAAAATAATTATCTCCCATTGGAATTTGTTATATAAAATCTTAGAAAAGATGATGAAGTAATATACAGTATTGTGCTTTTCTTTGTATGAAGCTTGAAAAATATTGTCTGTCATTTTTTTTTCTGATTTTAAATTCATGCTGAGTATCTTGAGACTTTATTTTCAAATTTGTGATATTCATGTATAAATATATACTAGTATTTATGATACATGGAATGGAAAATTAGAATGGACGATTATACATGAACATGGAGGTATTTTACAAGTGCTAATATTTTGTATAACCACAAATCCAGTGTGTGTCACTATTTCTCTCAGTTTTTGCTCTGCTGTTAATGTTAATATATTGTATATCACAAAATGGAGATGTTAATCCCCAATAAACAAGTTTATAAACATTTCTCTTAGAATGAGTATTATTATGGCCATTAAGTCAGCAGAAATTATACATTTTTTTTTGTTGATAGACACCCCTCCCCCTTACAAATATTTAATGAGTCAAAAGTAATGTAGAAGATACACTTAATTGGCATTAGTTTTTGTTAAATATGAATGCTTTTATTACAAAGTTTTTGAAGTAAAGACTTACAGCTTGCCTGTGTTTTTCCTATACCCTGTCTGGGCCTATCAGCACCTAAAGCCATAACTTAAGTTAATTACCCCTGTATTGTAGGTTGTTATATTGCTGGTTCCTTCCTGTGATGCATAGTTTGAGTAAACTTAACACATCTCTGGATTTTCTTTCTTATTTTAATCTAACAAGCATTAATAATTTACAACAATTATTTCACCAATTAATGTTAAAAATATATATATTTTTTTAAAATGTCATTTTCTATAACAATCAAATTGGGACTACTGATGGATTGTTTTATTTTTTTTTTTTTGGTTACCTGGGTCACTCCACTAACTATTCCTCTTTTTTTCTCTTCAGTTGTCCACCTGTTGGAGTAAAAAGTGTGACAGGACTAGTTTTGAATATGGGCCCCCTGAATCACCCCTCAGGTGCTCTGCCAAATGAGCTAAATTGATACCCATACTTGAATCTGTCTGACTGTCATAAATTAAACTTTTCATAATTTAATATAGACTTTTCAAATCCACAGGCCAATTTCAACTTAACTTGACACAAAGCAATCTTTGGTAATGAGGACCATTTACCTTTCAAAGGGGAAGGGGGAGATATATATTGAATGAAAATGGACACCAATTAAAAAATGATACTTGGGTTTTGAGTCAGAAATTACCAAACTTCTGGTCAATCTTGCAAGTATTTTTAGGTCACGTGAGTCATTCAGGTGACATAGGCCTAATGTTATCTGATTTCAGTGTAAGTCGTGTTAACCAATTTAAACCAATTTTTGCATGTTAGCATCTAGGTACTATCTGTTTGTCTATTTTTCTCTCTGTTGTCAACTTTAACCTAGCCCATAACTATTAAGTGGGCAGGGCTATGGCTTTCGTCTTTCACAAATGCATTCCTTGTGACAAGACCTTTCTTTTGGTACCACCAAATTTGACCCCTTGACCTTGGAGTTTGACCTATTTTTACAAAAATACCACACTTGAACCTTGGCTATAACTTTTGAACAGTTGGAGTTAGGGCTTTCATATTTCACCTGTGTATTCATTGTGAAAGGACCTTTCAGCTGGTATAAATATTTTTGAACTTTTGATTTTGACCTAAGAGTTGGAACATATCTTTTGAACAAGAACTAGGGCTTTCATATTTCACAATGTAATCCTTGTAACAATACCTTCCTTTGGATACCAACACTTTTGACCTTGACTTTTGGAGTTCGACACATGCATTTGAGAGAATTCAACCTTCGCCATGAGCTGATTTTAAAAATCTTCAAAACTAAAACGTTCAGCGTCTTGGGGAAGTTAAGGTTTAAAAAAGATTTGAAAAATTGGCATTTTCTAACAATAAATCATTATGCCATCGTTAAAAAAACTGTTCCTATAGCTCCCGATCGACTGACTAAAAATGCTCCGACTCAAAAATTTAACCCCCCCCCCCAAAAAAAATGGTTTTTTTTTTCATTTCTTATTTATCTCCTACTATTAATAACTATATTTAACATCGCATTTGCAAGTATTTTTGAGTTTAAAACAAGATGTGTTTTTGAAACACTGATGCCCCCGTGAAGGTTGAATTCTCTCAAATGCATGTCAAACTTCAAAGGTCAATGTCAAAAGTGTTGTACCCAAAGGAACGTCTTGTTAGAGGGAAGAAACCTGAGATATAAAAGTCCTAGTTCTAAATGTTAAAAATGTATGACCAAGGTTAAAGTTTTTAAAAAGTGGGTCAAACTGTTAGGTCAAGGTAAAAAAAAATATTTATACCAGTTGAAAGGTCTTGTCACGATAAATACAAATGTGAAGTATGAAAGTCCAAGCCCCAACTGTTTAAAAGTTATGGCCAAGGTTAAAGTGTGGTATTTTTTTGTAAAAGTAGGTCAAACTCAAAGGTCAAAAGGTCCAATTTGGTTGTATCCAAAGAAAGGTCACAAGGAATGCACTTGTGAAATATGAAAGCCATAGCTGCACCTACTCAATATATAGTTATGTTCTAGGTTAAAGTTGACGACAGACAGATAGAAAAACAGACAGACTGGACAAAACGATATCTACACCCGGGAATTTTAAAAAGCCTCTTCCCCACCTAGAGATTCAACTTTTTTATTATGCTCCAAGATCGAAACATCACGGGAGTATATTGCCTTTGTCTTGTCTGTCTGTTGTCAACGTTAACCTAGCCCATAAATATTGCGCTGTCGAGGATAAGTGTATACCACCTCAGTCTACGACCCACTCCAGAATTGTGTTACCATCGGGGGCATAGTGTTTCACAAACACATCTTGTTTATCCTGAGTCAGGAGAGGGCAATCAAACATTTGTTCAAAGATGGCCTTTTGAAATGAAAGAAGAAAAACGTTTAAATTCATCAATATGGAGTCATGAAGAGGGGATGCCGGTCAGTTCTTCGTAAAATAAAGGAATGTTCTAAGCTGACAATCCAAACAACGGGACCTGGCAAGGACTACGTACTTCATTAAAGTAAAAGTTGTCAAGACCAATAATTATATTTTATGCCCCGGGCCCCGTAATCGAAGATTCGGAGTTAAATAGTTTTTGCCCTGTCCGTCTGTCTTTATAGACACTTAGACCTTCTCCAGAGCTTTTGAGTGGGCGGGGCTGTGGCTTTCAGATTACACATGTATTCCTTGTGACAAGAACTTTCTGTAGGGGTACCACCAAATTTGTCCTCTTGACATTAGAGTTTGACCTATTTTCAAACTTAAACCTTGGCCATAACCTTGGGTGCATGCTTTTGAATATGGATATTGCTTATCAATATGACGACGTTTGTCTATAGGTTCCCACCCTGTCTCTAAGAAGAGAGATTCTTTCCACGCTAAAATGGGTAAACCTGTAACTATTCATGCGGCACTTAACTGAACCTTTTCTAGCCTATCCATATCAGATAAAGTACAACTGTCAGTGATTCACAAACGCATCTTGTTAAATAAAATCCTAAGCCAGGTTTCCAGTTAATATTCAATTTCATATTGTAACTAAGTGCAACTACTGGTTTATTGAAATAAAATAAAAGATGTGTCTGTAAAACACTGATGCTCCCATTTTGGTAGCTGATGGTGAGGGTTTGAAGTTTTTCAGATGCAAAGTTAAACTCCAAACGCCATTATCAAAAGGTCAAAATTGTTAATATCCGAAGGAAGGTCTAGTCTGTGAAACGTGAATTAAAACCATTCAGTGCTGCATGTAACTGTTCAAAAGTTATGGCCAAGGATATACATGTAGGTTTTTTAAAGGTGGATCAAACTTAAAGGTAAAGGTCAAAATATTTATACCCATAATGACATTGAAAGGTCTTGTTACAATGAATACACGTGTGAAGTATGAAAGCCCTAGAACCAACTGTTTAAAAGTTATGGCAAAGGTTAAAGTGTGAAATTTTATTTTTTGTAAAAGTGGGTCAAACTCCAAGGTCAAGGTCAAATTTAATGATACCCCAAGAAAGGTCTTGTCACGGGAAATACATCTGAGAAATATAAACTTCATAGCCCCATGGCGCACCCACTCAAAAGTTATGTTATGGGCAATTTTGAAGTTTTTGGGACAAACATGCAAACAGATATGTACATGTATAACTGAACAGACAGACGGACGGACGAACAGGACAAAAACTATATGCCCTCAAATCTTTGATTACGGGGGCATGAAAATGAATTACATACAGTTTGAGAGCCCATGTGAATTATCATCGGCACATTTATCAGTTTATACATGTACATAGACTCTAGTTAAGGAATATTTTTAACAGTTAGTAATTAATTTGTAATGGACTAAAACATGCTTAGTATTTTACTAGACCAAGAATAAGTAATTGAATTCATTATTTCCATTAATTTTCCAAATGTAAGCAGGGACCTATAAACGGGTACATTGTACATGTAAACCGGTATATAAACACTGATAAATGAATGCATGTGGATGGGTTTTAGGTTTTAAAAACTTTAAATATATTAGGAAGAGGGAAGTAAATATTTCTAAAAATTCTTAACAGCTCCTTTTAAAATGGCGCCAAAAGTGGGTATAATTTATGCAGCACACTGCCACTGGGATCCGCCACTCCCATGATAAGTTGACAGCACAATATCTTTTGTTTGACAAGGAAATCCCATTGAATTTAGTTATTACATGTTATGTCGAAGCGAATCAAGTGTATTCATTCATTGATTTGTTATCATGTTTGTTGATAATAACAAAAACAGTGTTTCATATTTTGAGACCAATATGACTCAATACATCGGATTGTTTCTAGACTTTTTACTATAAGCTATACGCTTGTCCTTTCGAAATATCGAGTTTCGGATGGGATAGATAGAACAATTACCGCCTCGTTTTCGCATTGGGAACAGACCAATATGGCGGACTCGGAAGGAAGGAAGTGAATACGAGGGAATAGATTATCGACTTTTTCCCCGTTGTGTCAACTACATGAGTTCAAGTATTTCCTCAAAATTTGCTACTTACCAATTATCTACAATGACGTGAAGTGGTGCAGCCGACATGCAAGGAGAAGGGGGCTAGGGAGTCGTGAACAACCGGAGAGAGATGGGAGCCCAACAAGGAAAAGAAGGAAATCCAAAAGCGACCAAATCCAAGACAAAGAAGGACCCACCCCCGGCCAAGATTCCTCAAGGGAACTTTTTCCCTTCTGACCAGCCTGGTAAGTGGTACTTTTCGGACGCTACCTCAACACGAATTCTTCAGTGGGTTTAACTGGAATCCCGAGTACACACAATGAGTCATCCAGTGTCAGACTGACTACTGATTGTCTGTCTGGGTCGACAGATAATGCCATGGTCAGGGTGGCCATGAGTCCCAGGGAAGGCTCAAATATTGGGTTTTGATGGCTAATTTAATACATTTTTTAAAAAATCTTTTTGTAAATGTTTAATTTTAAACCAAACCAAAGTGATTTGGTGTTGATCATCTGTAGTAAAATATATGTGACTATAAGGATTTTATCACTAGAATTCAACATTTTCGAAAGTTATTAAATATTTACAGGTTTTTCATAGAATACAACATGTACAATAGAGAAATGATCCCCATCTTTACATATTTTTATTGACACCTTGAATGATTTTACCCAGCACACTTTAAAATTTTGATAATGGGCATGGGAGTTTGGTCACACACAGTAACCGATTAATAATATCACATGCATGATGCCCATTCTTGATCAAGCCAAATTTATTATATATCACATTCATGATGTACATCTCTCGATTAGGCCTGCTTGAAAATCATTGTCTCAAGCCACGGTCAAAGGTGTACATATACCTCTTTCCTACCCTAGCTGTTTGATCACATAAAATATTGTAATCTTAAGTAAGGACGCCTCTATGCTGTGACTTCATGTTAAGCCAATGAAAATAATTGTTTCCATTGCAATTTAAATCAAAAATTGACGTCAACAGTAAATAAGAAATGTTCTGTAAATTGTGCTCAGTTAGTAGAGCACCTGATTGGAGATTCAGGGGGCCATGGTTCAAATCCTGGACTATTCTATTGCATATGTCTTCTCTCCCATTACATGCATGAACAAGAGATTAAAGACACAGTGTATACAATGTTCACCACAAACTTTAAGATGTATTTCTTTGAACTAATATTTTGATGGAGCAACCGTTAAGTGAGCACAATGATGTAATTGTTACTTAAACTGTAAACTAAGATCTGGTTCTTCAGTCAAACTGTACAAGACTCCATGCAGCCTTTGATGTCACATGAAATCATTACTTAGTTGCATTTACATTTTGCCAAGTTTAAAAAAGTTCAACTTTTTAACAATGAGTGTTTAATCACTATCTATCTGCAATTTACATTAAAGCAAGATGAGTTTCTCTTCTATTTGTGAACTTCTGTTTGGTTATTGTGAGAACATATTTTGTACATTCATATACACTTCATGGGTGAATAAGGATGCTGAGTTTATAGGATTTTTTTTTTTTTTTTTTTTTTTGATCAGTCAGCAGGAGTCCAGATTTTCTTTTCGGCCAGACATTGTCGAAATATATGGTAGTATTCTTTTTATAGCATGAAATTTATTTTACTTCCTAAATATTTTATCAGTATAGTTATCAATACATAAAAACTGCATTTCTAACAAGCAGCATTAGTGAGGATAGGTAAGAGACAATCCTAGCTCTCTTACATTTGTTAAACATGAAATTAAGAGCTTGTATTATATATTGTTGATCAGATTTCATGGGGAAGTCTTCTATTTGTAGCAAGTAATTTTTGTTTACACAAGAAATACAGTATAATTATATTTACAAAGGGGAAAATTTCTGTCATCTGTCCAGCTGACCGTTTAAGTTGAAAAGAAAGTTAATGAATCAACTATTGACTCCAGTGTTCAGAGAGTTTGACACAAGTGTTATCTATCTTTTGTGTTAATGCACCATATCAGAAAGTATGCGTATAGGCTGTACTCAGTATTAGTCAAGACATTATGTGAGAACAATCACATGTTATGGGTATATATAAGAGAAGGCAAAATTTTTGTCTTAATGACCCATGCAAGAGTAGTCTTTTGATTTTAGTTTATGTTGGTTAATTAAGCATATTAATGCTACTATAATCTTTTGGGAGAAAATATGTACCAGTTAAATAATTTTGGCAGCTAAGAATTTCAACCATGGAGTTTTCTATTTTTCAATTATACCACTGAGCCATGTGCAGAACAGGAATCTTGAGTGTACCTATTCACTCGTGTAAAATAATGTTTGCTTTCAGTTTCAGTTCCACATTTTACCAAAGTTCAGCATGTTAGAATTGCTCAATATTTACTGCCACATGTTTTGTAGAACACAATTGTGGAAAAGTACAAGGATGTATATTTCATGACAAGGGACATGGTTGTATTGTTTATGTGGACTGTTTTATACCAGGTGATGCTGACGAAGTTCATTTATGAGAGGCTGGACTAAAGTGTGTTTTTAATTTACTAATTGTTTAGGATATTGACATTGTTGTATAAGTGCTTGAAAACCACAAAACCTCATAACAATTGAGTAAATCTTGCCTGTACCATATCTGATACACCCAGTCACAGTTTACATCCTACATGGAGTTAATTTTAAGATTTTATTATGTAATATTTCAATGATAAACATGTAGTCAAGTCAAAGTTAAGTCCTGACACCAATATTCTGCATGCTTTACTTTTAGGACAAAAGTTGTGGGGAACAGAAATTACACGTTCCAATTTCCAATGAATCATATATGTTACTTTGCTAGGTTTCAGTGAACTCATAAATCTAGAAGTTAATTAATTTGGGACAATTTTCTCAGAAGCAAAGCATTCAAATTAACAAGGTTCAACTTTATACCCAGTATATGTGTGATGGTCAGACTGGTTTGATGGCCATTGGCCAGATAGCTTAGTCGGTAGAGCACCAGACTGGTAATTCAGAGGTACACTACAGGTCTGAATCCCGGTCTGGTGTGTCACATTTGTTGCCTCTTCTCTAATGTCTGTTTCATATCTTTTATAAAAAGAGCTGTACTTCTGGGTACAATATATTATTAGCTTACCTGAACAGAAGGCTCAAGTGAGCTTTTCTAATCGATATTGTTCATTGTTGCTCAACTTCATTTTCCCCTGAACTACCACTACTATAGGCCAACCCAGTCAAGTTTCTTTTATTCAATTAAATGGTGGGGTATACTTTACAAAATTTAATTATATAATTATTGTAAACAATAAATATATGAAAATAGGTATAAAAATATCCTAGAGAAGGCGAATAGAAGGCAGTTTCTGCAGAATAACTGGAGTGAGAGGACTGTATTTTGTAACATCTAGAATGTGTTAGTAGTTATGGTTGTAGTTTGTGAATGTTTATAACAATAATCAAGTAATTCTTTGGTTGTATTGCACTTTGTATAAACTTTGAGAGGTAATTAATAACTTGTGTTTTAGCCTTCCTTCTTAATTCAGTCATTTAAATCAAAATGTGGTGATTTATTCCTTGGATGGGGATAGTTTTGCACCTGGTGACTGTCATGTGTTGATAACATCATTTCTGAATGAGAAGTATAATAGAACAGGTCAACAAGTAGACTCAGCCAGAAAATTGTCTCTTAAAACAAAGGTACAGGCTTCATAAACCAAGGAGTGCAAAATTTCATGCAGAAACTGTGATAGGACAATGTTATAAATAACACATAGGTGTGTTCAATGTAACTTGTAGGTGTTCGCAGGCGACAGGATCTTTAATATACACAGTATATGTACAGGTAATACATGTAGATGTGGATAAACAGAGAATTATTGGAAGGTATTTACATAGTCTTAACAATCACTTGTTTAAAGGGCAACTTATGGAATCTTGTGACCCAGTTCATCTCAAAGGAAATTTTCACTGTCTGCAAATTAGCTGCATTTAAACATTTCTTGCGTATATTGCACATGGTTTGAGCTCTGATATATTAATTTGAGATTTGGAGGAGCCATAAACTGGGGAATATCTCTGGTATCTCCCCAGCTGTACCACAGAGAGAAAACAAGTCTGATTGGGACACAGCAGGAGTCTAACTGCTGAGGAGATGTTGAAGAATTGTTTAACAATAAAAAATATTAAGTTCAGTTGGAGAAAGAGAGCGAGAGATTACAGGGGCTGCATGTACTTGGCACATCATCAGCATGTTGGTCAGCTCATGATGTACATTTCACCTGTTCTCAGGTACAATTTACACACACCTGTATACCGCAGTAAATACACATATCTGAAGGGCACGGTCTTAGGCTGCGACCACCGACATTTAATCTTCACGATTCACAAAATTAACCTCTTTTCAAAAGCTGTAAATGACATTTGATACACACCCACTGATAAAATCTCTGTATTTACATGAAAAGTTGATTTATAGAAGAAATGTCTTTGTTATTGCTTTATAAACTGTTATGTCTCTTTGTATTAGAGAAGTATTTATAAATGGGTTTATAACAGCCGATGAATTTACATGTCTATATTGTCACATGACACAGTTTGACCATGACTTGATGGACAGGGATGGTGTGGACCATTAGTGAGTAGTGGTAGTCTGGTCATTATTCAGAAATAACAGATAAAGAGAATCACAAGTCATTGAGGCATGTCCTAGAGCTGTGCCAGTCTGCCAGAGAGAGAGCTGCAGAAATCACTCGGTCCGATGTGGTTTGTGTGGCTAAAACAGGGCACATGCTGAACAAATAACAGATTTAACATATAATGAAAATATTTTAAATGCTTCAGTGATTTATTGTTTAGATGGACAAATTTTGAATTTTTTTAATGTCAGATTTGTAGTTTTTGTAACAATAATGTAGATGTGCATTAATCAGATTCTGTTGGATAATGTTTCCTCCTGTAATTCATCAATCATCTTTAAATCTAAAGAAAAAGATGTATTAATTATGTGTGGAATGAGAGACCAGCGGTAAAATATTGATTTTTCTTTGTAAAACTGCACGATGCATGAGGCACATTGATAGAATTGATTCTGGTGTTAAACTCTTTGATTTTTTTTCCCCGTACTTTGTTCTGAATTTATTTTGATCTCTCTCTCCCCATGGCTTGCAGCAAAAAAAAAAAAAATGAACATATACCATTTCAAGTTGTTTTTTCACATTTGAAGAGAATGCACATTTTGCAAAAAAAAAAAAGAAAGTTCGTGATAAGCGTAGTAAGAAAGATATGAGGGGGTCGTTGACCAGCGTAGGTTTGTGTCAGGAGAAGCTGTCTGCCATACCCACAGACAGATTGCTACAAATAAAACAAGCTTGCTTCAGATCATTTTGATAACTGAAAGCAACTGATTTCTCCTGTCTAGCATGTGAAAAGTTTTCTCTGGCAGCTTAGTGTACATGTTCTGTATCAGTTGAGGTACAATACCAAGTGTTTTCTTGTGTTGTAGAGTTTTTTTCTTAACAAGTTTTATGTATATCCAGATTTGCCCTTGTGTCTGATTATTCAGACTTATGTAGGGTTACTCAACAGATGGGGATTGAATAATGAGAATTTATTAATGCAGATAATTGGAGTCAACTAACAGATAACTTTGTATTCAGAAATTAAGACCCAGACCTCTATAAACTGCTGACTGGGTCAGGCAGATTATCTTGGCATACTGGTAACTTTTTATCACAATCAAGTATTCAGAAAATAATGAAGCAGCATAAATCTACACTTATCTCCACACAACAGTACGGAAATAACATAATACATACAAATGAATCATTTAGACTCTGATGCATGAGTCAAAGACAGTTGATGCATTAAAAAATTTAGACAATTTTTAAAAATCTGAAAGTTTAATTTTTAATCATTTTGCTTCTAGAAAAAGTACCTTTATTTCATTGTCTTCTGTGTGCTTATAAAGTCATCAAATTCTGAAAGAGAATATCATTTTATTTTAATTATTAAATACCTGCATACATTTGAAAAAAAAAGAGATTTAAAGTATCTGATGTTTCTTTTTTTGCTGTATTTAAAATGTTTTTATTTGTGACCTTCAGATACACCGACCTTGACAACCCGCCCTCTACCTCCGTCCCCGCTCGGTGACTTCCTGAATACAAAATGGATGTCAAAGGAGAATCTACTAGCCCAGAACGAAGATGATCCGAATTTATTTGTGGCGCTGTACGACTTCCAATCAGGGGGAGATAACCAGCTCAGTATTATCAAAGGTACTAGTCACAGCTCTTCTGTCAAAAACTCAGGATGCGGACAAATGAGTGAATTTGACATCTTTGAGATCATCTATCAATGTCAAATTTAAAATGTTAGGATTGTCCAGAATACATTAAAATCTTAAAATTGCACCAAAAAATGTACATGTGCCAAATTAATACCAGTACACAAGTGCCTGTACCAATGTTCTTACAAATTATGAGTTCATTGACTATACAGTGCTGAAGTTAAGCTTATCACTTACAAATGGTCACTTCAAATTTAGACATTAATGCTATTCATTATAAGGGAATGATTGGGGATCATGTGATGTAAAACACCCACACCCACCCTTAGGATCTGCCATTGTATTTCACAGGAAATGCTAATGTGTCATTAGGTCATATTTGCATGAAGGAATTAATAAATGTTTTGTGTAGACTAGCTTTCTTTGAATTATAGGAATGTCATAGGTTAGACATATCTATATATTTCATGTGATTTCTATTTTGTTGTTTTTCGTAATTATTTTCTGTTTAGATGTCGTAGACTCTTGTTCATAGAGACTTCATTCATGAATTGTTAATCTTTTACCTGGCTGTGTGTAGGAGCCTTTCCTCTGTAGTCAAGCATGTTCAATAACACCAGCTCTGCCATATCAATCTGAAGAATGCACGGCTCCGTGCAGGGGAGATATTGATTTATTCTTCACACTTGGTATAGGTGATTTCTATATAGCCATCTTACACTGAAGTCATCCTATCGTCAGACAGCCCCCAATCATCTTCACTGTCACACAATACAGCCACAATATTGATAAGAACTACTGCATATCTCTGTTACTAGACTGTTCTTTAAATCTTGATTTTTTGACAGTCATGTATTTATGAAGGGTAAACATACAGAGTGTAAGATTATGCATAATTATTGAGTATTTAACTGTTAAATGATTTCCATGTTAATCTAGGTTGAGGTGAAATTTGATATGGTTATTGGTATCTCCACATTCAAAAGAAAATTGATCCTTTTAATTCAAAATACCTATCACTTGAAGATATGGGAGAAAAGCATTTCTTATTTCTAACATTAATAGACCAAGACATGTAGAAATTACTAGAGAAAGGAAAAGCTATCTTGTTTAGATTTATCTACTAAGGGTAAAAAAAATGGTTTAGTTGAGTTGTAGTTGATTGTTGTGTCTTTTGGTTTCATTTTATGTAGAAGATTTGTTTTGTATGTGTGTAGTATTTTATTTTGGTAAATGATTTCTTTAGTTTTGCCTGTGTTGATGTTGTTATGTGTAAGCATGCTACCCTCTGCTACATCTTTCTATCACCTTGCACTTTGTTGAAGGGGAACAAATCACAATCCTGGGCTATAACAAGGGCGGAGAATGGTGCGAGGTCAAGAACAAAGCCGGGGAGATAGGCTGGGTGCCTAGCAACTACATCGCCCCCGTCAACAGCCTGGACAAATTCTCCTGGTACCACGGACAAATCTCCAGAAACGCATCGGAATATCTCCTCAGTAGTGGAATAAATGGCAGTTTCCTTGTCAGAGAAAGTGAAAGTAGTCCAGGTCAAAGGTCAATTTCTGTACGATTTGAGGGACGTGTATACCATTACAGAATTAGTGATGATTCAGATGGAAAGGTAATTGTAAATCAAAAATAAAAGTACTGAATCAGCCATTTAAAAAAAAATAATGTTTCAGTTTTGAAGTACGGGTAAAGATTTTGTTCGTTCTATTTTATTTTCAAATCTGCTGTGTTTAATTGTTAAAACTGAATCAAAGGATGAGAATAAACATTATCTTTTATTTTGTTTCAGGTGTATGTTACAGCAGAACACAGATTTAATACATTAGCAGAGCTAGTACACCACCATTCGATCCACTCCGATGGTTTAGTCACCACTCTGCTGTACCCTGCACCAAAGCGACAGAAGCCCACAGTGTTTGGTCTCAGTCCGGAGCCAGATAGGTGGGAGATCGAGAGGACAGAGATAGCCATGAAACACAGGCTAGGTCAGAATTGGGGCCCTTTGTATATGTATTTTATATGAAATCATCTCAATGTAAACAAAATTAAAAGTAGAATAGGAGACAACTAGTTGTGTTTTTGTTAACAGGTGGGGGCCAGTATGGAGATGTGTATGAGGCGATTTGGAAGCGATACAACAAAACGGTGGCTGTCAAAACTCTGAAGGAAGATACGATGGCTCTGAAAGATTTCCTGGAGGAAGCATGTATAATGAAAGAGATGAAGCACCCCAATCTAGTGCAATTACTCGGTAAACTGGGTCTTATGTCAACTTTGTGTTATCTTATTTGGATATTGGTAGGATGTTGCATGCTAAAAAACCATGGGTTGAAAAAAGAAAGTAAATCTAAAAGATTTCTTCAATTAAATTATCAGAACAGCATTGAAACTTTTTGTTTGTATGATGGTTTTATCAGAGATAATGATCAGGAAATTTTTTTTAGGTGTCTGTACACGGGAACCCCCTTTCTACATTGTGACAGAATTCATGGCCCAGGGAAATCTTTTAGATTACCTGCGGAGCACCACAAAGGATGACATAGGCCCCACAGTGTTGATGTACATGGCTACACAGATAGCCTCAGCAATGGCATATCTCGAGGCCAGAAACTTTATCCACAGGTATAGATCTAAAAAGAACAACTATATAGAGGATTATTTTTGTTCCAGGTTCTTTTGGCCCTTTCACACTTGTAATCAATTTTTCCCATTACAAAATTGCCCATTCACAGTTTTGTTATAAAAATTTATGTCTTTATGCTTACTCTTCCTAAATTTAAACACTTTTGTAAGGCAGAATGGGCAGAAATAAAATGGAGGTGAAAATTTCCATGTTAACAATAATGAGTTATGTAAGCTTTAAAGATCTGGATGGTTGGTAGCTTGGAAAGGTTGACTTTGTTTATGTAAGCCTTCTGATGTTGTAGGGATTTGGCTGCCAGGAATTGTCTGGTGGGTCCTGATCACCTGGTTAAGGTGGCTGACTTTGGTTTGGCTCGACTCATGAAGGACGATACCTACACTGCTCATGCAGGGGCAAAGTTTCCCATCAAATGGACTGCCCCAGAGGGCCTAGCCTTCAACAGATTCTCTACCAAGTCGGATGTTTGGGGTATATTTTCTTTTTATTGGAGCTATAGAATTTCATTTGTATATGTAAATATAACAGTACTGATAGAGTTTGATAAATTGATAAAGATTTATGGGAAAAAGTAATGTGTGCTTTCTCAATTCTATACATGAAAGATGAAAGGGTAGAATGTTATTGTTAATTGTAACGTAACTTTAGAATTTTGACTGGACATGTACATTAAAATAAATCTGTTCACTTAATACTAACCAAGTTTATTTTCAAAATTATAATATTCATAATATATATAAATATAATTATAATTATTCATACAATACTTTTACATTTTCAGCCTTTGGGGTGCTGCTGTGGGAGCTGGCTACCTATGGGATGTCCCCGTACCCCGGGGTAGAGCTGACGGAGGTGTATCATCTCCTGGAGAGACAGTACAGAATGGACCGACCCGCGGGGTGTCCTGCCAACGTGTACGAACTCATGATGAAGTGTATGTATTAGACGAGAGAATCCTTCTATTAATGATTAAAAAACATGGTTTACAAAAAAGAATACTGTAAATGTATTACATTTGGCATGTACGATATTTGACGGAAATTCAATTTTCAACAAGTTAGCGTATATTTGATTTAGTGCTGTCTGAAGTTGCTAGTTAGAAAAGTTAATATACAAGACATTTAGCGATGTACTTGAATTAGTGGACTCCGCTCTCCGCCAAAATCGCTAAATAGAATACACCACTAAATGTAATATGTTTACAGTAATAGTTAATGTGCATTAATATCTTAAAGAATTCATTGTTTAAGTGTACAATTTGCTGTGATAGAGAATATGATATGAAAGAGATTTTATAGAGGAGTGAAGTTTATAGAATTATCCTATTATGCAGTTATTCTAAATAAAAATTTATGAGTGTCTCTGTGGTACTAATTCCAAAGTGACTTTCGTTGATTTGGCAGGCTGGCAATGGGACCCAAAAGATCGACCAACTTTTCTAGAGATCCACAATTCACTTGAACACATGTTTGATAAATCAAGTTTAAATGAAGGTAAAGCTACTGAATAATATCAGATTGAAATAATTTATTTTTGTCCCTATGTTTTTCAGTTGATAAACAGCAGTGGTAATTCCTAATTTCATCCATAAGTTTTTTTTAATTATTTAGTGTTCAGGTTCATATATGATTTTTCAGCTATGATAGTATACATGTATACTCCTTTACATGTAATAAACAATCACTCTACAGACACTCATCCAGTTTTATATGTATTTGTTATGATTACTCTAGTTTTTCTGTCAACCTGTTTTGTAGAAATTGAGAAAGAGTTGGAGAAAACAGACACAAAAAAGATTCCAATCCTTCAGTCGTCCAAGAAAAGAAATATGTCAGAGGCTGATCACATGGCAGAAGGAGGTCAAATGAGTGCAAGTACGTGTTTTATTCTTAAGCTAAACATTTTTTTTTACTAAATTAATGTGTCTTAGATGTTTAAAATTGAAATACATTTTCTGTCTATTGAACTATTTGATATATGACATATACAGATGCATGTGATAGGTCTTTGTTTTCCTAGAGTACAGCTTGACATGAGATGTAATACCCTCTCATTCTTGTCTTTCTGTAGGTTCCACACCCCTTACAGGGAGGAAAGTCTTGCCCTCCAGGAATTCTGACGAGTCTTTGAGACAAGTATCTGCTGTCTTGTCCAACAAGGCCAAGAAGAAAGGTGGGGCAGCACCACCACCTCCACGGAGAACCACCTCATGTAAAGAACAGGAAAATCCTAACATGGAGAGTGAGTTAAAAGCCAAGATGAAGCTTCAAAAAGCCAAGATAGAGAGTTCTAGTAAAGTGGAGTTCTATGGAGATAATGACGTGGACCAATCAGTAGCTAGTGATTTTGGACCAACAATATCTTTACAACCTTCAAAACGATTGGAGCTAGGATCACCAAAAACGTTTCAAAGAATGGATTCTAAAGAAGGAGTGAGAACTTCAGAGGATGGAAGCATAGGCCAAAATAGCTCAGACAGTGTTAAAAGAGCTCCTATTGATAAATCAAAATACATGATTAATGTTGACAGTGCCACAAAATCCCCTTCCTTTGAACAGGGGGATAAAAACACCACACGGAAATTCTCTATACCGTATCACAGAGAACTAAGACTAGCATCAGATGTTGAAAACAGACAAAAATCTGACAAGGAGACAAACACTAACTTTATGGAGGAAAACAAAGATTTTGGACATGTTCAAGTGAAAGGAAGGTCTTATCCCAAGAAAGCACTCCCTCTACCTTCTCATGCTCTCAGGAAAAAGTCTGTGGGTGAGCCATTCAGAAGGGGAGAGGCTGGGAAGAGCAATACAATGGTGGCCAGGAGTCTCGATGCTGAGTCGGACCAGGTCACCATTGGACGTTTAGATGTGAATAATGTTACTAAAGCTATTAGTCGTTATGGCACCATTCCCAAAGGTCGCAGGATTGAGGCATATCTAGCCTCCATGGAGAGTGGTGTAGATCAGCAACGCGTGGATAACCTTCCTACGGTGGAAGATCATGATTCTGGCACGGACACGGCAAGCATCGCTTCCTGTCCTGTGTTGTTACCGGAGAACGAGAACGGACTAGGGGATCAGTGGAGACAAAACCAGAATGTGGCTCCTCCCGATTCTATTGAGGGAATAAAACCGGAACCCAACGTAAAACCATCCGCCGTTGTCAAGTCACAGTCTCACAATGTGATAGCTGAGAATCAAAATTCTCATTTTAATTCCTTACTTCAGAGACAGAAATCGGACTTGACTCACACTGGTGGTGCTTTAGACTCTTTTTCTCGGCAATATCCCGATCTGGCTCAAAAACCAAAACCTAGTCCTCGATTATCCCGAATGTTCACTGAGCCGGCAGATCAAGACAGTCTCCATGATAAGAGTGTGGACCAAATCCCCCCTTCCTCTATGTCCCAGAGTTTGTATAAATCTCTTCCTAGTTACTCTGTAGATAAAGGGGCAGAAAATTCGTTCTCCCCGAAACTTCCTTCAGAAGTTAAAAAACAGTCTGACTTTATTTCCCCAGTCATGAGACCACATCTCGCTCAAAAAATGAGGTCATCTTCTATTGGTGAGTATCCCTACACAGAGGAGAGCACGGAGAAGGACGACAAGCAGAGCGCGTCGGTTTTATCAAAAGTAGCAATGTTTCAGTCTGCTGGCCCAGACTTTGGACAGATAAAGCCATTCTCCAGAGGAGAGCAGGATAGGAATTCAATGAGGGAGGGAAAAGCAAGCAACATTGAAGACATTATTTCAAATAAACCTGTATTACCAAAACCACTTCCACATAGCATTGGCATGCAGCAGTCATTTATGTCAAAATCTGTGTTTGATTCCTTAGAGCCTGTGCAAGAGACCTACCATCACACCGGAGGAAATTCGGATTCCGATAGTCCTTGTGTTTCTCGTGACAGTATTTTAAACATGTCTGATGATGTGTTAACTTCTCTTCAGAATTTAACAAGTACGGGAAATAAAAACAGCGCAAATTTTATGATTCTGTATGAAAAAGTCCTACAGTTTCATGACCTCTGTTCTCAATTCTTTGATTCCATGCCACCACATGCAAAGTTCCATGCCAAGGAGTTATTATCGCGCCTTCTATCTCAAAGTGAAAACGTCAAAACAATCTGTAGTTCCAATCCAGCATTCGGAATGAAAATCATTAATGATGTACATGTTGCTATCAAGGAAATTGTGGATCTGATACGAAAGTGATGCATTGTGCTTGCATATTGAAATTCGCGAGGTTGTATCTTTGGGGCATATGTATTTCTTTTTATATGTATTATAGGTATTTTTACGTGAAAAAAAGCTTATCAATTTCTAAAGTGCTGGTATTGCTATTCTGTACAAATATTACAAGCTGTTTTAATTATTTTTATTTCAAATGGCATTATTTTTCACAGCATTGCCAATAGATTTTTACACATGATGGTTGTTAGCCGCTTTCAGTGACCCCTTGTGGTTGTTGTAAGAGTTATGCCCCTTCTCAGAAAATATAAAAAATTGTTCCTGACTGACTGATCTTCAGAATCTTCCGTATATAACCAAGGTGTCATATATTTTGTGTGAATTTCATTTATTGTCATCTGTATAGAGTTTTCATCAGTCAGTTTTTGTTTCCATTCTGTAGATAGGTTACTAGTGTATACAGTTGTAAACTACAGATTCATGCTACCTTGAGGGTCCATGAAATTCTTCTGTTGCGAAAACAAGACATCCTCTTTAATGCAATATTATCAGTCATTTCATCTTACTGTATACAGGACTGCACAAAAATTGATTTGCACATTTTCAAAGTTATACTGGTATTAAATCACATGAGTACCTCTTTCAAACAGAAATCCCTTATTTATATTCACTTAGTATGTTACTGGTAATATCTTTGGGGGTAGAAGCATGCTAAGTAATTAACTATACCTCTTAAGAAAGATTAATTGAAGTTTATTGAAAGGCATTAAAATGTTTGTCTATATATATTATAGCAAGTTTTTGCATTTTACAAATGGACTGCATATTTTAAGAAATTTTTGTTCTGTTCTATCAAGACATGTAATTTACAAAGTCTGTTCAAATCTGGACTCTGAACTGCAGTTTTGAGTACTTACTAAGGTGAATTCCACATTTCTAGATCTGTTTTTTTAAAGCAAGATTCCTTTAAGAATGTGTAGGAAAAAAATCAATACTGGACCAGTGTAAGATAACTACTATTGTTGGTGAGGATAAGCTCTATATTAGGAGTGAATCTTTTAGAACAAAGAGAGAATGCGGGAAGTATTAAGTTATTGAGAACAATCTGTTGTAATTCTGTGAATGATTGTGGACTTTTTTGTTTTTCATCAGGTCCAGGAAGCAAGCTTTATTTAAATTTCTTTAAATACTCAAGGTTACTGTAATTGTAAATGAAACTTTTCAATGAAAATACATTTTTATAAGTGATCACTTGGTGTGTTTTTTTTAATTTGTAATGTTAACAAAGGACAGTGATTTAGGTCATACTGACATCCCTAGGTATATCTGAGGGCATAGTTACTAGTTCCACATTTGGTAACCCATGAGCAGACTAAAGGTCAAAAGCCTCAGTGACTTAAAAGTTAAAACATAATCATGTATTCAAAGATTAGAAAGCTCACTGTCTATATGTAGTATACTTCTGGTGCATCCCTAGATACATTGTCGCAAACAGTGGCCAGAATGTACGATTCTCTATGCTCTATGGGGACTTGGGACTGTGGCTTGGGACGATGCCCTAGATACAACTACGAGGGCCGTTCAAAAATTACGCGGACTGTGCTATTATTTACTCTTACAGACATCATATAGTTATAAAATTTCACAGATATATGTATCTTAAAGATTCCAATAAATTTTTGGCAAAATTTCTGTATTTTAAAAAAAATCTACTAAAATTATCGGTATGTTGATATCGTTGATGGAGAGGTACGGCGCACGACAAAAAAATTGAAGCAAAAGCATGCGGATTCAAAAATTTAACTCATTGATTTTCTAAAATTCGCGATATTTTTCAACAATTTTCTCAAATTTACCTTTAAATTGTTCTTTCATTGTGTATTTAGATTTCGGACGTAATATTTGAAGTACGAACAGAAATAAAGTGATTTTTCTCTGATGCGATTCCCGTGAAAACGACTGTGAAAATGACATCTCCTGAATTGACGGCGCACCACACTTTCGTTAAAATTTGTGTAATGCTCGAGATATCGGTAACATAGATCCAAAATATGCATAATAAAACATGTAGTAAATTAGGCTTCTCGTGACATTCGCCCACAAATAGCAAATTGAAATTTTAGACAGTAACACCTCTTTAAAAAGGCTATAAGGGAGGACGGGAAGAAGATTATGCTATAGACGAAAAGTTAACTTTAACCGGACTGTAAAGAACGTGATTGAGAGTCACCAATAACACACTATATCTCATAAGTAGTTTTTGGTTTAAAAACAAAAAAAAATATTTTTTTACTTGTTTAATAGATTTTAAGCTTGACAAGAAATGGTGTTTTGATGTTGAGTAGATAAGGTAACTCAAACTATACAGGTACTCAAGGGAAAATGTTGAGAAAATAAAAGCGCAATCACATATTTTTTATAATGCTTGTGACGTCGAAGATTTTGCTGCGCCGTAACTAAATGGTATGTCCTGAAAAATCACTCAAAATTAATACCAATGTACAACATTTTGATATGAAAATTTGAAGACCATTTAAGTAAAGATTCTTTTATATTATTTGTGAAATTTTGCCCGATTATGTCGTCAAATATTTCTTCTGTGCAACAAGTCCGCGTAATTTTTTCAAGTTGGATTTGTAAATATTAGAAAAATTAACATGCTCCAAAATCCAAGAAAACGTATGTCAGATCCAGCTTCAAAAGATATCTTGACATTACAAGCTATTGGTTCTATGTCCCTTCTATTTCCATTAACCAGGTATGTGGAAATAAAATGGACACAAAACCCTTGGCTAACAATGATGCATATCTGGTTATATGCATCCCTAGTGGCATGCATATTCAAGTTCAGTGACATTGGGGCTTATAGCATTTGAGAATGGATTAGCTCTAAATATTTTACCTGTTCAATTCCCAAAAGGAACAAACATTGTAGCTTAGTATACATAGAAAGCTCACTCCATGAAATGTAAGATCTAGAGTTGCTTGAACCTGTTGCAATAAACATAGGTCAGGTATAGCATCTAAAGCAAGGCTTGTAGTGTGCATACCATAATGCATCATGTGTGCATGTTGGTCCAGGCAGGGCCTTTTGCTGTTATGTTGTCGAAAGTGAAGATTCGGGGGTACATAGTTTTTGCACAGTCTATTTTTCCACGAAAACTTCAACCTTGCTCATAACTTTTGAGTGGATGGGGCTAAGGCTTTCATATTTCACAGGTGTTTTCCTTGTGACAAGACTTTTCTTTGAGTATCACCAAATTTTGAGCTCTTGACCTTGCAGTTTGACCCACTTTTACAAAAAATTATCACACTTTAACCTTGGTCATAACTTTTGAACAGTTGGTGCTGGGGCTTTCATACTTTTCATGTGTATTCATTGTGACAAGACCTTTAAGTGGGTGTAAATAATTTTAATGCAGATCTAACATCTGAAGCAAGTCTTGTGTACATTCCTAGGCTGGGTTAGAGTAACTTGGGAATGGACCTATATCAAAAAACTGTAACCCTTTTCCTTCTCCAGAAAATGCATTCTGGTGGAGTGCATCCCTAGATGCATCATCCATGCAAGTTTGGTCAAGGTAGGGCTAATAGTTACTTGGGGATGAACTTGCTCCAAAAAAATTATCTGGTATGCCTTATACAAGTACTCTCTTAAAGGATCCTGATTTCTGTTGATGACACAAGCTGTGCATATGTGGTAAAATTCAAGATCTTATCAAGAATTTTGATAGCACCTCAGGTCAAGTGTGTGTAAGGAGAAGCAGATCAGAAACCCTTGGCTAGCAAAGATGAGCATCCATCTACGTACCGTGGTAAATTTGCTGTGATGAATTAATGTGTAATCACAGATAGATTTTAGTACATGAACACATTAACCAAGTCAAGATTTTCATTTTTGATAGAGAATGCTATCAAGGACTTCATACATGTATGTTCAAGTATGAGAAGCAATGGATAAAACTGAGGTAGGGGTGAGGGGTTCAAAACTGGACATAGACGATGCCTATAAACCTTGTATCACTATGCTGAAAACTAAAAAAGAAATAAAATTCAGGTATTTTATTAACAAAACTGCTTTTAAGGAATTAATTACAATTTTTTTCACTCCTAATGTGAAAAAAAAATCTGTGTGTACAATACATATGCTGCTGATAAGAATTTGAATCATGTGACAAATGTCTCATGATCTTTTCATAAACAGTTACATTATATGTAATTTTCTTTAAGTTTCTTGGATCACAGCTTGCTGAAACACAGTCTTGTTTGTAAACGGACATCATCTCTGGTCCACTACCAACACAAATAGCTGTCATAAGAATACACAAATCATCAGGTGCCCTCCAGTTCTAGTCTCTGTCGAGTGTGATCAAGGATCTCCAGTCCAATCTCTGGCTTTAATATGTCCTTTATCTGTAACAAAACCCAGACAACTATGATCTACTGGTATTAATCTACTAGTTTGATCTCAAAATAATACTATAATTATTCTTTCAAAATACATGAATTCTTTTGTACCTATATTTTGATTTCTGATGATTTCTGATACCATTTTCAGTTTTTGTAAGTTTCAGAAATTGCCCCTCGATGGGTATGTAAAATTTCTAAGTCTTCGACTAACATTTTATTTTTCAGGTATCACTTAACTAGTTCTCACTATTGAATTCCTTAAACTGAACATGTATTTACCTGAAAGTTGAGTGATGCTTCATAAGTATACAGTACGCTGGTGTCGTATAATTGCATTTTGTGGGTGGCAAGAAGTTGTATACAGTTCCGTAACCTAGATACTGCTTCTCTGTCAGATCGCTGTACAGGCTGAAATATAGGGGTCAACAAGTGCTAATAACCAAAGGTTATCACAATAATGCTATTTGTGTTTAAATATTTTTTAAAAAGACACAATTTTTTATTCTAAAACCTCACCAATACTAGTACTTTTAGAAATTACTATAAAGAGATGTTCTTTGAATGACTATTCATTTCAAGCAATTCCTGCACAATGAAGTTTAAATCAATTAAACCTTAATTTTTTTTTATAATTTATAGAAAAATACTACTTCAGTTTTTCCCAGTAAACTTTAGACTACAGGGAATCTGAAATAAAGTCTAAGAAAATATTCTGAACTGCCATAAAACTGGTTAGCCTTCATTTCAGTCCTACACCAAGTTATCACTCTTTCCTCCATACTAGGCTTTTATCCTTCATTCAATTACTTGGTTATCACCCTAACCTCCATACTAGGCTGTTATCCTTCAGTCCTACACTAGGCTATCATCCTTACCCCCATATTAGGCTGTTATCCTTTAGTTGACTCTAGGCTATCACCCTTACCCCCATACCAGGCTGTCATCCTTCAGTGCTACACTACGCTATCACCCTTACCTCCATAGCAGGCTGTTATCCTTTGTTCCTACACTAGGTTATCACCCTTACCTCCATACTAGGCTGTTATCCTTCAGTCCTACACTAGGTTATCACCCTTACCTCCATACTAGGCTGTTATCCTTTGTTCCTACACTGGTTATCACCCTTACCACCATACCAGGCTGTTATCCTTCAGTCCTACACTAGGTTATCACCCTTACCTCCATACAAGGCTGTTATCCTTCAGTCCTACAATAAGCTATCACCCTTACCTCCATAGCAGGCTGTTATCCTTTGTTCCTACACTAGGTTATCACCCTTACCTCCATACTAGGCTGTTATCCTTCAGTCCTACACTACGCTATCACGCTTACCTCCATAGCAGGCTGTTATCTTTCAGTCCTACACTAGGTTATCACTCTTACCTCCATACCAGGCTGTTATCCTTCAGTCCTACACTAGGGTATCATCCTTACCTCCATACCAGGCTGTTATCCTTCAGTCCTACACTAGGTTATCACTCTTACCTCCATACCAGGCTGTTATCCTTCAGGCCTACACTAGGTTATCACCCTTACCCCCATACCAGGCTGTCATCCTTCAGTCCTACACTACGCTATCACGCTTACCTCCATAGCAGGCTGTTATCCTTCAGTCCTACACTAGGTTATCACCCTTACCTCCATACCAGGCTGTTATCCTTCAGTCCTACACTAGGTTATCACCCTTACCTCCATACTAGGCTGTTATCCTTCAGTCCTACACTAGGTTATCACTCTTACCTCCATACTAGGCTGTTATCCTTCAGGCCTACACTAGGTTATCACCCTTACCCCCATACCAGGCTGTCATCCTTCAGTCCTACACTACGCTATCACGCTTACCTCCATAGCAGGCTGTTATCTTTCAGTCCTACACTAGGTTATCACCCTTACCTCCATACTAGGCTGTTATTTTTTAGTCCTACACTAGGTTATCACCCTTACCTCCATACCAGGTTGTTACCCTTTAGTCCTACACTAAGTTATCAATCTTACCTCCATTCTAAGCCATTATCCTTCAGTACTACCCTACGTTATGATGCTTACCTCCATACTTAGCTGGTACCCCCCAGTTTGGTCCATCTCCTCCGTCTCCGTGGGACAGATCCACACAAACCCATTGTTACCCAGAATAATGGTGGCGCCACATGGCAGGTGGTGGAAGTGAGTTTTCCTTCTTTTTATAAGTGAGGGAGAGACATGAATTAAGGTTCCTTGTCCTAGCTACAGATTCAAAACATAAATATGATTGACAATATCTAATATTCAAAGACTTTTTAAAATATACAAAGTGAAACATAAATAGAAGGCAGATAGATACAGCATCTTCTACATTATAATGCAATGCGGCATCTTTTGATATGTTATTTTAACAATCATTTAATCCATCAATTTTTTAAGCATTAATGTGCATCTTATAGTCCTGGGAATCTGACTCGAATCACCAAAGTGGGTATTAACAGAAACACATTACCAGTGTTTCCAAAGGATTTAATATACTGTTACAGGGTCAATGAGATCAAACAGTTGTATGTGGTTATTTCAAATTTCCCTACCTTTCCGTATTTGAGACTTCTGGTGTGCAGTGATAATGAACCATCAGCAAACACTGATTGAACCTCTGCCTGGTAGGTAAGGTCAAGGATATATCTAATGTGTGGCTACTCACTTTATTTAAAAAATGCCTCCAAATATTAAAGATTATGAACTATGAAATTAGTGTAGAGTTTAAAGAAGCTGAAAACCCCAAAATAAATGATCGATATAGTTTTTTTAAAGTTCAATTCAGTTAAAGTACCAGTTTTAATTTAACTAGTTCAAAAAATATAAATGTACATCTGCAAGATAGCAATAGAACATTCTGCACTACTTCCTGAATTTTATTTAATTTTATCTCTATAAATCTCCATCTATTAAAAGGATACACTAATCAAATCTCCCTCCTTTAAGTATAGTCGCATCATTTTTTCATCTTCCTCAGATCTTCTTCTCTGTGAAAATAAAAATGGTTCAGTATATTTCAACTCCTCTGAGAAGCAGTAATTCTATTAATAACCAGAAGCTCTGCTCTAGTTACAACCTTATCAGTTCTGTTGTGACAACAACCTAACCACTTTTGTACTGGCGACAACCCTAACCAGCATTGTACTGACAACAACTTTACCAGTTCTGTAATGACAACAATTTTACAAGCTCTGTACTGATAACAACCTTACCTGTTCTGTACTGACAACAACTTTACCAGTTCTGTAATGACAACAACTTCACAAGCTCTTTACTGACAATAACATAACCAGTTCTGTACTGAAAACAACCTTACTAGTTCTGTACTGACAACAACTTTACCAATTCTGTAATGACAACAACCTTACCAGCTCTGTACTGACAACAACTTCATCAGTTCTGTAATGACAACAACTTTACCAGATCTGTAATGACAACTACCTTACTAGCTCTGTACTGACAACAATTTTACCAGCTCTGTAATGACAACAACTGTACTGTACTGACAATAGCCTTATCAGTTCTTTACAAGTGATAAACTTACCAATTCTCCTCCAGGTAAATTTACTGATGACAACAGTAGGGAGGAGTCCAGTTTGGAGTGGGTCTCCACCTTCCACCTCCGCTGCTGAACCTCAATTATTCTCCCTATCACTATATCCCCTATCTCTCCATTGTATCTGAAAGAAAATTTGTTTCTGAATGCACTTAAATAAAACTCAGAATAAAAGTACATCCACATAATCTTTTCCTTTCCTCTATTCTTGACAGTTAAGTAGATCTTCACCTTGTTTTCAGTGGTTTTACACATATTAACTTATTGACACGTTCCACAACCCCAGCCACTGAAGCAAGCAATCTGTCGTCTTCCGAGTTGTAAGTTCCATGTCCTCTGTTAAATAAATACCACAAAAAATACAAATAATACGTTAAACTTATATGAGATAATGCATTGCTAGAAGTGAATGTTTTTGCTGTTCTTATTATGCGTACGTGAAATGAACACTTTTTTTCAAAAGTGAATAAAAAAACAATGAATGTATGTGAACGAAATACATTGAAAACACACCGCATAAATCCTGTGTCGGAAGTAATGATATCTCCTGGGGAAACAAGATTATCTATTTCATCGATTTGTGTTTGCTTTTTTCGCTTATCTTGGATTCCAGTGGCACTTATTCTTATGTCCATCGTGCAGAGATTTTTCGAACTTCCTCGTTTTTCTACAGTTTGACAACTCTTTCATAGAATATTTCGGAGTCAAATTTCTAAAGGAATCTATTGTTCCTTTTTTATGAAGTTAACATCATGATGATGAAAAGGAAACTTAAAAATAATATTTTAGAGAGCAAAAGCTAGTAATAGGCCTAGTATTCACAGTATCATGATATATAACATATACATTATTGCACGAGTTATCAAAAATCTGTAATCCCAAAATTGTAGAAATGTCTCTCGATGATGAAGAAAAGTTTTACGGCGATGCTAAAAACTATTGGGAAGGAATTACGCCAACTGTTGATGGTATGTTGGGAGGATTTGCCAAAATTTCTCCCACAGACATAAATGGATCTCATGCGTTTCTTCGGCAATTCCTTGTGGTAAGTTTACTATTGATCTGTTGTTGACAAAGTGCGCAACTGCCATCTGGCCATAGGCGCTACTCATGTAATTCTATAAATGATGAATGATAAGTATATATAGGTCTACCATACTGGGACATCAGTGTTTCACAAACACATCTTGATATTATTTTGATAGACTGAACTTCTTTTAACAGATTGGAGGTGGAAAAACTGAGATGACAAGAGCTTTAGACTGTGGAGCTGGAATTGGGAGGATAACCAAAAGACTACTGCTACCTATATTTAAAACAGTAGACATGGTGGAACTTAATCAGAAATTCTTAGACGAAGCTCGATCTTTCATTGGAGAAGAATCATCGCGTGTGGACAAACTCTTCTGTTCAGGGCTACAGAACTTTACACCTGAACCAGGCACCTATGATGTGATCTGGACTCAGTGGGTTCTAGGGCACTTGACTGATGAACACTTGCTCAACTTTCTTAAACGATGTCAGTTAGGTCTGGCCGAAAATGGTATTTTTATCTTGAAAGAGAACATATCAGGGCAGGAGCGAGAGTTTGATGAGCTGGATAGTAGTTACACAAGAACACGCGCTGAGTTAGACAAAGTGATTTCCATGTCAGGACTCCGAACTCTCAAGTGTGAAAAGCAGAAAGGCTTTCCCAAAGGATTATATGATGTTTACATGTATGCTTTACAATAAATATGTAATACCCAGAACTGCTATCTGATATTTTATTAATTCAAAACTAGAATAAACTAAGTGTATTTTGGCATATCAGTTATCTACAATATACTGTATACAGGAATATTATTGCCTTTTTGTCCTACTTATAGGTGGGCAAATTTAAAACGAGGCAAATTCAAAGAACACAGATTATCAATCATTTCTTAAATAAAATTTGATGGATTTAAAACCGGGCAAAAGTGTTTGCAAGTATGAAAGGACAAAAATTACACAGGGATAAAATTAATCCTGTATAAAGTATATTTTTGTTGAATTGCAGTAGCAACTAAAGAAATCATGGAGCACAAAAAGCTATATTTATTTGCCAATACTAATTATTGTAAATTTATAACCTCAGAGACTAGAATCTATGCCAAAGAAGTGGTGATTTCAGTTCAATTTACAAAACTAATTTTTCATATGGCTTCTCAGCTTCTGTTGAATACCACTTTCCAGTAAAGTGCTTAATACAGTAAATAACCGAAAATTCATGAACAAGTCTTCTTGAGCATATGGCTAGGTATCAAATTATTTACTTTAAATTTGTAGGTAAAAAACAACTGAATTCAGTAAACAACTTCCTGAATGAATGCATTTTACAAGGCCTGAAGGAAGGAAGCAATTTCCACTGCATTTCATTTCCAACAATTTTTTTTTTAATTTCATGTACAACAATTTTTCTTTTCATTTCTGACATTTTTTTCTTTTTGTTTCCAGAATTTTTGCAAGGTACCTCTCAGAGGTTTTTATTGGGAGGCATTATCAAATACCAAAATTCCTTGGCAATCAGAAAACAAGAGGCCAATGGGCCACATCGCTCACCTGAACATTGTAGCTTGGAAAAAAAGCAGAAATCAGTTTAATATTGAAAAGTTTTAACCCAAAAGTGGTCCCAACCAATCCTTAAAGGGGAGAGGGTATGATTTGAACAAACTTAAATCTACACTATCTAAGGATGTTTGCATATTTCTTTGACTACCTGTGGCTTTATTGCCCTTTACATTTGAACTTACATTGTGGCCCCGCCCTTCCCCCAGGGGTCATGACTTGAACAAACTTGAATCTACACTACCTGAGAATGCTTCCATATGAACATGACTAATTATGGCTTTCTATTTTTGAAAAGAAGATTTTTAAAGAATTTTTCTACATATTTCTATTTAAGGTACATTGATACTCTGATAAGAGAGATAACTCTTATTGACACAAATGTCTATTATTTGTCAAGTTAAAGTGCCTTTTTTGTCAAATTTTGCCCTGCAAACCATGTTATAATTGTTTGTATTTAATTCAGCAATTCAGGGGGTCATGATTTGAACAAACCTGAATCTACACTACCTGAGGATGCTTCCATATAAATATGGTCATTCATGCCTGTGCTATTCCTGAGAAGATAATTTTTAAAGAATTTCCTATTTATTTCTATGTAAAACTTTGATCAGTCATTTTGGCCCCTCCCTACCCCCGGTGGTCATGATTTGAACAAACTTGAATCTACACTACCTGAGGATGCTTCCCTATAAATTTCATCTTTACTTGCACAGTGGTTCTTGAGAAAAAGATTTTTAAAGAATTTCCCTATATATTAATTTCTATGTAAAACTTTGATCGGCATTTGTGGCCCCTCCCTACCCCCAGTGGTCATGATTTAAACAAACTTGAATCTATGCTACCTGAGGATGCTCCCATATATGTTTCATCTTTCCTGGCACACTGGTTCTTGAGAAGAAGATTTTTAAAGAATTTTCCTATATATTTCTATGTAAAACTTTGATCGGCCATTGTGGCCCCGCCCTACCCCCGGGGGTCATGATTTGAATAAATTTGAATCTACACTACCTGAGGATGCTTCCATATAAATATGATCATTCATGCCTTTGCTATTCTTGAGAAGAAGATTTTTAAAGAATTTCCCAATATATTACTAGGTAAAACTTTGATTGGCCATTGTGGCCCCGGGGGTCATGATTTGAACAAATTTGAATCTACACTACCTGAGGATGCTTCCATATAAATATGATCATTCATGCCTTTGCTATTCTTGAGAAGAAGATTTTTAAAGAATTTCCCAATATATTACTAGGTAAAACTTTGATTGGCCATTGTGGCCCCGCCCTTACCCCAGGGGTCATGATTTGAACAAAGTTGAATCTACACTCTTCCCTATAAGTTTCAAGTTTCCTGGCACAGTGATTCTTGAGAAGAAGATTTTTAAACATACCACCAAATTTTCACTATTTCTGAATTATCTCCCCTTGAATAAGGGCATGGCCCTTCATTTGAATCCCCTTCACCTAAGGATACTTTGTGGCAGGTTTGGTTGAAATTGGTGCAGTGGTTCTTGAGAAGAAGATGAAAATGTAAAAAGTTTACGACAACAATGACAACGATGACAGACGACGGACAAATTTCGATCAGAATAGCTCACTTGAGCCTTCGGCTCAGGTGAGCTAAAAAGTCATATTAAAGCCTAAGGTATTCTATTATATCGGCAAAATAATTGCCTCCACCCCACCCCCAGTTCCTACAGCAATGACTGAGGTATAGTATTGCTTCAAAACTTTTCCTGTTCAATTAACCAGAATTTCTGTTCAGCATAGGGAAAATGTAAGCAGGATGCAACATCAGAATCATATCTGGATGTGTGTATCATTTGATGCATCATACAGGCAAGTTTGGCCACCATATAACTTATAAGAATCAGACCTGCACCAAAACCATTTGAAGACAAGAATGTTCCCAATTATGGTGAGATGTTATTGACTCATTAGTGTGGACTCACTCTTGCCACAGGGCCATTATTTGAACAAACTTTGAAAAACCAGAAAAAAATTGATACATATTCTTTTTTAATGATGAATTAGCAGAAATATATTTTTAATTCAATCAAAAATCAAGGACTGCTTCCTAACAAATTCAATCTATATAAATAATGTAAAGGTCTAAAAATGAAACATATAAAATATTTCTGTTAAGAATAAAATCAAAACAGAATAACTTGTACATTGATCAGGCACCAGATAAAAATGTTTCTTGTACTTGAGCAAACATTTCAAGCTAGACTTATGTTATTCATGTACCTGAAATTTAAACTGAATTCCTGAGTTACTCTTCCTGATGTTAGATCAATAGACTTGATCATAATAATACAATCATTAGTCATGTGAATTCCTGATAAAACTTGTCATCTGCTTAAACTGTAATTGTCTCAAGAGTTTAATACAGAATTCTTTGAACTTCATCTATTCACATCTTAGCTGGGTTCATCAAAACTTGAAGACTGTTTCGATTCCTGATTCTGATTTCAAAATCATTGTTAGAAAGTGTCTGCTTTAAAAATCGTTGTAGGAAAGAACCTGCAACAACAGTCTACCACTGGGATAGTTCATTTGATGCCACAGAATGACTTTAACGTTTTTATCTCTGCGTTCTTGTACTCGCGCTTTATTCCTCGAGGCAGGGCTCGACAGGATGAGAGATTGATGTAGTGAAGTCTCCCGCAGTGTCTCAGGATATTTCTAAAAGACAAAATGTACAGATAACAGAATAGCGCTCAAAGTCAATTAAACAATACAGAGTGTGAGCAAAGCAAATATTGACCTTTGAAAACAGAGGTGAGATTTATACAATCCATTGTTCTTCAAAGAGTCTTAACATTTCATGCCTTTCTGATAAAATTATACTCCATATGCAATATAATTATAAATTATTTTAATTATCCAGTAACAAAACACTGTTGCTTTATAAATTCAAAGCAGCTTATAATTGAATGTTTGAGAGTGTTTACACCAAAAATTAATGACATATTTAAAAATCTCCACCCATACTCGTTGATTTACTGTTTATTTATGTCTAAACTTACTCTACACTGGCCTGAGTGATGTTTGTCTCTGCAGCGTTCACCATCTCCAGAACACTAGCACCACGCTGAGGGAAGAACAATTCTTGTAGAGCAGTATCTAACGAGTCTCCCTTGAAGATGTTTTTATCAATGTGCAGAATTCTAAGGCTCATGCTACACTGAAGAAAATAGCAAAGAAAAATTTAAATAAACATTAAAGTAAAACCTAGTGATATACTCTGTGCATTTAACCTCCAGAGTCACACTAGAAATGTACGAAATATACCCAGATAATACAGCAATTTCTTACTATTTGGTAACTTGAATTGCTTTTTTTGAGAGAACTAAATAGCTCCTTGGGCATGTATATAGTCCTCAAAGAAGTTTCTATACTACATTTGTGATGACTTTATGTACCTTAATACATTGAGACTCTTTACATTTTAGATTTAATTTCAGCACTTGAGGCCCCAGTGTATAATTTAGACACCTACCTTTTGTAGTAGGGGCCCCAGTATATAATATAGACACTTTATAATTTAGACACCTACCTTTTGTAGTAGGGGCCCCAGTAGGTAATTGAGACTTATTGGAGAACTGGAGAGATAGAGCTGTTCAAGTTCTGTGAAAGGGAGGCCCAAAAGGGGGGACATATCTTCCATGTTCCAGCAACCTCCAAGATCTAAGAGTTTTAACTTGGAGGATTTCACTAGAATGCTAAAATTCAAACAATAAATGAGAAATTTATTTTATCTATACGTAATTTAAAATTGAAAAGGCAAGTGCCTATCTTTGTTATGTAATATGTCACTGGTGTTACAGTTTTAAACTGATTACCAGGACCCTAGTAAAGTAAAACAGTGCCAGGGATGGAAAATCTTATTTAAAAAATCTTCTTCAAGGTAAGTGTCAATTCATTATAATCATATTCCCAATAAACATATTTTACTCAAAAACTGTTTTTTTAAAATACATTTACAGTAAAAATCTCCCTCCTCATTTTGATACCATAAAATAAAATTTGAGTGACACCTACTCATATACAAAGGCGGTATTGATTCCACCACTCTTACTCCTGTCTAAGCATCCCAAACTTAGCTCCTCTAGTTCTTCAAATCCTGTCAGCTGTTCATTCACTTTCTGTTTTAAAACAAGGCTTTATTTAGCTTTATTTAGCCGTAACAGTGATCTTTCATTTATTCTATTTCTATTTTTAAAAAAGGCATTTAACTATAAAAGATATCTTTCAGAAGAAAGGATTTACTTTTGAGGGAAAATGTGTAATTTTCCCCCATTTTTGTTGATAAAGATTATGTTACCTTTAATCTGAATTTAGAACTCCCCATTCGAAGGATTCGTAATTTGGGACAGCCTTTCTGAAACTTTTGCACATTAATACTCTCATAATCTCCTGAAAATCGACAGTTGGATACATCTAACACCTCTATATTGGGACAATTTTCCTACAAGATAAACATGTCCATTTATAATTCAAGGGGAACAACTTCTCAATTTACTTTGACATTGCACACATGAAAATAATTATAGCTAATAAAAACATAAAATAAGTGCTTAGAAAATTCATGAACTTACAAATAGGCTGTTTGCAAGAGCTGAAAAGTTTACATAGTAGTTTCCTCCTAAATGTAGCTCTTTCAGTTGAGGTCCATGTTTTACAACAATATCTTTTATCGCATTGGCACCAATCTGTTACATACAATGAAAATGTAAGAAAAGAAATAGGTGTACAACAAAACCTCAGTACCGATATTCTGAAGTAAGTGTAACCAAGGTAAAAACTCTCAGATACCAAAGCTTTTAGATGTTGAGGTTAAAAAACATCTCATACATGTTATACATGTAAATTTTATGTATGAGACTTTAAGTTAATTAAAAAGAAAACAACATACTGTCGTAAAGGAGACATCTAACTTCTGTAACCCTGGACAGTTTTCTACCAGGGCTGTAAATCCATCCTGAGATAACTTTTTACAGTAAGAAAGATTTATATTTCTTAATTCCGGACAGTTCTGCAGTACCATCTACAAGAAAAAGTGTATGTACATATGTACTAGTTTCATTCTCAGTCATATCAGACTGGATTTCTCAATTTCATGACAAAGGCAATCTGAGTGAGATAAAGATACTTTTTTCTAGAAGTAAAATGGTTCAAAGTTGAAAAAATAAAGGGAATATAATGGATATATATTTTTTAAAAAAAGTATTAGATGATTTAAAAAAAACCAGAGTGTAGTGTGTTGCTATAGACACTGATAGAATACATTTCTTTCTACCTCTCGCACTATTATCTAATGTACAAAAATTTATATTCTTTGAGTGAAACCAAATGAATGCTGTTGGTACCTTCAGTTGGTCATTGGTTATGGTCCAGTTTGTGAGATTAACCTGTGTGCATTGGGTTAACCTCTCTTTGACTAGCCATCTCAGAGTGTCCTTTTTTGGACGTATCCATCCAAATGATAGGTCAACCTTTTTCCACAAAGATGGATGACTTGCAAGAGTACGCCATAACTGGCATACTTTTGCTGCTCTGAAAAGATGATATTTTTAACACATGTTAAATTCTTGGGGGGGAAAATAGATTAATTATTTTTAGGCTACGTATTTACTTAAATTTTAAGTTTAAAAAAAGACAATAAATGGTCTGAACTGCTTTTTTCAAAATTTAAAATTATATTTTCTTTGTTAAAAAGTAACCTGCATAAAAAAGGCAATGGGCCTGTCTCTTTCACAATAATTTGAAAGATGTAAGTCCATATTTCTTCTGGCAAGCTGACACATGCACTCCCCGTCTTCACAGAAATACTTGGTTCCTTGGAATGCCCTGTGGTTGGTTTTTCATTTGATTTGGTTTGCTTCTTCTTTTTCCTATTACCAAATTAATTATGGAAACTTTTGTTCAGATGAGATGAATAAGACTACCCTGGCCCAGTGGTTCTTGAGAAGAAGATTTTTAAAGATTTGTTCTATATATTTCCATGTAAAACTTGGATTCCCTATTGTGGCCCCGCCCTACCCCCCCGGGTCATGATTTTAACAACTTAATATCTACACTACCCAAGGATGCTTCCACATAAGTTTCAGCTTTCCTGGCTCGGTGGTTCTTGAGAAGAAGATTTTTTAGTGACCCCACCCTATTTTTGTTTTTTCTTGATTATCTCCCCTTGTAAGGGGACTTGGCCCTTCATTTTAACAATTTAAACTCCCCTTTACCCAAGGATGCTTTGTACCAAGATTGGTTAAAATTGGCCCATTGGTTCTTGAAAAGAAGTTGAAAATGTGAAAAGTTTACAGACTGATGGAGGGACAGACAGGCAGACGGACAAAATGTGATCAGGAAAGCTCACTTGAGCCTTCAGCTCAGGTGAGCTAAAAATGTTTTTGTCCAACAGTTACACAAATATAGCAACAACCTTAAATGGATCAAACTAGGCTAATACAATCCTCCAACACACCGTTTTGGTCTTAAATCCTCCTCATCAGAAGGTACAAAATCCGAATCTGAATCATCCGAAGGCCATTCTTCTCCCTCTCTTGCAGAAAAAGAGAACAAAATCTGGTTCTTTGGATCTTTTCTTATACCTAAGATCCCTTTGTGACACCTTTTCATTTTCGTAGTGTCCTGTCCGATGGTCAATATTATTTTTGATTTACAGTATGTGTCCCTTTTGGCTTCTGGCAGTTTTCTTCAATGTGGCTCGTAGGGCTGAAACGATACGCCCCCTCCACGATACGATACGTATTGCAATACTTGTGTCACAATTCAATTTTTTCAATACGATACAATTTAAGAACGAAACTATTCATAAGATTAAAGAAAACGTATTCAGATTTAAAAAAACAAAGAGTAAAAGGTGGTGATACAATAGAAATATACTACCAGGGGTATGCAATCTAAAAATTCAAGTACTAGCCCACAGGCTAGTGGCAGCAATAAAGTTACTAGCCCAAAGTAAAGAGTTATTAGCACAAATATAGGGACAAAAATTAAAATAAAACAAATGTTGAAAAAAAAAATTAATCATTGAAAAAGTCAGGGTACTAAGGTCAATCTTTTGAAAATTAAAATTTTATTCTCACTATTAAAATTAAATCATATAAAATTAATGATTATGACAGAAAATAAAAATGAATTAAAAAAAAAAATATCTGAAGATCTTTCCTTTTCTGATTATTTTGCACTAGCTCATTTAGAATGAAAATAAATTCATTTTGTTTTCATATTAAATCCTTAAATACACTAAAAATATATTTCATGTGAATCACACTGATCTTTCAGTTGATTAGTGATCGTAAATAATTTTAATGAGATATCGGCATGTATTTACAATAAACGGAGGAAATTCGGATTAGGAAAAAAACGATCGTTTTTGGAAGTAAATAAGTCAGGAAGTACTGCAAAATGGAGAAAATTATGGAGATTTATTGACAGTAGGAGCATGCTGCCTGGAAAATATTCACTGGTTGGGAATTTGATAGCAAAAAATGAGTAAAATACCGGTTGTACTTTATGTATATTACATGCGTAGTTATAATTTTTACTAGCCCGAATTTACTAATTTGTTAATTGCACATCTCTGATACTTGTGGTTCTGTTGATTAAGAACACTTTATTCGTATAAATAATAGCAGAGGCAGCCTACTCTGAAACTTTACCGTCCCAATTTTCTCCCTCGTGTGTGTCAAACTGTTAAAATAAGGTCGAACCCGATCTATTTCACAGAGTTATAAAAAAACGTATCGAACCGAAAATCGAGATGGTGAATCGAAAATTGAACCGAGCACTTATATCGAACAATATCGATATTTCGGTGAATCGTTTCAGCCCTAGTGGCTCGTTCCTCCATCTATGATCTACTCAACAACATGAACAAGTTGCACAATGTTTTGCAAACATTCAATGTATGAAATGATTTTGAGAATCGTAATAACAAAAATTCGTAATTTCAAACAGTCCAACGACCCAAAATTTATATGACACCATCCGGAATATCTCGGGACTCTCACAAAAAAATGTAGAAAAAGGCTAGTCTCGTTCAACCAGACCCTCGGCTGTCTCCGTAAATCTCCGACCACCTCTGGGTGGTCGGAGATTTACGGAGACAGCCGAGGGTCTGGTTGAACGAGACTAGAAAAAGGCCCGAGATATTCTTATAGCACTCGTTAGTTCAATCGTAAACACATTCGAAGCTAAGGAACAGAGAGCAGAGTTAAAAAACACTGAAAAATGCAGCGTCATTTTTTTTGCAGAAATATGAAATATCATACTTTTTTCAACCAGCAGAACCATTTCTGATAAATACGAAATACTTACGTACAGTTTATTATGTATATTTGTTCTACTTTCACTTTCAAATAAGCCATCTGGGGAAACATGGCATTTCCAATACAAAAAGTTCTAAAACTTGCCCATTCGACATTTTCTAAATTGTCAAAAGGGATCGCTGTTGATACAGGGTCACTGTCGCCAATAAAGTCCCTTTTGGATCAAATCAGAGCATCCGATGTGGACTTCGATGCGTCGAACTTTCGGGGAAGACAAGCACCTGTTACGTATGTTAAGCTGTACGAGGACAGAGTGATGAGTGTTGGCATTTTCGTGATGAGAAATGGAGCAAAATTGCCCCTCCATGATCATCCAGGGATGTATGGTTTATGTAAAACTATTCATGGAGAAATGAAAGTTGAAAGCTACAGTAGGGCAGTTATGTCAGATGATGTAATAATGAGGAAAATGAGTACTCTTCCTTTTTCTAATGTAATACCTGTGAATAAAAAAGACAGTGCTTGCCTCTCAGAGGAGGACGAATGTTGCGTGCTGACACCGGATTCCGGTAATTTTCATGAAATCCGAGCGGTTGGTGATATGGCGGCGTTTTTGGACATTTTGGCCCCGCCATATGACTATGAAACCATGACTAGGACATGTCAGTATTACACCCTGTTGGAGGATACAGATGAATTCAATGATTTACAGGTCCAGTGGCTGAATGAAATTGATGAACCTAGAGATTTTTGGTGTGACAGTTCTGATTACACAGGGCCAACTCTACAAGACATCTAAATATGTACAGTGTATATATCACTATCTTAACTTTCTGTCTTAACCTTCTATTGTGCTTTCTTATTTGTCAATTATTATTTGGCATCATTTGTGAAGGAAAGTATGTTTGCACTTTCATCAGGCATTATATATGGTGGCATATTTCTGCCCCCTACATGCTATATGCAAGATTAATTATGTTAACATGCAGAAATATGCCACCATAATAATATATAGATTTAGTATATATATATTTACATTTGTCAGTGTCTTTCCTTATATGACAATACTAAAAAAAATGAAATTCTATTTTCAATGACATGCAGTCAGTCACATGATCAGACTTTCTTGCATATGGAAAGCAAACTGCATGAGACATTTGGAAAGTCTTGACTGTGACGTCATATGACGTCGTGTTTATACGTTATGTTTGCATTCAATAACAAAATCTAAATAGAGCATTTTGTCTTTGTAATAAAGATAAAAATATAAATATAAGAAATAAAATATCATTTTTAGAGTGTCAATGGGATATGACATGAAGTCGGTACGTGATCAAATCTACTATAACTCCCTTCATATCCCAATGACACTCTAAAAATGATATCTATTTCTTAAATAATATTATTAGGTTGATGAAATGTCACATTCAGGATTTGGGACAGATACAGTTAAATGCTATCTCTAACTGATTTCCATAACCTTAGAACCTTGTAAAGTTGATAAATCTATATTGGACAACATGGGTATAAAATCAAACCCAGGTTGAGACCAAGGAATCTAGTGGCACTGTTGGACAGGCATCCTACAATTATGTCTTGATTTAATTTTCTGCAAATTCAGTGATTTTATCTATCAAATTCCAGTTATTTAATTTATTGCACTTTTAATTTTTCTTGAAAGGAATTATTCCCAGCTGCCGGAGCCTGTGATGACACTTCAAAATTCAGTCTAAATATTATCCACACTTCTTAGAGTAGTGTTCATATTTTAAAATATAATTTTAATAACTTTTTAATGAATTGTAAATACAAATCTTTGATGTATAGCAAAGTATGTTGAATACATGTATTGTGACTTATGACATTCAATTATTTTCTTGGATGTCACTTTGTTGAAGGTTGTTTCATGTTATTTTTATTATTTTTTTAATTCCTTTATATGTGACATGGGTATTACTTCAAACAGAAGTAATACTGGTTATTTTCAATGTGCTTCTGAATGATTGTAGAATGACAGCAGAGTTGTGTACACGTGTATACAAAGAATTTCATTTTTTTTCACAAAAAAATATACTCTATTTCTAATCATATTTTGTGTTAAGCACTTTTCTTTCAGATACATTTACACTCAGTAAAAAATACCTATTTATAGCCGCCTACGCATAAAAGATATTGTATATATATTAATTAAAATTAAAATAGGATTTTTTTTATTAAACTAGGATTTAACCCCCTTCCCCGCAGTCACGCATTTTAACGCATATACCATTTCCTATTTCTAACGCAAAATCACGCATACACCGTTTCCCCGCAATCACGCATTTTAACGCACTTTAAAATGTTCATTTAAACCTTACTTTAATGACTATTTTCTTCTATTTTATACTTGCAAAAATATATATATTTCTGTATTGAAATATAAAATATAAAAACTAGGGTGCTTGTGGGGAAATTTTTTTTTCCATTAAATTCTGTATGTTGCATTACAGTACAGTAAGTTGTAAGGTGTTAAAGACAGTTCTTTGTGTATTAAATTTCAGTGTGAAATATAGATTTGATTAAATTAAATATGCTCTGTCCTATGTAATATTATCTATCTTTTAGCAGATTGAAGGATTAATATCATGTACAGACTAATTCACACACTACAATGTACTAGTATTCGAATTACGGTAGGCTATGTCGTCACAGTTCTTATCAGTTATAGAGATGTATTGTTATTATTATTATTATTATACACAATTTATAAAGCGCTAAATATAATATAAAATTACTCTAAAGCGCTGTACATAAAATATAAGCATAGAAATATAAGCATAAAACATAAAAATTACAAGCACTATAGAACTAAAAATACGTGTCAAAGCCGTAAGAATACACATAAATAAACTTTTAAAAGATTACAAATTAAAGCTATAAGAATATACATAAATAAACTTTTAAAAAGATAAGAAATATTTATACATGTTAATTGCTGTAATGTCCCATGTTATAAGATAATTTAAATTTAAAAATTTAAAACAAATAAGAGTAGCTTCTTATAATCTGGGTATGCAGTAGTAAATAAATAAGTTTTTAATAATTTTTTAAAACGAATAAAATTTCTTTCCAATCTCAAAGTTTGAAAGACTGTTCACACACTAGTCACGTCGAATCGCCTGTCGCCATATGATTTAGTCCGCGCACGCGACTGAACAAGGAACATGGAGTTCTACTGTACTAGCTCCAAAGAATTACGATTTATTTATTGCAGAATTCACACAATTAAGTAAAATTGTTGTCTTCAAGTTTTCAACTCTGATATTCGCTTACAACAAGACCACCATTGGATCGTACTAAAATTAACACTAGTTACTGTCTTTTTAAATGCAACTTTAATTTGAAAGTATACATATAATTATATATTCGTTAATTACAATGTAATAAAATACTGTTTTAAAGTCAAAAATGGAGAATTGGTTCTTCCCCTCCTAATCCCGATACCCTATATATTTAGCCAAGGCATTGTGATGAAGTATAAGGTGTAGTAATCCTGAGTAAGAGTGAGGCAACAAATACTCATTGCAATAGGAATTTGGTTTCGGAACTATATGCAAATTAAAACTCAAAAGTCCATTCAAACAATACTTATCATGAGCGGGGTAAACAGGGACATCTAAAACGTCAGAGGTGGGATCAGGTGCCAAGGAGGAGTGAGCATGCCCGCTCACAAGTTACACCCGCCGTATGCTCCTTGACATGATAGGAAAATAACAGGAAAATTCATTGATTATTCAGTGTAAATAATGATCTAACAATTGCATAGTAAGAAAGATGTCATTTAGGATTTGTGTTAATGATGGATTGTATTTGCTGACAAGGTCACTGTTTCGACTACAGAGCTGTGTTCCGCAGTGATAACTAACTTTATAAACTTGTGTGTCAGTAACTTACCTCGTTTTATAAACTTTTCGTACGTAGAGCATCTTTTTGCGTCGCCTATCACATCAACTGTTTAAAATTTATAATAGGTACAATGCATTCAAACCCGTGTTCTGAAAAATGATATATACCCTATCAATTTCAGTTTGAAAATTAATATACGACAATATATAATAGTGTAAATGAATTAATTAAATTTTAACAAATACATACCAATCTGAGTAAGAATGTGAAGTTGTATATGTAATTCTGTACTACCTTTGAACCAATATTGGTTTTCAATATTTTACGCGCCATTAACTACACCCCCAGTCTTTGAAGTCTCGGCCCTTTAGCAACATTCGTCATGGACGGACTAAAGTTACAGGGAAAACATTGTACAAACTGCCTCCGGAAAAGCCATCAATCCATGACATTGATTCTGAGTCAATGTGTTGATAGAGTAAAAGTAATAAACGACGAGGACCCGCCGATCATTCGTTATTATATGTCACCTCCAATATTTGTACTCACTGATTGATGTCTTGACCAACCGCTGAAGATGACCAAGATCTAGGGCTGAAGGAGATCAAACAGTTCCTTTAGAGCTAGAATCTGATGCTTTATTTACAGTATACCAGCATTGCAAAGTTCTGTCATTTCTAAAACCGCTTTTCAGATGCATTGAACAGTGGTAAAAATATTTGAAATAATATACAATACCAAGTAGACCTTGATGATGATGTGTCCTAAAAAATTTTGTAAAAAAAAAAAAAAAAAAATCAATTAAAAAAATTTTAGCTTTGTTTTCAAAATTTTTAATGTTTGATTTTACCACAGTTTTAGGAAATTCAAATTATTTGAATTTTTATTTTGAAAAAAAAAACGCTTTTTCCCAAATTCAATGCAATCTTTGTTAATTAACTACAATTAATGAAATTTTTGAAAATTTCCCATATATTGCTTTAATATACACATTTGTGCACTTGATCATTTAAGGGTAGAACACTGATAGTAAACTTAAAATTATACATAGCCATGATATGAAAAAGTAAAAAAAATCCTTTAAAATTTAGTTTTGATTTTAGTTTTAGGCATCATGTTAATTTTATGAAAAAGCAAATGTACACATATGAAACACCCATATATTCCATAGTAACATTTGCTATCATATGAAACACTGACAGTAATTTTTATCATAGCCATATATGTCTCATGTTATTTGAATAATTTTTGTGAATTTCACTAGAATGATATTTTTTGTGAATTTGTTCAAGTAACTTATTGGAAGAATTTTTGCGATTGATCATTCACATTTTGCTATTTTACGTAACTTTAAACCGGGGCAGCCATTGACAAAAAAGTCAATGTTACAGTGCTTTCTAAATCCTTTTTTAATGTCATCAATTCATAATTTTCCATGGTCCTTATATATGTTGACCTTGAAAATATTACTTATATTATACTGGTCAGATGGGCATGTCGTATTTTGATTGACCAATTGTAAGGTCAATGTTGGTCAATATGTAACTAGTAACTAATAAATTTAGACTACATGTACATGATCGGTCAACGAGGGATTTTTTTCTTTTAGGTATCCCGTTCCGCCTCTGGTATTTCAGTCGGTTCGTATTTTTCCTCTGTTCACGATTCGCATCAATTGTTTACAGTCATTCAGAGACTGATGACTAGCTGTTCGTTATCTTCAACCTTTTTCTTATGAATTAATTAGTAAATCAACCAAGTGTGACAAAATGCATGATTAGAGATTAATTTGACATTTACATTATACTTACTTAATGTTATTGTTGTTAATTTTATTTGAATATTTTACTAGGAAAAGACGCTGATGGTAACCATAAAACTTTAAATGAACTTGATGACTTCAACTTTTCTATCGACAACTTTTCTTCATTACGTAGCAATCCTGTGTATGGAGTCTATGTCTCCTATCTGATTCGATACGCTAGAGCATGCTATACATACGTATAATCTCCAAGAGGAGGCTGGCTATCGACAAACAAGTTGGTGAAACAAAAATATCAGTAGTCTTATATAAAGTCATCGTATCGTAGGTTCTTTGGTCGGTACGATGACCTTGACAGCAAATACAATCTATGATTGAGTCAAATGCTGATTGATGTTTTTTATTATGCCATTATTTATACCCTGATTGTCTACGGTTTTTTTCCGGACAAGGAACACACGGCTGGTGTGACCGGTCTACAGAGGATGCTTACTTTTCCATGGCAACTGATCCCTCCTCTGAAGTTATAAGAGTTCCGTATTTGCCCTGCTCCCGGTTTGAATGGACTTTTGAGCTTGATTGATGTACTGTTTGTTATCTACATATTCCAATCAAGAATGTCCGACAGAATTCAACACTCTACCACCTCCAAACAGGATTGGTGACCCACTGTTTCTTATTACAAATATAGTTCCTCGAATCGGACGTACTACGGTTAGAACGTCAAAAAAGCCAGGGAATGACTTAATTGATATAAGGATCCTCCGAGTATTTTCCTAAAGTCTATAGAGTTATACATGGAAATGATTCATTGGAAGAAATGTTTAAACAATCTTTGAAATGTTAAGAGCAAATGCTAACTCTGTATAATAATAATTTTTTTCAAAAAAATCTCAATTTAGTCATTTACAGAAAAATGATGAGCCTTGTTAAGAACGGCGACAATTCATATTATCAAGGTAATTGAACCTGGCTTTGTCGTGTTTAATCCAATAAAATTATCTTAGGAGGTGGATATCTTATTACCATCCTCCCTGGAATAAATCTATTTTTGTTGAATTATTTCAGTACAAATTGGTAAATTATGCTTATTTAAACTGAGGTACTAGCGAGTCAAAAGGCCTTCATATTCAAGATACTCGACATTTTTTTATGCTGACTTAAGCATAAATAAGTAGTATTTTTAACTGTAGATTGTGTTCATTTTTTATTTTAGCCTTCAGATATGAGTACAACTGCTAATTATTGTAATAAAGAATTTTTAAAGAACATTTAAAATATTATCTTTTTGTACATGAAATTTTTATTTGGAGAACGCAGAGATAAACTTAGTATATACATTGGTTTTTCCCAATCTCAACTGCCTTTAACATATGTTTATAGTATGGCACTGTCGCCATCTCTACTATTTCATTACAAGTTAATTTATTGTAACTGTCACCAACTCTTCCATTTCATTTCATTTATTGTAAGTCACCTTCGCCATATCTACTATTTCTTAACGGGTTTATTGTATGTCACTCTCACCATTTCTACCATTTCATCACGTTTATTGTAGGGCACTGTGACCATCTCTACTTTTTCTTCAGAGGTTTATTGTATGACATAGTTACTTTCTTTAATTTTTTACTACAGGTGTGTTTTACATACATTTGTCATTATCTCTATTTCAACACAACTTTATTACACGACACTGTCATAAACTTAACTCCTTTGTACATCACAATTTTACTGCATGTTATCGCATCTAATGTACATGTATGTATGTACAATATTTCAACCCTTAATGACAGGGTATTACTGTATGGCAATGTCGCTTTCCAGTAAAGTTTTACTGAAGACACCATCACCATCTCATCTTCTCTTAACACAGTTTTAGAGCCTGACACTGTTGATCTCTCAACACCACTCCCCCCCTTTAATAGAATTTACTGCTGGTGTCTCTCAATTTCACTGTATAGCACATTTTCAATTTTAACCCTGCATAGCAGTTTTATTGCATAGCATATTCATTCTTTTATATAATTTCTACCCCCTTTTTTCTATGCAAATAAATCTTTGCACTTATGAATCCACTTAGATTATATTATGTATTTATAAAAAAGGGTTTACTGTTTTACTTGACGAGAAATATTAAACTGTTTTAAACTCCGCTTATCAATTGCTTTACAAAAAAAAAAAAATCACCTGAGTGTCAAGATTTGGAACTTCTAAACGTTCTATGTCTTCGTCAATCGTTTGTCATGGTAGTGTCAAATTTAAAATAATTTCTTTTCTTAACAACTTGTTTTGCAGAACATTTTATTAAAAAGTTTTATTGTTTACTTTAAATAAGATGTCATTTTTTCGTCACAAAAATAGACAGAAACGATACGATATCTTCTTTAAGTAAAAAGGTATGTAGATGTAATATCAATTACGTATCATATCATTCAATATTGCAAACATATTTTTAAAAATACCTAATGATAAACTCGGTTGATATATGTTCGCGTTTGATCTAAATAATCAAAATGTTCTAGATCCATTGATGTTTTTCTTTGTTGAAATCACTTGATACTATGATCCCTGATTGTAATAATGTTCTACAAGAAAATCGTCAATTTGTTCCTATGATTGATGGTACTAAATGCGCGATAAAATGGAATATTCAAACTAATTTTAACGTTAAATCCATTGGTACACTTCAAACACGATCGATGGATAATGAAATTCGCGAACTGGTGACGTATAAGTTTCCGGATTGTCGTACTAAACAGTGGGAGTGATACTGAAGAAAAATAAGCATATGTGCGCGTGAGAACAGGGTGTTGCCTATGTATAAAATCGACCAGTAGTCAAAAGAAAAGTAATTAGAGAATCCGGATTAAAAGGTAAGTTTGTGTTTTACTTCAACATGACAAGTTTTGAATTTATTTCTTTACAAAATCCCAAAGAAAGATGTATTTCTTTTCTAGAAATCCAAAAGTTTCAGTTTTTATTTAATCAAATCCTAATGCATATAAGAAAAACAATCGCACATTGTTTAACCATTTTGTGTCCATTTTAAAAAAAATATTTTATATGAAAAAAAAACCTTTGAAATAAAAATGAAGTTCTTATATTGACTTAATATGAAGCTTTCTTTAACTTGTAAAATAAATAATTTTAAGATTATCGGTGGAGAAGCATAGTTCTTCGATTTTTGCCTTTTTAATATGATATCATGATTTTGCATTTTGAAAATGGTAACCTGACGAGTTCTGTCAATATTTCTTTTTTTAAAAAATCAGATATTGTAAATAATATATTCAGATTGTATCTAATCCACAAGCGGAAAATGAGAAGTTGTAAATACATATCTAAAGCTTAATTTTTCTGTTCAACACTTTTCTGCGTTGTAATTTGACGCCAAAAAAAGTTTAAAGGGTGACGACAAACACACGAATTCTCTCGATAGTGTTCATAACTTTTAAGTTGTATGATCGCTTTTTTCCTATTTCTTTGATTATATAACTTTTGATGATTTCTAGTGAATTTTGCAACACTTTAAAAACAGAAATAGATCATTAAAGATTAAAGATCTGGGTTTAAACCCAGTAGTTATAAAAAATTCGTTTACAGAATTCTATATAAAGCATCTTACATTTGGGAAGGGCTTGATTTTAAAAGAACGAAAAATAAAAATATTGCAATTATTCAAATTTCCCATGATATTCTGTTGGTGATCAACATTTTGAGATACCAGACAAATGCAATATCGTCCATTTGTGTTGCTGGTCCGCTCTCCATCACCGGTTATTAAATAAGTTTCTGATTTTATGCCCATTTTTGACACAGCCCTGCTGTTTCAATCAGAGAAGACCACATGAAGTGATACTCAGGATGACGATTAATCGTCCGTAGCCTAAAAAACAGGACAGAAATTTAAGATTGCATCTAAAATCTGTTTCGGTGTCGACTTTGTTTGGAAATAATATTGAAAAAAAATGCAGATTTGGCTCGTTGGCTTGGAAAAAACTCCGCTTAACAGAAACTTTCTTTTGATTATATACAATAGTGGAGTATTTTTTTAATCAGCTTTGGTTTTTTTAGGATTCCTGACATTTACTTCTCGTTTGTTCCTTTTAAATAGGCTACTTTTTCTTTGGATAAAGACTTTAGACCATATTCTCTATACTAGTAAACGGTATACACTTTATTGTTCAATGAATTATTTTCTCAATTCTATGTGGTGTATAACTAATTTTATTGAGGATGCGTCTGCAGAACATTGCACCGGGTATTTCATGGTAAAAGCGGGAGGGTATTCATTAATGTCCATTAAATTGCAACTCCTCTCATACCACTGAATGAAATTTAATGAAACTTTCACAGAATCTTTATTACATATTTTGTGCACCTCCTATTTTACTTTTTGATCTGACATATATTTTGGATTTTCCAGTTTTTTATTCATATGGGAGGCGGGGGGTATCATTTAGTGAGCTCATTGCTCACAGTACCTCTAGTCATTAAATTGCAATTAATTTCTTCTCATTCTATTTCACATACAGCTAAATGTTTAGAATCTTTACACAGTTTTCAAATTCATATCTTCTAATTCCTAAATTTCGTATAACTAGTTTATTTATTCATTTATCTATTTATTTATTTATCTAAATATCTTTAAAACACTTACTATTCTAAGTGTTTTGTGCAAACTTGTTTTGTTAATTATATTCTTCTACACACAGTTAGCATGTCAAGGATTGAAGAGGAAAATCTAACAGTTTATTTTATGTGTGAATGATAGTTTCTTGTAGAATTATAGATATATATGTACTTGCTGCCAGAAACGAGACAAATTTACCTTTAAACATGTCTATACCTATACAAGTAGTGTTTTTTTTTCACAAATTAAGTTAAGATTATTTATAATTTCATTTACAAATAGTGTACAAATAAAAATATAGAATCTAGTTTGTTTAAATTTACTTTTGTTCCTTTTTCTCGATTTCTAATATCATTTACAACATAAACAAAGTATAGTGAAAAATAATGGAGTTACAATTTACTGTAAAATACAGGCATGTCGAAGATTGCAGAAAAAAATGCTATTCCGATCAGAAGAAACCCATTTTAGTCTGGAAGAGTACTTTCATAATCAGGAGAATACAACTACACACAATCAGAAATATTTACAACTAATCAAAAACTGAACGTTAAATTCAAAAAAGCATTTATAAACCGAAAAAAAGTACACTTATTATCAGAAACACAATCAGAAAAACTTCACTTTTCATCAGAAAAAACTAAAATAAAATATAAATACACCAACAATCATAACAAACCTCATAATCAGAAAAAAGTATGCTTAATGTTATAAATAAAAAAAAAAGTTACCCATGATCAGAAGAAGAAAAAAAAACTACAAGTATAAGCACATTCGAAATATATTTGAATAAATCATTATCAATAATAAGAACATGCAGGCACACACAAATTTTGCAATAAAAGATTTAGAAATTCTGTCTGTACCCATTTAAAAAAAAACACACACACACTTTTGGTTCCTAATCGTTTCTTTCATCAGTGAACCAGAAATCCATATTTGATATTCGTGAAAAAAAAAGAACAAAGCTTCCCTCCTCCCTCGGTGAAATCAATCCATTGTTTAAATCGATTATCGTAACATTTACCTTGTAATTGAGTTTGTTTAAGAGATTAATCAGGCTTCGTGATGACAATTAATATTAGGGTAATTTCTCCTCTACCAATGTGTTCCTCTTCCTTCCTCTACCCCGCGGATATTTGAACAGGGTACAAGGGCAGAAGATTGGACGAGGACAAATTGTTTGTATCATTACCTGTCACTGTGATGGAGTACTCTCCCTTACAATCCCAATTTTTTGCTTAGTTTTTTGTGTTTTTTCACTCAATTGTTTGTCTTTTCGTTTTTAGCAAGCTAATTTATGTGGTTTGTTACTCATTCAGAAGTGAGACAGTGATAAGCAACTCTAGCTCACCGCAATCTTTTCAAATTGAGAATCGAATTTAAAAGAAACATTATTTCACTTTTTAATATTTTTGCGTTATATGTTCATTCTTTAACTCTGTAGAGTTTTTATGGTATATTAACGTTTAATAGTTACCAGAAAATTTCCCTGTCAAAATTGAATTTAAAAGAAATAGATTTACTTTTTTGCGTTATATGTTCATTCTTTAACTCTGTAAAGTTTTATTTATGGTATGTTAACGTTTGGTCACCAGAAAATTTCCATGTCAAAGTCCGGGGCTTTTTGGAAATGTATCCTGAAATTACGAGACCTTCAAAGGGCGCAGAAAGAGACTAATTTCTCACCGGCGAGGATGTAACTGTATATCTGTCCTGAAGATCACTAACGGAGACCATACATTATAGTTATTCTGAGTTTCAAAGATCTGAAATCAATAGCTTTCTTAAGTTTCATTTGTGACAAACAGAACTTTAATTTCACAAAAGCTTCTGATATTCGCAAAGGATTCAAAGAATGTTGAGATCGATTAGAAGTGAATTACAAGAATTATTGGTAAAAACGACAAGAGAAAATCATTTGCTGCGAAATAAGTCCCCGAAAAAAAAAACAGAATAATTATTATGCACAGTTATGTATGTCTTTGGTACTTTATAGATTTAGAATTGTATCTACATTAACTGAAAATAGTAAAAACAAAACGAATTCTCTGTATTCCACACATCATGATTTTAATCCAACTGTTATAATTGATTTGTTTGGTGACCAAGTTGTCGGACAGCTGTATTATTGAAATTTGGAGAAAGATGGGTTTCGACGGCATAAAGACATGAAGACTAATTGATCGAACATAATGGAGTGATGGCCATAATAGAAAGCGTTCTGTGATTACATCCTAAAACCATTTTCCTTAGATGTAATAAAATATATAGGAGATCATTGGAATAAGGTGATCAGGTGATGGTTAAATGAATTTAAATTAAAAATATTTAAAAGAAGAAGAATAAGAGACTTAACAAAGCATTTAATAATACCGTGATCAAAAAGTAATTTCTTTTTGAATGGTAACCTGCATAAATGGAAAAAAAAATTAAGAAGGATACCAGATGTCTTTATGGTTATACACCTATTGGCTAAAACTTAGAATTCGTAAATATGTGCATTTTGTATAATATTCAATAAATGACTTTATATGTAATGTTATATAAGGAATTATTTTCTGCATATATTAAAAAGAAAATGTCACCCATTATTAATCTCACAAGTCCATGGACACAAAACAAATAGGAAACAAAGCAAACATGGACCCTTAAAACATCACAGCTGGGATAAAAGCAGCATTGTCTGTTTGTAAGGCTCATTTTAATTTAGAAGAACTGCGATATATTTCTGCAATTGGTAATCCAAGTTATACCCATGGCCCCCTTTGTAAGGAAGAAGGAGGAAATTCACCGAACTCATATCTGTTTTAAATATGTTTTATATCCCCAACAATCAAAACGAATTAGAATTACCATAACTATACTTGATTCCTAAACTTTATGAAAATCCTTGCAATCAAAGATACATGGTGGGTTCCGCGAAAGATCTACCAAGCCACTTTCTTTACTCCTCACTAGTAAATTATAGGGTTACAATATATTCGAGAAGTAGTGTAAATCAGATGTGGATATTCAAAAATTCAAGAGTCAATGTTAAATATTTTAAACTATTTTAAATTTTAGATGTTTTTTTCTTAAAATGATTAACATCAAAGGTTCGATTTTTCAACACTTAAATTTATACAAACATTTCTCATCATAAATTAAAGTTAAGACTTCTGACATCACTAACAGCTGCTTTTTCAATAAAAATGGAACTCGTATATTTTCTTTCCTTGTCACTGGTCACTTAATTGCAAATAATTTTGTTAAAAAACACTCTGATTGTACACACAAGTACTATAAAGTTGATACTACATGTGCATGTAGTATTAAACAGTTGATTGAGTTTCTTATACTTCTGACATCATTGACAGATGCTTTTTCAATAAAAAATGGATCTCGTATATTTTCTTTCCTTGTCACTGGTCACTTAATTGCAAATAATTTTGTTAAAAAACACTCTGATTGTACACACAAGTACTATAAAGTTGATACTACATGTGCATGTAGTACAAACAGATGACTGAGTTTCTAATTGACAATACCTATGTAGATTTTGGAGACCAATCTGTCAGAATTCTTATGGTTACCAATAATAGCAGACCTACTTTTATATTTACACGAGAAAAGAAACTTTTACTGTGACCTTAAACTTGACATTATGATAAATACCGACGATGTTTCTCTAATGTTTCGTAGGTCCGTGTTTGCTCTGCAACTATTTTTTATTGTTTATTGGACTTTTGAGCTTGAATACTGTTCGTTATCTCCATATATTTCATGGTAACTTACAATGTGATTACTTCAATTGTCCAATTTCATCTTCTTTTTGTTATATAACTTGTAATGTGCAAATGCGGTATTGATCTCTCAGTTGATTTGATACACAGGAGCATGCTCTATGTATGAACAGTTTATAAAACCAGCTTAGCTATCATATAGAATTAAAAAAAAAAAAATCAACAATCTCATTTAAATTCATCATTTCGCAAGCTCTATCAGGTATACAATGACCTTGTGAACAAATGCTCGTACAATTTATCATATTTGAAAGTCAGATGCTGACTTTTGTTTTTCATTCTTAATTTAATGCAATTATTTACATACTGAGTTATCTACGGATTCTTCCGATGATGTCATGGAGCACAGTAATCAGTTGAAAGAAGATGCTCACTCCTCTATGGCACCTGATCCCATTTCTAAAGTTTTATAGTCCGTATTTGCTCTCCTTCAGATTTACATGTTTGAAACACCTTACATGTATGAAAAAAAATCATTATCTCCTACAATGTATGATCAGCTAAGCATCCCCTCAATTTAAGACCGGTTAAGCTCACCATGTGCTCAAACCTTGGCTACATCAAAGCAATCAAAGCAATCCACCAGAAGTTGTTTTTCTTGCAAAAATTATTATTATGCAGTTTTGTTATTATTTGTTATGACGAGCTTGTTTCTGATTTAAAAAAAATCACTATGTTATTATTCAATATCCTTTTGTAAAAGATACACATTTTGTACAATATTTTCTAGCTTTATCATTTTATACTCTATCCATTTTAATAATTTCAATCTTGACGATCACTCAAAGAACAAAGCATTTCTTTTTTGACCGTAAAGAAAATAATAAATGAGTACTCAATTATTAAAATGGTTCCATTGACAGTTTGATAATCAATGTAATTCTTAAATGTCCACACTTCCGTCATAAATTGTCTATGACGTACCTGTTTTGGTCTTATAAGAATCAGACTTGCGGAATGATTTTGAAACCTGATGATTCTAAGGCTGTTCAGAGATCGGTAATAATAGCGTCACTGGGTACAACGCTATCGTCCGGAACAGTGAGGTTCTCAAAGGACGAGAACAAAGTATGATGAGGCGATAGCCCAATCACAAATGATGATCTCTATGATCAAATGGCTCCGATTCCGTTCAGTTTTAATCACAAATTTGATACCGGAGGACTACCCTGACGATAGCACTCACGTCATATGACGAAATAGATGACATGGTACACGTTCAAAGTGCCTCAAATGACCCCCATCTTATTCCTAATATATTTGTTTTAATCATTACAGGAATGAAAACAAAGATATTTGTTGGGAGTGGAGCTATCTTGTCCATCTTCAGAAAACTACCTTGCATTTTCCAAAATATAATTTGTTTACTGCTTAAATCTTAAGAGGACATGCAGGGAGAAGAAAATGTGAAGGACGGACGGAGTGTCCAGGATAATGACATAGTCGGACACATCTGTTTTCTGTTTAGATATTTCACGTTAATGGTAATCTCACAACCAAGCTTTATGATAAAGCTGATGACATTAACCTTTTTAATCGTCAAATTCCCTTACTTATATAGCAATATACGCGTATCCCACACATATGGGGTCATATCTTTTAGATGATTCGACACATACAAAACATGTCCTACGTATATGTTCTTGAACAATTACCCATCAAACGAAGTTTGTTATTGACAAACAAGTTGATGAAATAAGAATATCAACAACCTCCTTTAAAATCATCACTTTAACAGGATCTATATTTGATACAATGACATTGTCAGCAAATACAATCTTTCGTCAAGACAAATGCTGATGGACTTTTTCTTATTACAGAGTGTTTTTATAAACTGTTTTTTTTGTATTTTTAAATAAAAAGCATTGAATTTATCAGTATATTATTATATTGTTATATATTAGGGATGTCAACGAGTACCCGGTTAACCGGGTACTCACCGAGTATCGTACTAAAATTGGTACTCGGTTACTCGGATGTATATTTTTAAATATTTCTAAGCTTATTTATTAATGCATTAAAACATCGGTTTTAAAACGTAAAATGTTCATTGCACTTGTAAAGACAGTAATTAGGGTTTCCTGCGCCTGTAAATGACCGTTATCGCCTGTGGCAGTGTTTAAACAGTAATTACCATGACCAAGCACCTGTTACCTGGCTTTTCTCACCTTCGGCTGTCTTCACCCCTTATGTTTAGTTTGCTTTAATTATTTGTTTTCTTTGAACATTGGTCAATTATGTTTCAATCTTCTCTCTCTCTCTCTCTTGCTCTCGATTGTTGATTGATGCGTTTGATTATACATGCCAATTAATGCAAATGGTTGAAGGCTAAGACTTTAAAAATCTTATGTCCATCGTTGCACCAAACTATAACATACCGTCTCGTAATCTTTTGAAATCTATGATCGAAAAGTGCACGAAGATCGTAAATCCGTTCTGATATAGGAGAACTTGTTATCAAGTTGATACTGAAGTTCTGACGACTGATCACTTGGACGTCAAAAGCAACCAAAGAGTTCCATAACAAATAGAATTTTTTTTAAAAACAAATCTTTATGATTTTATTTCTCTCTCTCTCTCTCTCTCTCTCTCTTTTATTTCTACATGAGTTTATCAATTAATTTCATTTCAGTTAGACTGTTTGTGTTTGTCATCCCTAATATATAATTATATAATACTTCCTTGGCATGGATTTGAAACAAAGAATTATTCACATGATTGAGAGAAACACATATCTCTGCCTTATCCATATACACATCATCTAATGACTCAATCATGAAGTATTACGATGGCTGAATAATTGTCCTCAAATCGTTTTACAAAGACCTTATAAAACTTCAATTAATCCGGATATTGAAATAAAATCTTTCACTCTTATAAAGTACCGTCTTTGTTGGACCCTTTATGATTGTCTCCTCCATTATCATAAGAGAATTGGACACATCTCTCTCTCCTTACAAAAAATAAAGTTTGTGTTTGTCTTCAAGCATACCGGTACTTGAATAAATTCTAATATATTTTTCCAGATAAATAAGTGTTTTAAATTCTGAAAACTAACGAATTTTAACATAACGTAAAATCAACCTTTTATTTCAAATCTAAGAAAACTGAAAATTAAAAAAACATAGTTATATCCCCCCCAGGTACTCTTATAGACAGTATTTTATATTTCATTTAATTATTTTTCAGCTTAGTTTTCTTTTCATTCACATATAAATAAGAACAATACGTTAAGATATCTCTGACATTCACCTTTCTTGTTGACTTTTAAAATTTTGTTTGATCTGACTTGCTCTAGACAATTTCATGACCCATTATTTGAATTATTATGAGGTGGCATTTTAATAACAAGTAAAAATACAAATGCTGAACAATCTTTATTTTCCAATATTCTGAAGGTTGTGTAAACACATCTAAGAATTCAGTTAACCAAAGAATAATGTATATACCACTTCAAAAATAAAGGGACAGATCTTTATGAATATTTATGATAAATTGTTTCGAAGACTTTTTAGGCCGAAATGTTAACGACTTTTAAGACCTAAATTACAAAACATCATTTTAAAATAAGGTTTATTGTTCTTTCTCAGGGTCCGTATTTATGTCCTGTTAAGACTTGAATTGTTTGTAGTTTTCTATCAGATTGGCTAATGATTCCGCCTCTGAGATTTTGGAGGTCCGTGTTTGCTCTGCTCCTGTTTTGTATTGTTTTGTGGACGTTTGAGCCCGAATAATATTCATTTTATCCATGTATTGTACTGATCCCAGTTCGTTATCTTCACCTTTTTCAATAGAAAACATAAACTCCAATGTCGCTATATTTCTGCCACTCGGAGTTCCTCGGATGACTCGTACCTCGCACATTACCTCGGACGTCAACGGTGATCTACCATCTTGCTGATTCGGTCATGTGATGTTATTGGAGGTTTTTTCAGTGTTTACATTTGAAATCCTTATTTTGTGTACTGTTTAATGGACTTTTGAAGCCTGAATAACTGTTTGTAATCAAAACCTATATATTTGCACAATTTAAGAAACATTTTCTGTTATCTTAGCGAAATATGAAATGAGTGATAAGGCAGAAGAAATGTAAACTCCAATGTCACATATTTGAATGGAGGAATTCATGATTGCCGTGTTTTGTTTGATCTTTTTTGTTTTGTTTTTTTTTTCACGAGTACATGTACCATTTGTGTCCAGTTATTAGCATACCTATATTTGTATTCATATTTTTTGTATTCATATGAAGCAGAATTTATTAAAAAATCTATGACGGGTACATAAGAAAAAAGTGCAGCCTTTCACTTGACATTGATAAATCAAAGACGTATTACTAGTATCAGTTAACAGTAGTTCCTTGAATTCCATTCGATATATCCCAGTGAACTTGAGATAACGATACTAGAAGAGTCAAACATATTTGTGTTATATTTAAATTGTACTAGAAAAACATTCATTTATTGTAATCTAACAATAATATTTTATAATAAAAATTAATACATGTACTTCAATTTTTCTAACGCCAACTTCCTTTTCACCTGCACATGGGCTTCATGTCTTTCAGTTGACTAGATAGGCAAAGGATGAAGTGAGAACAAACATTTTATTGCAAGCTATTAAAAAAAGTTGATGAATTAAGAATATTAACAGTTTTGTTTAAGTCAATATTTCGCAAATTTTATGGCTCATACAATAAACTTGTCAGCAAATACAATCTGATTAAGTTGAAAGCTGACTGACATGTTTCATTCAAAGTATTAGGTCATTGCTTATACATTGGTACATTGAACTGTGGACCGATTTTTCTGTTTTTTCCCCCAAATCATTTCAAGGAACAAAAGGCGTGTATTAAAGGCGACAGGGGATGCTTACTCCTCCATGGCACCTGATCCCACCTCCGATGTTTATAGAGGTCTGTGTTTGCTCTGCCCCTGATTTGTATTTTTGAGCATACTAACCATTAATTATTTTCATACCTATATTTTTTCCGTTACCACTAAATAAAATTTGTTGAGGTTGTCAGAGGAATTCTATTTTAGTGTTTCATTGTTTGGTTTCTATTTACCTTTCTTTAACATTGAGTATACCCCCTCTTATCCACAACTCCTCCTATACCACTAAATATCATTTAATGAAACTTTTCACATAATCTTCACTGCAAAGTGCCATTGTGCATCTCCTATTTTTCTCTGTTTTGAAATTGGGTGTTTTTCCATAGCAAAGCATGGACTTTGCCATTATATTCAAACAAAAGCGATGGAATTCATTTTTGGAACAGTCAATGCTCAAAGTCTCTCTAATTCAAATCAATTTTTGATTATTAAAAACATGTCCTTGATTCGTTCCTTCCTATTTTTGTCGCTTTACTGGTGTTTTATACTGTAATTTCAATGATCGATTCTTCTTGATTTATAGCATTTGTACTTCAATATAAAATCTCCAAAAAGATTACCATTGCTTGCATTTCTTTATAAAAATATCCCTTTAACATCAACTTGCTTTTAGTAGCAAAGATCTGTTTAAAAATAAATCGCCAAATTTTTTTTTATAAAATACGAAGTATACTAAAATAATTTCCATTAAAAATGAAAATAAGAGGAAATTCGGAAAAATATTAAGTTTAGTGATGTTATCTAGGTGATTTTATGTGATATATATACCTCAATCGCATTCTTTTTTTTTTCCGTACCAGAAAAAAATTATCTTTAACAACCGGATGTTTAAAATTTATACATTTCCTGTTTATTCAAATATAGGATAGAGTGAGTTAGGAATCCCTTTTATTGTATATTTTAGGTAATATCATTACATTAAATAAGTTAAACTCCATATTCCACAGATAAAAGGTCTCCATGCATTTATTTCAAAGATCATGAAAAAGGAGGGTTGTAGTGGCGTCTACCATATACATTCGGGGTCGTTTTTTCGCTAGTCGGAAAGGCCCGAGAAGTTGCGATTGATATATACCTTTCTACGCAAGAAGAAAATAACATTTAGTTTTTCAATAGAATTATAGGAAGCACGTGATTGGCAACTGTATTTTTGTTGTTAACGAGGTTCGCTCTTCAGCTTTTCAGCTGATTTTTGTCTTGACCTCTATTTTTAAAAAAATCTACATGATGTTTTAGTTTTTACATCAAATTTGAATTTTATAATGCTTATTAAACTATATTCAATCAAAACCCATGATTAAATTTCATACAGAAAATATTTAGTGAGGAACTATATTTTATGGCGGAAGATTTTTTTAAGAAGAAAAAGATCAATTTTCCTCTTTCAAAGTATTCAGTATTGTTAAGTTTGGATTCTTATTTTTACATGCAGCCTGCACACAGAGTAGTTTTGTGCAGTGAAATGTTCTATGTTGGTCCTGAATTATTAAATTAACGTTCATGAATTCTATTATCATAAGGAGGATATGGAGATAACGAAGAGTATTCAATCTCAAAGTCCATAAAACAATACATAATAGGACCAGAGCAAACACGCACCTCCGAAACATCAGAAGTGGGATCAGGTGCCAAATTTTGTGACCGGTCACACCCGCCATGTGCTCCTTGTCATGATCAAGAAATAAAGGAAAATCCATCGTAAATTCAGTGTATAAATAATGGACTAACAATTAGTATGAAAAACGTCAGTCTGCATTTGACTCAATGATAAATTGTATTTGCTGACAAGGTCATTATTCGACCATAGAACTTACGAAATGATGACTTTTCAAGAGACTGTATATTCTTGTTTCATCAACTTGCTTGTCAATAATTTACCTAGTTTTATAAATTAATAAGGATGCTCTTTTCAATCAACTGATATATATACTCCGTATGCAGGTGATGAATATTGCTGCATTTTGACGATAGAAAAGTTAAAGTCATCACGTTTATCATATAGCTTGGTTGTTAGATTACCATTAACGTCTTTTTCAAGTGAAATATCCAAGTATGAAACAGATGTGCCAGACTCTGTGGTATCTTTTATCTCGAGCTCACCAGAATATATCGTATCGACGTAGGAATGGAAATTACCATTGTTAATTGACAATACGTAATTATGTCGAGTTTCAGGGCCACAGCAAGTGTTTTCTTCTTTTCACGCATAAGATTTTGCACAAATTCTGCTTCATATGAATATAAAAGAAGGTCTGCTAATAACGGAGAGCAATTGGTACCCATTGGAGTTCCAACAGATTGTTGGAATACCTGGTCTCCAAAAACAACATAGATGTTGTCAATTAGAAACTCTAGCATCTTTTTGATGTCAACTTCAGACTACTTGTGTGTGAAAATATATAAAATATATCGTGAAAATACAATTTAAGCTTAATTAATTAAGCAATATCTAAAACTTAACATCACAGACCCCCACTGTTTATTTCATTTCTGAATATATAAGACAAGTTAAACCACTCTGCTTAATATCAGAAAAAAATCATTACTCTCAATGAAACACATGGAGATCATCTGAATTATTAATTTTAAACTAAAAAAATAACATTTTTGATAAAAGGTCAAATAATTGACCATGAAAAGAAATTTGAAACTAGTTTTGTTTTCACAATTTTTAATGTGACAATTTTAGATGGGAAAAAAGTGTTTAATCCAATAATTCATTTGAATAAAAATATTAAAGGAAAAACTTTGAAAATCGATTTATGTGTTAAACATAATTATGGTACAAAAATGTCAACTTAATTGCTCCGTAGAAAAGAGAGAATTTGTTTCTTTTATCAAGCTATGTGTGTAGATTCTAAAAATATACTTGACAAAAAATTCTCAATACATTATTATGTATTTGATGACTGGAACCAACCTCCTTAATGATAAGGAAAAGAAAATGACTTTGACTAGACTTTGCTGTAAAATAAGACTACCCAATTTTATTTATTTTGACACCAATTCTTAATAATATCAATGATACTGTGAATAAACGTAATTTTCTTAGGGCAATAAATATGAGAAGAATTCATCCTTTACATTTTATGATTTCAGATGAAGAATTCTTTGGAACACCTGTTCATCTCTTCGGTGTTAATTCTTTGCCTTTCGTTTACATTTACAAATGGAAGCTCTCAAACAGAAGACAGCATTTCACAGCTATCAAAACTTTTCAGTAACTTACAAGAAATCCATGGAACAAAGCATAAACAAGAGGAAAACACCAGGGACAGACTACGATCAGATACCAGAAAACAACGCAGTGAAATAGGACTGATTCTAGCTCTCGGTACTCCAGTGAACATGGAGTCAATGGCGGATAGTGACAAAGTTTTGGAAGGGGACAAACATACAGACGACCTAGACAAGAGCGACTGGGACATTGATTTCGATGACGAGGAACAGGAAGTCGACAAGCGCCAAGGAGCCTGGGATTATGAATACGGTCTCGGGGGTGGCCGGTTTGGAAAGCGATTTGATTACTCTTTTGGTGGCGGCCGGTGGGGGAGAGACACCGATCATGTGAAACAAGAAAATAGTGATTAAAAAAATTATCAGAATTCTTCCTAGATAGGTATCTTTAATTTCACGTTTGTGTCGTTGACCTATTTAAGTGTGACTTTATTGGTTTGAAAACAGAAATCCAAGAATACTCAGTCATATCTGATAATAAACAAAATTCATCAGTTCAAAGCATTTCTGTAGCAAATCGTTTCATGTGTTTTTAAATTGAGATCAAATATCTTGTGTGGATTAAGGGAGAAATATATTTTCGTTTGAACATATATGCGAGCAAAAATATACATGCCTGTTTGAAGTTATATAACTAGTTTTTTTTATTATGATTTGTCAGTACTACAGTGTAAGTGGATATTTTAGCGAGACGCAAATTTAGCGATTTCTCCTTAAAATTTAAAATTAAATTTCTCCTTTAATATTTTAGTTTGAGCGATAAGTAATTTTAGAGATTTTAAAATACTCACTAAAGGAGCTTTTACACATAAAACGCTATTAATTTTTAGCTGTGTTCAATTTTAGCGATCTCAGCACACTTGCTGATAATGCCAAAATTAAATTCTTGGTAAAATTCCCATTTATACTGCATTTAAAGAGCTTTTCATGTTTATTTTTATTACGTTTCAAATGTTCATTATACACGATAGTAGAATACTAATTCATTAAATACACCGGAGACAAAAAAAAAATCTGCATCAAATACATGTACATTGTATTTTGTATGTTTTTTTCGGTAATAAAGAAAGTTATAAAACCTTTTTCACGTTCTGTATCTTTGGATCACAATAAAGGAGGGTAAAATTTATCTGCTCAATTATTAAAGTAATAAATATTTAACCTTATAATTCCAATAAACATAATTTAAATTTAAATATGTTTTTATTAATAATTGAATACAAGTGATGTAAAAATTCTCACAGTAGACTTTCATTTTAGTCAATCTAGCTGTGATTTGGGCCCATTTTCTTATACTAGTATTTGAGTCAACGCCCCTACCTATCTGTCAAACACACTCTCTTTCATCACCTGCCCCCTTCTTTTACTATTGTGTGTTTAGACTTGCAAAGAGTTTTAGCTAACATGAACATCAAAAATTATAAAAAAAAACAATAAAAAAAAACATGATTTTCCATCATCAACAACGATAAAAAGTGCATTTAATTCTTCCTTGTCCAAGATTTCATTTTCATGAGTAAGCAAAATCATTCTTCTTCAGTTTCAGAAGATACAAGAGTTTCCTATATACAAGTAAATTTTAGATTATAGATTACTGATCTGAGATTTTTTTTTGTTTCTGTATCAAAAGCAGATGACCTATTTGAATTGTGGAAATAGACGAAGAAGAAAATGAATTCTTCCAAGAGTTTGATTACTTGAAAAGTAAAGTTTATTTGTACATGTCAATTTATTCCTTTTTCAACATATCTTACCTTAAAAGAAAAAAAAAGATATTGTTTATTTGCGCACATCAAATAATCGTAAAGTACCTCTTAAAGAAAGAATATGTTTACTTTGTAAAAACGGAAAAATACGCAATGAATATTACTACATAAATTGTTAAGATGTTTCAGAAATAATGGAAAATATTGACATTAAACGACCAGTACGAACTGGTCCCTCGGGCCTGCTGACAAAGCAGGTAACAACATTGTCTTCCTTTGTAAGGCTCATTATAAAATTGTATCTTAAAAGAACTTGGATTCAATTCTACATGCGGTAATCCAACTTTTACTCATATTTCCTTATCTAAAGAAGAAATTCTTCAAAATCATATGTCAGTTTTGAATATTTTTAATATCCCAAATACTAGTAATCAAAATGAATTTGAATTATCATATCTCCGTATATTGGATTCCGAAACAAACAAAGATACATAGAGGGTTCCAATAAATGCCTCTTCCTTGATTATCAAGTAGTGAAGGTGGCAGAGGATAGTTTCACCGTCAAAAAATAGAAAAAATAGAGAAACCTGAGGTTTGAATGCATATTATAGGTAATTTTATAGCTAGAATATTTTATGGGTGCATTTGGAGGGAATTGGTGGCCTTGTATATTTTATTGAAATATGACACTTTAGTGTCACTACTACTGAATAGGGGATATGGACTAGAAATACGAGACTAGTGGTCTACCGGTATTTCACCAGAGAAGCGGGGTGGGTTCACAGGATGAATTGTAGCTTGAAAAATTCCAATATCTTGTTCATTGGTATGTACAATTTTTGTGTGGTAGCTTAGGTCATCAGCACGGGCCTGGAAGCAGATGCACAACATGAAATTTTACCAAAACCAACAGCCTAAAAAAATACTTTTTCTACATTTTAAAAGCCCCCCCCCCCCGTTCAACAATATATTCGAGAAGTGGTATAAATCAAATGTGAATGCTAAAAAATTCCAAGAAACTTTTGGACAATTTGAGATCACAAGATTTTACCCCCAGCCTAAAAGAATACTTTTCTACTTTATACACCCCCACCCCCCACCCCGATAAATTAAAATTAAGGCTTTTTCAAATCATTGACAGCTGCTTTTTCAATAATTCAATTCAATTTATTCACTCAAAACCATGTAAATGGTACATGAGGAACAAAAACACATATAACATATATACATATAATACAGTGGGTCTAGCAGAAGGTGATAACTAAGGAGAACAGACAATATTATTAATTTTAGAAATAAATATACATAATTTTTTCAAAGAATCAACATCTTTTTGACACATGACTTCACAAAACTTGATAATATTTGGATTAGAACAAAATTTTTGGTTCAAATAAACTTTCCTCAGTTGGTTTAAAGCACTACATTCTAAGATATAATGATATTCATCTCCTATCTGGTTACTACTGCATAAGCTACAAACTCTTTCATTTCTCTGAGTACCATTCCATCCGCCTGTTTCAATTGGAAGGTGGTGATTTGTGGTTCTATACTTAACAAAAGTTTTCCTAAATTTAAGTAATAACAGAGTTAAATATTTTTCGCACTCAAAATTTATAAATTCTATAATTCAAACTTTTTGAAGATTCTTAAACTTCACTATTCCACATTTGAATATATTGATCTTTTAATCTTTGTTTGTCTGTAGCAGTTATCCATTCTACATTATATAAATATTGTTCGTGCTCATACGAAATATTTGATAAACCACATCTATCAAAAATCTTTTGTACAAATGATATCCATGAGTTTTTCATTACTCCTTTATTGTGTTGTTTACGTAAATACATATAAACAATTTTACACAATTTTTTTTCTTTTCCAATCACAAGTTTTGCCCAATATTTTATCATTCTTGAGTAAATATTTATGTGTAATGAAAACCGTCCAGTTTCTCCATAAATCATATAACTTGGAGTGCTACTTTTCAAATTCAATATATGTTTTAAATAACGTAAATGTACTCGTTCAATAATATCGATATTTTCATAACCCCATATTTCACAGCCATATAACAATACTGGTAAAACTACTTTATCAAACAAATCCAATTGACATTAGAAAAGGAGATTAAACTGCCTAATCTTACGTATCACACCATACATCGCCTTTTGCGCTTGTTCGCATAGGTGTTTTCTTGCTTTACATAATGAGCCTGTACGAGAAAATATAATCCCCAAATAATTAAAATCTTTGACTACTTCTATGACACTGCCATTATATGTAAGAATATTCTTTGGCTGTCTACCCTTTGAAAAAATAAGTATCTTTGTTTTCTTAATATTCACACATAATTTCCATTCTTCACAATATTTGTAAAATTCATTTAGTGCTCTCTGAAGATCTTCAGCAGTTTCCGCAAGAATTACAGTATCATCGGCATAAAATAAGATAAACAATTTCATATACAAAAACAACTCATCCTCTATACCTTTGCTAATACTAGACAAACCGACAATATTCTTTTCTGTCAAAAAATCTTCTAAGTCATTAATATTTAATGAAAATAAGAAAGGCGTTACAGCTTAAAAGGGTAATCGGGCGGTAATTTTCAGGGTGCGTTGGGTCACCCTTATTTTTGTAGATTGGTTTCAGGATACCAGTTAACCAGTTTTCTGGTACAATACCAGTTTCAAAAATAAGATTGAAAAAAGTTTCATGAATTGGCAAAAATAATAAGTTGTTCTCATGTGCTCATTTAAAATATTATCGAATATTATCGAAGCCTTGGACCTTACTATTCTTTAAATCATTAATAGCCGATGAAATTTCCTCCCTGATAATTGGGTAGTCTAACAGATGATCATTATTATTGTAATTATATACATGTAAATAGTTCGGCCAGTTAACCTCAGTATTTTCAATACCACTAGTTTCATTCATTTCTCTAAAATATTTAAACATCGAGTCTAAATCCGCAGAGCTTTTTTCTGATCATTTAGTCTATTAAGAATGTTACAATATTCTTTTGTATTTGTTGTACGTAATTTCATATTGATTGATTGTATACTGTTTGACGTCCCTCTCCAGAATATTTCACTGATATGGAGACGTCACCATTGCCGGTGAAGGGCTGCAAATTTAGTCCTATGCTCGGCACTTACGGCCTTTGAGCAGGGAGGGATCTTTATCGTGCCACACCTGCTGTGACACGGGTCCTCGGTTTATACGGTCTCATCCGAAGGACCGCCCCATTTAGTCGCCTTTTACGACAACAAGGGGGTACTGAGGACCTTTTCTAACCCGGATCCCCACGGGGCACGTAATTTCATAAGTTTCTGCGATAAATCTTTTCTGTACTGTTTTATTGATTTATCCATTACCTTTTTGCAATGTTTACTTGCTTTCTTCAGACTTTCTTTATTTTTCCTCGTTTTATTTGCATTGTTTGCGCGCTTCGCTAAATAAGAATGGAACGCGTTAATTTACTTACCTTGTCATTGGTCATTTGCAAAATTATTTTTTTAAAAAACATTCTGATTGTATACACAAGTGCTCTGAGGCTGACATTTAAAAGATGTTTGAGTTTCTGATTGACAATATCTATGTAGTTTTTGGAGACCAGGTCTTCCAACCATCTACTGGAATACCCATTTCTACCAATTGCGCCCCGTTATTAGAAGACCTATTTTTGTATTCATATAAAGCAGAATTTGTCCAAAATCTTATACGTGAAAAGAAGAAAACACATGTAGTGGCCTTCAACTCGACATTTAGATATATCGCCGACGTACTGTCAATTAGATAAATCCCGGTGAGTTTGCGAAAAAAAAGATATTACTGTGTCTGACACATTTGTTTCATATTTGGATATTTTACTTGAAAAGGACGTTAATGGTAATCTAACAACCAAGCTCTGTGATAAACGTGATGACTTTAACTATCGTCAACTTCCCTTACTTATGCAGCAATATCCCTTCATCATCTGCATACATATTTTATATCTCTCAGTTGATTCGATACGCAAGAGCATATTCTAAGTATGTACAATTTCTTTAACGTGGTATATTATTGACAAACAAGTTGATGAAACAAGCCTATCAGCAGTCTCGCCGTTTAAAGTCATCATTTCGTATGTTCTATGGTCGAGACAATGACCTTGTCAGCAAATACAATTTATCATTGAGTCAAATGCTGACTGACGTTTTTCATACCAATTGTTAGTCCATTATTTACACACTGAATTGACGCGGAGTTTTCCGTTATTTCCCAATCATGACAAGGAGCATACAGCGGGTGTGATCGATCGGCAAGGGGGGACGCTCATTCCTCCGTGGCACTTGATCCCACCTCTGATGTTTTGGAGGTCCGTGTTTGTTCTGCTCCTTTTAGTATTGTTTATCGACTTTTGATCTTGAATATACAGTTCGTTATCTCTATATATTTCATACAGTAGTTGACCAATGTTGTAGTTCTTTAAACTCAAGTCAAATTCAAATGTAAAATCTTTGAGAAACTTTTGTACAGTTATCTCAAGCATCTTTAAGACGGTCCGTTCCCCATGAATGTTCTTCTAGCGTGCTTCCTTACATGGGTTACATATACAGTAAAACAAGCTAACAACGAATTGAAAAGAACCCTTTAAACGGATAGTTGTGCACATCGGTTTTTGTTTTTCGATTTCTCTATTCAAAATGGGGCTATACAGGGGTCAAAAAATAGAATGCGTAAAAGTGCGAAAATTTACACATGTTTTCCTTTTTATCTTGAAAACTAAAAATATTTTGTTAAGACATGTTGAACAAAAGTTGTGCATAATTGCAAGGGCTTTCATTTAATATACTATAGAAAAGGGGCTGGCCCCTAAAAAAAGGGATCTATGGAGCTTGAAAGTTTTTGCTTTATAACTCAAAAACGGTAAATATTTCGTTCTAGATCTTACGGGCAAAATTGTTCTTTAACACCTTTTTGATCTGATGAGAATGTTTATTTGTTCGAATATACCGGGGTTCTTGCATAATATGCAGTCGAAAGCAGGTCAGGTAAACATGTAGCCTTTTTATTCGGCAAGTAAATATGACCTCATCATGTGTATAACTTGCTGTAAATAATATACCCTACGGTATTTTATGTTGATTTTCTTCAAAATAAGGTTTTAAATGTGTTTTATGATTAACTATTAAATCATGTATTACAACTACTTTTTCTATTTTTCTTTATAAAATTTAATTAGTTTTATAGTGAACACGTCTGTAAAAGCGGAAGATATAAAATCTACCTTTCTACGTTTATCATTGTAACAAACTATATAATTAATCTTAAACTTTATACATTGAATAATTCACGATCATTAGTTGATCCCATTGTTCAGCGAGATGTTTTACAGTTATGTAATCAAAGCCGCGAATCCCACGCTGTCGACATGGTCGATCTAGGTCACGAGTGTACCAGGCACCTGTGGACATAAGCAAAGAAAGTGTTTGTGATTGTATTAGACCATTGTGTAGAAAGACCTATCAATTAATAGAAAACTGTGTTTTTAAGTACATCGCGATTCAATAAGATTATTTTACCCATCTTTCATATTTAATCGTAATTCCAAACACTGGTGCATAAAATCATTTTGAACTGTGTTCGCTTTCTTTGGCCTGTTCTCGCAAAATAAAAAAAATTAACTCTATTCTGTGTTAATGTATTTTATTTCAATTGTAATTGAGAAGGGGCTTCGGCAAATAATTATAATTAGTGATGGATAGTGATAGGTATTATTGTATACGTTTTAATTTTACCATGATCACTCTTTTGTTTCTCCATTTACCATGTTTACCGGGGTATCATTTTTTAAAAGATTAAATAAATATTGAACATAAAAAGTAATTTATAATATACTATTCATGCTATTATTCACGTATTTGTAATACCAGTATAGCAAACAGGTTATATCCAGCTTTGTCGCTTTGTGTCTAAAGTTGTGCTGCCCGGTGTACCAGTGAAAACTGTCGCTAGTGCTCAGTGGTCGCTCTAACAAAAAAAAGCGGTAGCCTTGCAATTCAGCACTCGTATAATTAGACCCAGAGTAAGTTGTAATCGCCTTATAAAGACGCAATTAGTGTTTAAAATGAAGTAAAATCGAAGTAATAAAGTTCCAAGACTGTTAAAGAATTCTGGTTTTTTGAATATTTTCAGAAAAATCTTGAAAAATAAGTGTTTGACATTCGACGCTATTGCATCGCGATCGGCATCTGATCTGGGCTTTCATATGATACTTCATCTCTAAAATTACATAAGAAGAAGGGCAATATATGACTAATTTAATTAAATATTTTTTAATTGACTGAAAAAAAACTATTTGGGAAAAGAAAGCGACAGCAGAAGTGTAAGTATAAACTGTTTAATGTTTTTAAACATCGAGATCGGCATCCAACTTAATCAGCTGTTTGCACTCGAGTCAGTCGAGAGAACAAATTATGATTAGTAAACAGTAAAACTCGCAATCAAAACCGATCTATTGTAAGTAAGACAGTATTTTAACAAGATAAAATAAAAATAATTATCGTTTGTTTCGCCGATAAATGTAATGCAAGACACAAGTAAGGTTAAATTATGGTCTCGCCACTTGCAACCAGTATATACCGGTAGAATACTTCAAATAAAGTTGCGACGCGAATTTCCTCTATTTATTGTGGTTTTAATGTGTCTATAATGCTGAAAAGTTTTTTTTTCTTGTACACAAAAACTAATGTGGATTTTCCCTATGAATGTTTAGGTGTTAACATTCTCTGTCATAAATTAAAAACTGAGCAGTTTTCAATCAATTTTCATCATACATATAGTTTTTGGTTAGATGAGTTCTGTTCACATTGATCAATGATGATCCATGATAGGTGACATTCAGTAAGATGCGTCGATTTAACCAAAGGGACTTAATTATGATAAAAATAGTAATATCATTTATAGTGATTTAGCATCTTTTTTTTGAAAGTATGTGTGGTGGGAGGGGGGCTTTCAAGGGTGTTGCTAACACCCGGCTTTCAATGAACATTTTTAATACAGTAAAACTAAAAGTTATGTCTGGAAAATAGTTGGGGGGGGGGCAAGCCCCCGGCCCCCTGTTGCTACATGACTGATTTACTAAAAAAGAATAAATTTGTGAAATTTTCTGATTGGTAAACTTGTATATTTTAAAATAATTTGCTTAAATGTCATGAATAAAGTAAGTTTTTTTGATATAATAATTTGAATGTTTGTCATAAACATAAAACACATTTATTTCAATAGCCATTATTCTGAATATTCAACAATATAAATATCTAAATGCAAAACTAAATAATTTTTTTTATATATATAGATGCATTTTAGTTTTGATATAAAGTCTACAGAAGTCCATTTGAGTCACCTTTGGCTCCATTTGGGTAAATCGACACACCGTTCAGTAAGATGCAATGTCACTGAAATATTGTTAATGTTGGGATAGACAGTTCATTTTCATTACAGTGATGATAAACTTAGATTTATAACTTCAAACATCTATCAGTGTGTAGAGTCCACACACAATATAAAATTATATATCATACAAAGAGATGAAACCAGATAGTAAAGTGAAAAAAAAACATCTTGCATATGCACTACAATGCTAGACAAGCTACCAGTAAGACAACTCTCAATTATAAGAACTTGCCCAGTATTTGAAGACAAAATCACTTAGTTTGGTAGATATTTTATGCGCTACTTAAGCAAGCAAAAATTGACATCATATTTTGTGGGGAAAAAATCAGAGAATTCTAAATACATGTATTGGTCACTTGGTAGCTTACATTTTAGAATCGCTTAATGCTGTTTAAATGCAGTACAGACTGTAAGTCTGTTACGAAATGCAGTGTAACTTATGTTCCTTGTATAGTAGAGGGCTGATATTTGGACACATATATTACGAGATGTTAAATGTACTGTAAAGGTCAATGTCATATCAAGAGGTTAAAGATAAAAAGTTAAAGAAAAAATATTGTGATGAAATATCTAAAACTATCAGTTCAATTTTCCTTATTTTGACACAATTTATTCTGGGACCCATTAGAATCATTCTGTTGATTTTTTGTAAAAATTGAATTATACAATTTCTTGTGAGATAACTTTGTGTGTAGCATAGTTATGTTCCCCAAACGAAGTTGGGGAACATATTGTTTTTACTCTGTTTCTTATTATTATTATTAGGGTCTTCCGTCTTCAGCGGAAGACCCTTCTATTATTCTTCGGTTTCTTTTTTACCTTTATTATTATTATTTTTATTCTTTTTTCTTCTTACAAAATTTGTGCAGAAGATTTCTCGGAGATGGCTCGTTCGATTTGCTTCAAATTTTCACGGTATATGCGTTGTGATCTGAAGTTAATAACTATTTCAAAATGATTATTTTCTACATTTTTTTCTTCTAGAACTCTTAAATTATACCTAAATCATCTATATCAACTAAGACCGGCTTGAAATTTTACTGTATACCTTTTTTTACAGACGATATATAAGTCAGGTGTGAGAAAATAGGAAACTGCCATTTTGAAGAGCGACACTCAGCACTGACGCTCATAACTATTTCAAAATAATTATTTTCTACATTTTTTTCTTCTAGAACTCTTAAATTAAAACCTAAATCATCTATATCAACTAAGACCGGCTTGAAATTTTACTGTATACCTGTTTTACAGACGATATATAAGTCAGGTGTGAGAAAATAGGAAACTGCCATTTTGAAGAGCGACACTCAGCACTGACGCTCATAACTATTTCAAAATAATTATTTTCTACATTTTTTTCTTCTAGAACTCTTAAATTATACCTAAATCATCTATATCAACTAAGACCAGCTTGAAATTTTACTGTATACCTGTTTTACAGACGATATATAAGTCAGGTGTGAGAAAATAGGAAACTGCCATTTTGAAGAGCGACACTCAGCACTGACGCTCATAACTATTTCAAAATAATTATTTTCTACATTTTTTTCTTCTAGAACTCTTAAATTAAAACCTAAATCATCTATATCAACTAAGACCGGCTTGAAATTTTACTGTATACCTGTTTTACAGACGATATATAAGTCAGGTGTGAGAAAATAGGAAAGTGCCATTTTGAAGAGCGACACTCAGCACTGACGCTCATAGCTATTTCAAAATAATTATTTTCTACGACTTTTTCTTCTAGAACTCTTAAATCATACCTAAATCATCTATATCAACTGAAACCGGCTGGAAATTTTACTGTATACCTGTTTTAAAGACGATTTATAAATCAGGTGTGAGAAAATATGAAACTGTCATTTTGAAGAGCGACACTCAGCACTGACGCTCATAACTATTTCAAAATAATTATTTTCTACATTTTTTTCTTCTAGAACTCTTAAATTAAAACCTAAATCATCTATATCAACTAAGACCGGCTTGAAATTTTACTGTATACCTGTTTTACAGACGATATATAAGTCAGGTGTGAGAAAATAGGAAACTGCCATTTTGAAGAGCGACACTCAGCACTGACGCTCATAACTATTTCAAAATAATTATTTTCTACATTTTTTTCTTCTAGAACTCTTAAATTAAAACCTAAATCATCTATATCAACTAAGACCGGCTTGAAATTTTACTGTATACCTGTTTTACAGACGATATACTAGTATAAGTCAGGTGTGCGAAAATAGGAAACTGCCATTTTGAAGAGCGACACTCAGCACTGACGCTCATAACTATTTCAAAATAATTATTTTCTACATTTTTTTCTTCTAGAACTCTTAAATTAAAACCTAAATCATCTATATCAACTAAGACCGGCTTGAAATTTTACTGTATACCTGTTTTACAGACGATATATAAGTCAGGTGTGAGAAAATAGGAAACTGCCATTTTGAAGAGCGACACTCAGCACTGACGCTCATAACTATTTCAAAATAATTATTTTCTACATTTTTTTCTTCTAGAACTCTTAAATTATACCTAAATCATCTATATCAACTAAGACCAGCTTGAAATTTTACTGTATACCTGTTTTACAGACGATATATAAGTCAGGTGTGCGAAAATAGGAAACTGCCATTTTGAAGAGCGACACTCAGCACTGACGCTCATAACTATTTCAAAATAATTATTTTCTACATTTTTTTCTTCTAGAACTCTTAAATTAAAACCTAAATCATCTATATCAACTAAGACCGGCTTGAAATTTTACTGTATACCTGTTTTACAGACGATATATAAGTCAGGTGTGAGAAAATAGGAAACTGCCATTTTGAAGAGCGACACTCAGCACTGACGCTCATAACTATTTCAAAATAATTATTTTCTACATTTTTTTCTTCTAGAACTCTTAAATTATACCTAAATCATCTATATCAACTAAGACCGGCTTGAAATTTTACTGTATACCTGTTTTACAGACGATATATAAGTCAGGTGTGCGAAAATAGGAAACTGCCATTTTGAAGAGCGACACTCAGCACTGACGCTCATAACTATTTCAAAATAATTATTTTCTACATTTTTTTCTTCTAGAACTCTTAAATTAAAACCTAAATCATCTATATCAACTAAGACCGGCTTGAAATTTTACTGTATACCTGTTTTACAGACGATATATAAGTCAGGTGTGAGAAAATAGGAAACTGCCATTTTGAAGAGCGACACTCAGCACTGACGCTCATTCTTCATAATTATGCGTGTTTCTCGTTATTTACCTGTTAAATAAAAACTGGTTGATAGAACTTATATATATATATATATATATATATATATATATATATATATATATATATATATATATATATATATATATATATATATATATATATTATATATTCAACTTATATTTTGATAAAATACAGATATTTAAGGTTTGTTACTAGACTTCAGTTCTCGGTTCACCTCCGTTCACACCTTTAATTGGTATCAAATTATCAATCGGCCATGGGGAGCTGTGTTTGTTAGTTATTAACATACAGGTAATTTTTGACACCTGTCTGAGATAACGCCCACGGCGTGGTTCACACCTATTAAGAAATGACTGAGGGACTGTGGCATGTTTTTTCTTCTTTTTTTAAGTACAAGTATCTGTTCAATTTACCGCGATTAAATGTGTAGCCGTTTATTCTCTATAATATAGAAATTTAAAAGATCATTTAATAATTCTATACGAGGTAAAAAAAATGAAAAGTTCTAAAATTTTAAAATTTTATTTGTCTTGCCTTCTTTTTAGATTAAAATAAACAAAGAAAACATAAAGATCTACGACTTTGGATACTATTACCATGGAATTAAATTCAGTGGGACACCGCTTCGATTTGAAGCGACCGAAATCCCTAGGCATGCGCATAAGCCAGTGCTCAGTGTCGCTCTTTTTCCTATATATTCTATTAAGAGCGACACTGAGCACTAGCGAGTTTTCACGGTTACACCGGTCCTCGTTTACAAGCACGTGGTTGCAGAGAACAGTGGGCATATATGAAAATCCATTGTGTACTCCGATAGTTACAAATTGAAAATTGGGTTTGAAATATGTCGTTTCTTTCATATCATTTCATTTCACTCTATTTCAGCTTGTTTAAATCAATCGTAATCGCTTGTACATTTATTCATTGTAAGTTTTATGTATTTTGATAGCCGAATAAACACGTGCACTAGCTTGGTTTTCAAGATATGTATGCCGTATTTTTGCACAGCTGAAACCAAACAAAAATTTCTGAAGTATGATAAGCTATCAAAAATAAAGCATTCTCTCAAATTCGACGAAATATTATTCGGTATTAACAAAGTACTGGTCGGGAAAAGAACACGATATTCTCATGCATATTTATAAAGGACTGACGTTTATGTTGGATCTGCGCATGTGCGCGGGAAAAGCATCACGAGAATCATCAGGTCGAGGAAACTATTTTTTTTGACGTCTGTTCAGCGAGGAACCAACAAGACTGACAAATCGACCAATCAGCTCAATGAGTTGTATTTAATGCATTTATGGGTTACTACTCAGTACATAAATACTTCATGTGTTTTTCGAACAGGCTAGTTTTTTTTAAATAGCTCTCAGAAAGACGTGGTACATTTCCCAAGCATTTACACGCTAAATGCATTATGTACATTATCATCTACAAATCCCATGCTAACATTTGCATACAAATGAACAATGATAAAAATAAGAGTTTCCCCACTCTATTGTACAGGTCCGTTTGTTTACAATTTCCCCGTGCTCTACTGACAGTGAAAAGACAATTTCACGTGACTATATATTCCTCGGTACAAAAAGCAACTAACTATGAGGTGTGCTCACGTATTGACAATGTTTACAATGTGTACAACTTCGAAACATACAGTATGCTAACATGAAAAACTGCATTTGTTTGTTTATGTGAGCATGGGAATTCTCAATTAGTAACTATTCTACCTATTTTTCTAAAACAGGTTTTTTAAGAAATGTAAATTGGCTTTCCAGCCGTCAATTGAACTCGCACCGTACAATTCCCTAACCCACGTGTTTGTAGTGAAAACGTAGTAGACCATCATGCTTTTCGGTTCATTCACGAGATTGGACCATTGTTTGCTGTGAGCATGCGAGACCACGTGTTCATGAATATTTCAATAAGAGGCGGTTTAATATCCGATTCGGAGAGAAAATAATTTTAACAAAATAATATTTCATAACTTTTGAAAGTGATGGAGTGGAATTGTCTTAATTGCAGAAATTACATAACTTATGTAACTTGATGAGACACCACATATATTTATTTCTTTAGCAATAAAACACTAATACGGCATATATATCTTTTTCAATACCCCCCCCCCCCCTGTTTTTATCGAGGTGGATATTGTTTTATGAATATTAAACTTACATGTACGCATGCATTGTAGTTGTAAGTGGAGGTGACATTTCTAATTCACGGGAAAACAACCAACGTTAAATTAAGCACTTTTGAGTATGCAGTTATTTGCTACTAAACTTAAAATGTTATTGTACAAAATTGTAATATACTTTTTCGTCGAATAAACAGATTATATCACAACATTACACGATTTGACATGCTTGTGCATGTTCAGTCGATGTAAGTATAAATATACATGAATGCACTTTTGCCTAGAATAAAGGCCAAAATATATAGAATACGATTTTTAAAAAATTGAAAATTCGTTAATGCTATTTATCATTAACCAGTACTAGTATCTGGACGATAAAATATCAATTTTAATTCTTTACCAAATGTCCTCCCGGTCAGTCATTGTTAATGTTGGTGACATGAAATGTAGATACTAGGGTCTCAGTAAATAATTTCACCTGAATTATCCTCATCGTCATTCGGTGTTTTCATCCTTAGAAATAAATTGTTTGAGGACGTCTTGTTTTCTCTTCTCACATTGGTAACGCGTAGGAAAAAGTTTTTAAACAAAGCAAACGGCATTTTACAAAAAAGGAAAACGAGAAGAAAAAACGTGTCTATTTAGATTAAAAACACAACGCATCATTGTATTTGATTAATCCACATACGGTTTTTTTCCTTCTCCCATGCATTTCGACTATACGGAAAAAAGGATCAGCAAATCCTTTGGTAATATTAAAAGAAAGGTGTTGTACCTTCAAAAGACACTATATCCCACAGGCCTTTAGGTCGCTTAGAAAAAAAATTGTGTGTATTTTTTTCCCCAACACCTCAATTTTTTTTTCTAAGCGATCTAAAAGCCTGTGCTATATCCGAACAGTTATTACACAGACTACCAAATATATCACGGCGTCCCTGAAAGAATTATTTTTAATCAATAAATTCTAATTTAGTTCAAAGAAAGCCACGCTGTTGTATACAAACATTACAAAAATAATCTTTCATGTTTCATGGACCGACACGTGGTTAAATTTTCTCTCATCACTATAAGTACCCCCCCCCCCCCTTTAACATGTTTAAAATGAATATACAATGCCTTCCTTCTGAGCCGAGAATGTTAGTTGGTTGATTTGTTTTTGTACATGCGTATATACATGTAGATTAAGGCTGGTGTTGAATTCCGAAAGAAAGTCACAACCTATTTTTTTATGTTAACCAATAATCATTCTCAATCGGAGTTCCTCGGATGACTCGTACCTCGAACGTTTGAATGGAGCGTAGCGGAGTCAGCCGAGGATTGCCGATTGAATCATTCTATGCCCCGCCATGAATATATATCATATAATATATATGGGATATAATGTTTGTCATGTCGGACGTCTTACATCCTGACTTATCTCCTTCCGTCACACTTTGCCTTTAGCTAAGTTCAAAGCTCAGTTTCAAACAAACTAACCAAGATATTTTTAAAAATAATCAAACTTCATACACAGTATAGCTGCAGAAAAAAAATAACAGACAGGAGAGTTGTACTGAGCCACCCACTGAAAAAACCGGTCCTACTAAACAGAGTACTCTACTACATATGTACGATAGAAGACTTTAGAGTAAGCTAGTAATAACTGTATATTTATTGCGAAAAAGTTTTTGAAATATTTCTTCAAACTGAAAGCCTTTTATTGCCTGACGTCACGCTAAGGATCAATACTTCCTGGGTTCGAAGAGGTCACAGTTAGCCAGCAAAATTTTGTGCATGCTGATTATCATCGGATTTGTTACATGCATTGAACAGCAACAACAGTTATCTATTGTATTAGCAGAAAAATAAACATATTGCTAATACAATACATTGATGGATGTATTTATTTTCTCTAGCCTTTTGCTAGCATATATTAATTTCATGCGAGTTCTTATACGGATATATGTCCGTTTGACCTTTTTTCTGCGTTTCTATACTACTGGATTAGTCCATTTGTCTTCTAGGTAAGGAGCGACACTATTATTTCGCGCCAAAATGTCACGTGTAGGTTTTTGCACCCTTTTTCTGGACTATTCCATTGAATGAAAATGAAAACTGCATGAATTATGTAAAGCCTGTTCTTTTTTGTCAGAATCCTGGTCGACCTTTGGAAAAAAAAAACAACAAACAATTCGGTGACATTGTGAAGTGAGTTAGAAGTTACATCATTTAAAGTAATAAAACATTTGATGTTGACCCCTCATCTCTGGGAAAAACTTCCTGAATCCGCACCATGGCATTCATATATCGCCGTCAAGTTTGTTGGGTCATTTAAAGCTTTAATTATTTTTCCCACGTTTCCAACAATCTTTGATACTTTGGCATACCCAAGAAACTATCAATCATATTCTACACGTCAGTCATAATTGTTAGATCCCCAATTTCTTGTAGGTATCATATTTTCAGCTGCCACCTTTATATATATATATATATATATATATATATATATATATATATATATATATGTTTATTCACCAATCAAGGGCCCACAGGGGGCATGAACAATTATTACAAAATGATAACATTGATTACAATTCTATATTAAGGATAATGTAACATGACTTGTGATTAGATTCTATAGATATTGATGACATTAGTCAGCCAAGCTTTTTAAAAAGCTGCTACTTGTGTTATTATTTGTTTATTTATTCGCGCAAAGGACATTGGGTAGTAAAGGAGCTCTGGGAATGTTGCACAACAAAATTTGCTTGACGTGTGTACAATTCCGAACTTCTTTTCTTACACGTTATTCTATTGGGCTCGCTGCGCTCGCTATTATACGGTTCTTGAAAATGAAAGAAACGTCGTAGTCTTTATGAAAAGTAACCGATTTTCTCGATTGTACAAACATTTTCTAAGAAATTAGGGGGGGGGGTTAAGTTATACAAAGAAAAAAAATAATATGTATCATTTTAGATTGCCGACGTGCAGTGATCTGATACATGTGTACTGTATTTATGAGAGGTTCATATCTCTTCCCTCGTCTGAAAAGTGTCGCATCCATTGATATTTTCTTTTTTGCTACGATTTAATGCTTTAAAAATGATGCTTTTATTTAAATTGGTTATTTTCGATATATAAATATCTGTCCCACCTGTCTGTGGGATGCGATAGTAAAGTGTCTGCCGTCCGTTCGTCTGTCTAGCTGTCTGTCTGTCTGTCTGTAAACAATTTTTCAAAATACTACTCTTCCTACCGTTTTGGTCTGATTTCAATATAACTTGGTACACAAGTACACATCTCTAAGATACATACATGTAGTAAAGTGCATCGGTTTTTGAATGCTTTAAAATGCGACTTCTTCAACAGTTTTTGTCTGAATTCAATATTGCTTGGCACATAAGTAGCCTTCACTAAGATACAAAATATCGTGCATCCGTTTTTGATTTCAATGAACGGTGTTGCCATGGTTTCTAAAAATAGAAATTTCTGTATAAAATTCCTTACAAATGCTACGCCTCCTACAGTTTTAGTTTGATTTCAATATAACTGGACACACAAGTAGACTTCAATGTGATACATAATTAAGTGCATCGTTTTTGATTTAGATGAACGGTGTTGTCGTGATTACAAAAAATAGAAATTTATGTGAAATTCCTTTAAAACGCTACTCCTTCTACAGTTTTGGTCTGATGGCAATGGCTAGTTTTCTCTTCCTTTGTTATAAGTACAAACAAGTAGAGCTATAGTCTCGACATTGTGTTGAACCCAATGAATCATTTTGCCTCGATTATAGTCAGAAAAAAACTCATGGCTGAACATATCCAGTTATTTGGACGAGTCAAGATTAGTGACAGTGAAACTGTAAATTCGCTACCATTTTTCTACTAGTGAAACATTGCTGATATAATGCAGGGTGGGACGTGACCTTGACTCGAGTTCAAAGTCCCCAAGGATAAGATGTTTTTGGTTGGATGCATGGACAGAAAGAATATCTAAATAAAATGTTTGAAATTTTCCAGACGGTAACACATGGATAATATTTTTATAACGAGAGCTAGTCATTGCTTAGATCAAGGTCATTTGGAGAGTTCAAGGTCACTTGGAAAGTTCAAGGTCACACATATTCCTTTACAGTCTTTTTCCTAGCTAAACATTGCAAGTTGCTTCTCTTAAAAGGTTTAAATTTTCATTTGTAGAACTTTAGAATGTGGCTTTTGACCTAGACTCAAGGTTACGTCTTCTTATCCGTAGCTCCAACGGAAGACCTATTCGTTGCTTTGCAACGAGCTCGGCTCTAGTTAGCTTATAATAATTGAAAAAAAACTTAGGAAAACACATTATATTTCGGTGATTACTAGACACAATACAATATGACACATTTTTCCTTCCAGATATAAACCAACCTCTCAAAAGAGCAAATCCGTGAAAGCAAAGCAATTATTGCTTTAAGGGATGTTTACTCATACTATGTACCTGATCTAGATCGATCACTGTTGGTTTTCTTCACCCATTTTATTCATACAAAGAACAAAAAATCAAAATAAGGATACAGAAAATATTTTAATAAGATTTATATCTTATTTAAATGGAAGTTTTATTCATAGAAAAATAATCTTAAAACATTGAGAAGGGATGAATAGTGATCTTGGAGACGTAATAATATGAGGCAATATTTCCTAGCAATTTTTTTTTAAAATTAACAATTAGATTTGTTTTGTTTGTTTGTTGTTTAACGTCCCTCTTGAGGATTTTTAACTCATATGGAGACGTTTCCACTTGGAGAGCTGAATTTTTTTTACCTATGCTCGGCACAACGGGCCATTGAGCAATAAGGGATCTTTTTCGTGCCAGCACCTTCTGCAACACGGGACCTCGGTCTAAAGGGTATAGTTCAAAGTACCGGTCTCCACGTCCCACAGTGGGATTCGAACCTGAGATGTAAGGATCAGCTCTTACTCTGCGACTCTAGAGCAGGTTTTCTTACCACTTCACCACGTGGCTGACAAAATATACAATTAGACAGAATCGTGAAATTGTGTCAGTATGTCAAGCATTGGAACATATTACTGGAACAAATAAAGGAGGAAATAAAACATGTCTGTTTCAAATTTATACACCAGATATGTTCTTAACTTCAAAACCACGTGACAATGGTCGAAAGAATTAAATTGTGCAAGACCTATTTCACACATAATGTCGGGCAAGATATTAAATATTTCAAAGGACATAAATAATTATTCTGACAGAAATCTTGTTGATACTTTCTCAGAATTTCTCATTACACAGAGTTGTGATCAAACATTAAGTATAAAAATATATAATATCACGAGAAATCAAAGCTGAAAAAGACAAATGAGTTGCGTGGTCTTATGCTTATATTAATCAATTTTGATTTTCAAAAAAAAATTCTTTTAAAATTTGAATTCATTTCTATATAGGTAGATTTCTTAATGACGAATTGGAAAACTGCGTAAACCGTGTAAAGAATCAAGAATAAACAAATAATGCTAAAATAATTGCTTAAATTAACCTTTTCAATTAAAGGCAGAAGAATGATGATGCATACAACGTTTTAAACTGTCTTGTTCCAACTTAAGAATATTACTCAGTATTACATAAAAGAAGAAAAATTTACGCTGGAAAAGCTGAGGTCACCTCGTTTGTCTTACAAATACGTTGTTCGTTGGTCCTCATCACCCATAGAGTTTATAAACATGTGTGGCAGACTCTGTGGGGCCTTTTATTTCAACTTCACTGGGATCTATTGAGTCGACTTTGAAAGTTTATGTTTATTTCAAAGGTTTTGCTTGTTTCGGTATAATAAACAATTCGTTGCATGAATGTTCGGGAAACATGAAGGCAAAGCCCTCGGGGAATATGATTTTTCTTGGCTGAATAAGTCTTCATATTTCCCTCACTATCATGCAATATATGTATAATGTAATGAAATACGGGGACAACGAACAGTAACCAAGCTCATAAGTACATTGATGCAATTCAAATCGGGAGTAAAGCAAACACAGATCTCTCTAAAATTCAGAGGTGGGGTCAGGTGCCATAGAAGAGTAAGCATCCCCAGTCGGCTGGTAACAACTGATGTGTGCTCATCGTCATTGCCGGGTAAATGGGAAAATCGGTAGACAATTAATCCAGTGTGCTGACAATCTGATTAAAATCAAATTTTTTGTAACGCTCCGAAATTCTGATAGTCGCTGTGCAAAGTGACCATCAGAATTTCGGAGCGAAACACAGATATGATTTTAATCAGATTGGTGTGCAAACGATGGCCTTGCGATTAGTATGACTATCAATAAACTTTATAAATTGAGCTTCTCTTAAACGTTAGCACAGTTATCATGATTTTTTTAATAAAAAGGTTATTCTATGACAGTTATTTATTTATAAATTTATGTTAACCATAAGTTGGAACAGGAACCTTAGATGTCATTATTTGTGGAAAACTTTCAACACATACAGACTACGCTCAGTTGGTGAGTAAAAATAAACTAAAGATCATGATATGGCATTTATTCATAAATACATATAAAATCATATAGATTATAAAAATAAACGCCAGTACCGACGTTTTCCCAGTTTTCTCTCCAAAAAGGCACATAGATTTCATAATCATATTCAATAAGAAAATTTTAATATATTCAGATCTATCTCAAAATACCATACATAAAACAAAAAAAAAATGGATAAAGATTCTAGTATAAAATGATTGTCTTTTTTGCATAGAATACATTATCTCGGCTTATTTGTCCAGTTGAGTTGACTCTTTCCAGTATCTCATTCTTTGAGACCGACCATCTGAGCCGACACCTCCCAGAGTCTCTTTGCTGCCTCGTCATCTTGAGCTGCTTTTGATTCCTCCTTTACAGCGCAGTCACTAAAATAAACATCAAACCACAGGGATAGTAACAAAAACTCCCTTTACACAAAGTAATCAGAGGTTTGTTTAAAAAAAAATATCTTATTGATCTCATTATTATGTTTTGTGAATAGTTTCTTGATGAGGAACAGGCATTGATATTTAACAGACAGCTCCACTAACATTACCAGAGACCATAAGACAAGAACAGTTTATAAAGCTGGTATGATGAGAAGCATAGTAATATAACAATTGAGCAGGGTTCACGCTACATACGCCCACTAGATTTTTCTTTTTATGGGGCTAGTATTACCTAAAATATTTCCCGGTAACGTTGTTCAAACTTTCGTCAACTCCACAGAAAATACTTGTCTGCGCTCCTTCTCTTGGTGTTTTGCTCGTGAAAATGAGAAGTGGCCATACAATACTGTATCCAGGAATATATTTAGCCAACTCAGTAATGACAGAACCCGGGTGTACAGTGTTGACTGTTACGCCAGTACCTGTTGGTAAAACAAAGAATATCAGAATAATGAATTTAGGTACTTAGGCAGTGGAAGAACTTCTAGAATGTTAAGTTTGTCATTTTTTTTTCAAAGTTAGTAACATCAAAACGAAGGATTAAAATAAACACTTTATACAACTTTATACAACTATTCATAATGATAAATTAAAATTTATGCTTTTTGACATCAACTACTTTTTATACAAATGGAAGTGAGAATTTTTTTATCGTTAGCCATCAAAATAACTAATAAATGAAATAATTTTGTTAAAATCGCTTTAAATCTACTCAAAAGTACTCTGAAGTTAATAATAAAAGGAATTCCTCATAGACAGTATTCCTGTAATTTTTAAGGGGACCATCTCTTACTTAATTGCAACAAACTGTTGGATTCCAATGCATACTTTCTGTGCTCCTTTCTTAACAAACCTGTTTTTTATATTCCTATGGAGCAGAATTTATTCAGAAGCTTCTACATGAGAAGAAATCACTTGCTATGACCTTCTTTTACAAGGAGCACACGGCGTGTGCGACCGTCGGCAGGGGATGCTCACTCCTCCATGGCACCTAAATCAACCTCTGATGTTTTAAAGGTTCTGCTTCTGATTTGCATTTTTTGAATGGATTTTTTTTACTTTGAATACTGTTAGATGTCTCCATATATTTCACAAGTATTCAGATATTTATAGGTCTTGTATATGTTTCTGTATTTATAGGTCTTGTATATGTTTCTGTATATAAACGCAATATACGTGCAATGTTTGTGGAATTTTTGTTGTTCGCAGATATTTATACCTGTATTTCTAAAGAATGTCCAGGTAAATTTTTCATTTCAAGGTGTATCTGACCATCCACTTTTCAGACAATTTTCTTCAGCAAAGCCCTTTACATTTTACGCAGTCACCAAATCTCCTTTTGGAAATTGACAAGTGGCGACCTTTAGATTAGCAAGGAGGTTAAAAAAAATTATTTTCTTCTTGTTGGGCAAATTTGAATGCTAATTCAATTCCTCCTCAAACTACTCCTGCATTTTAAGCAGTGGCAGATTTATGTTTTTGGAATATGCTAGGTGAACATATTCCAATTTCATAATACATGCAGTAGCCAATTCATCTCTTTGGATATTTTAGATTTGCAATAAAGTTTCGGAGACATAAATTTTATCCTTTTAATAAGTTTGGACGGAGAAATTTATCCTTTTAATGATCCTGTTCCCAGAATGAAAAATGAAGATAACGCACTGTCATCAAGCTCAAACAGTCAATTGAAACAATAAAAATTGGGAGCAGGGCAAACAAGGACATCTAAAATTTGAGGGGTCAGGTGCCATGGAAGGAGACATCCCCTGTCAACAGTTCACATCTGTCGTATTCATCTTGATAGAATCGTGAAAGCAGAAAAAAAAATTCTGTTCACAATGCACACTATAACACAAACACCGTAGTTCACAATCAGTCTTCCTGTGTCATTATTATCTTGTTTGTTAGTGTTACCTTTGAGTCTTTTACTGAGCTCTCTGGAGAACAGAACATTGGCCAGTTTGCTCTGTGCGTAAGCCGGGATTCGACCGTAGCTTTTCTCACTGTTGATGTCATCGAAATTTATTTTGTCGGTGACTAGATAAGGAACAAACATTTCAATTACAATAGTAATTTTTGTAAATATACATTAAATTTGGCGCACAAATTACATTTAAGTATATAATACATACATGGTATAATCATTAGTCAAAAGGATGATATTACTATTATTTAAAATAATACCTACATGTATGAGCTAGAGATGAAACGTTGATAATCCTAGCGGGGGCAGATTTCTTTATTTTATCCAGCAGTAGATTCGTCAGCAGAAAGTGTCCTAAATGATTTGTTCCAAATTGCATCTCAAACCCGTCAGTAGTTTTCATGTATGGACACATCATAACTCCTGTTTAAACAATGTTTTAAACTTGAGGCTTCTGATTTACATTTATTAAAAATAATTCATCATAAAATTTTGCATCATAAAAAGTACTATTAAAGAATGGTACCAAAACTCTCGATTAAAAGTTTAATATTTAAGCACAGAAAAACAATAAATGGGCAGGATACAATATAAGCTACAAGATAAATATTTTCAGAAATCTTCTACAGCTTTTATGAAGATAAAATAAGAACAGTATTCCCTAATTGAAGAACAATTAAAAAAAAATTGTATGTGGAAAACAGAAATGTTAAATAAATTTTAATTAAATATTCAAATCTTTACTTTAGACTATAAGCATTTCTAGAAAATTACCAGCATTGTTCAATAAAATATTCAATCTGGGTTCTGATTTATTGATGTCGTCGGCAAATTTTCGGATGGACTCCAATGAGGCCAGATCGAGAATCTTTAGGACGACCTGTTTACTTCCGGTCTTCTCAACGACGTCTAACAACGCCCTCTCACCCCGACTCTTGTCACGACAGGCCATAATTACCCTGGCTCCTAAAACAGTTGAATGATCGATCGAACGATTTATTAGTTGAGTGATGATTGATTGAATAATGCTCTTTCAACACTCTGTCAAAAAGTAGACAATAACAGGCAAGTCCGCACAAAAAAGTTATGTTTTCCATAAGAAGAAGGTATACAAAGAGGGTTTTCCGCCAAAAAAAATATAAAATGCCTCAGGGAAAAACATCTTGGTCAACCAGAGTACAATTTTGGAAAACTGAGTCTTATCTTATGGAAAACGTACTTTGATGTAAGAGAATGATGAACACTTCAGAGAAGTGATTAAGCATCCTCTTGGCTAACCTCTGCCTGCTAGGTCGATAGCGGTCTCCTTCCCTATCCCCGTGTTACATCCTGTGATGATAACCGTCTTTCCATCCAGGCGAGCTTTACTGTAACATTTCCCACCTGCCGCCCACAGTCGAAGTACAACGAGTGTTACACCTGCTCACAGAGAAAAATATTAAAGCCACAACATTGCACACATTACAATTAGGAATACTACATTGAAAATCCCTTTTTCCCCCTACTCAATTAGGCTTATTTGAACACTTTGTATGCTTTAGATATGATTCAGATACATTAATCTGGCCTTATGTGAAAGGAATAAAATGTGATACTGACATCAAAAACAATAGAATGGCTGTATATTTGAAGTTGGCTCTGCTTTTAGTTAACGTTACCCATGCGTAGATTTCTGAGAAAACAAATCAGCTTTTTAAAAAAGTGTTTATAACCCTTGGCTGTTTTGTAAGCAACAGTGCCTATACTAAAAACTGCATTTTATATGGACAGACATTTGGACCCTCTGAAGGTGTGCTTCGAATTTGATCCGAGTCTATTTAAATGAAAAAATGACTGACAATCGTCAATAAAAAAAATAAATGTCATGGATGATCATGCAAAGATTTAAATAGTGTTTAATTCATGCAGAGGGGTAAATAAATAGTTTAAATACCCAGTATGATACTAACAATTTATTTAGTACTCGTTAGTTAAAATTTTTTATTTTATTTTTTTTTTTTTTTGCCTACATCGTGAGTTTTGTTATTTATTATAGGTGACATTAACGTTGGATTAACTTTGGCCAGCCTAATATCATTATAAACCGACCTTCAACTGTTTATTATTAACTATAATTTTATTGACATTTTTCGTCCAAATGGTGGATCATAGTTTTTTTTCTCCATACTTTATGGAAGGGGTTTAAGATCAGAATTCTTTAAACATATTGTTATGTATAACTTCAATACAAAAATCTGTGTTCTAAATCATGAACCTAAGAAGAAACTACACTGTCTATAATAATGCTAACTGGGGATATCAACACATACCGTTCTCAATTTTGCAACTTTAAACTATGCTTTAAAAAAGTAAAAAGGTCTTAGGATATAATTACATTTTGAAGGAAAATAGAATTTACCTGTGACTGCTACGCCTGCTATTAGAGTTTGGTGTTGTGCTAAAAAATTCCTTACATCATCCATTTTTCCAGGGTACGGAAACCCGTAACGGAGATATTAATTCCTTTTATTTCCTATCTAGCTTGTAACACGAGCTTTGATTGGTTGCAAAGTCGGGTGTAAATATCCGTGCACCCGACTTGAGCCGGGTGTAAATAAAACGTGACGTCACAATGCATACATTCTCTATGATAGTTATCTAATCGATAGATTGAGACACATTCTGATGTTTACAAAGCATTTTTATGGGTATAAAGGAAATAAATTCGTTATCCAGGTTCAATCAAGGGTGTACGGGGATTTACCCCGGGTTGTATTCCATACACCCTTCGGCCTTCGGCCTCAGGGTGTATGGAATAAAACCCGGGGTAAATCCCCGTACACCCTTGATTGAGAAGGCCTCAGGGTGTATGGAATAAAACCCGGGGTAAATCCCCGTACACCCTTGATTGAACCTGGATAACTAATATTATTACCTCCCGAGTAAATAACAATAAATTAAGCAGTAATACAATTGTCACGACAGAAAAAGAAAACACCATGTTAGGTAAACAACTAAATACAAGTATAAAGTTTATAAATGTTAATAAAATTCTGCATGTTAATACTGTATACGTTTTGCATAGATTATAAACAGTAGATCTCTTTGCCCATGTCGTATTTGTAAGACCTATGTCAGTGTCTTGTTTGAGAGTCTTGTTCCTCCAAACCCATGTCTGTCTAGAGATGTCAGTTCTTTTTGACTTTACCCATGTCTTCGTCTAGTTTGTCTGAACCTATGCCGGTTTCATGTTTGTCTTTGCCTATGTCAGTGACCATCGTCGGAAACCCACGGGTGTTTTCGTCTTTACTGATCACCGTGGGTATCCAATGATGGTCAGTGCCTTCTTTGTTTATATCTATGTCTAGTTTGTCTAGTCTTATTTCAGTTTCTTGTTTTTCCTTACCTAAGTCAATGCCTTGTTTGTCTATAGCACAGGCACCTGACATTACTTATTTTAATAAAAAAAAATATATCTCCTACCTAATCAAACAGTGTATTATTAGGTAGGGCTATATTTTTATCAAAAGAAAAATCAGTAACATCAGATGCCTGTGGTCTTTACTTATGCCCTTGTCTTGCTTGTCCAAAAATGATATCAGTGTCTTGTTTACCCCTACCTTTATGTCATATTTTGCGTTTTGTTTGTCCAGACCCATGTCTATGTCTTCTTTACCCATGCCTTTGTCTTTACCTATGTCAAAGTCTTGTTTGTCCATATCTATGTCTGTGCTCGGTTTGTGCAGGCCTTAATCACTGTCATATTTGTCTATTATGTATATGTGTGTTGTTTTGACATTGTCCAATCCTATGTGTCAGTTTCTCATTTGCCCTCTTCTATTTCAGTGTGTCATTCTTTCAGGACGACCATTTGAGTAGTGTAACGACACCGGATAAGCGCACTGGTGTATGACAATTAAGTTGAAATTAATTCTTTTCTCTCTTTACTTCCAAATTCAGGACGAAAATGAAATAAAGACAAGTCTTGTAAAGTTAACAAATAAACGGTTTATTCTGAACACATATTTTATTTCTATAAAACAATAATTCCAAATAAAATAATAATTTCAAATAAATGCTTGAAACCTACGTAGTTTGTACTTGTTCTTATATTGGGACTGGTAAATTTAACCAGTAATTGAAATTACAACGGATAAAATATCCGTAAATTGACTGTAGTAATATCAGACCGTTAGATCACGGTAAACAGCTCAGCAAATAGCTGTAAATAAACCTACTTATTTATAACAAACCATGACCAACTCCATCCCAATATTCTAAAGTCTTAATCCCGAAATAAATGTAATAAAATTAACAAACTCAAATAACACGCCTTTCTAGAACTCAAAAACAGTCAAAAATCTTGGTTGTCTGCTACTACTCGTCGTTATATACGTAGTAAAATGACATCATGAAACGCGACCAATGAAAACCATCGCGTAAATTACATCTACCAATGAAAAACGTAACGGGATGCTCTAGTTCCCACATCAAATTCTCACACTTACGAGAAAATAATAAAAATAGAAATAACATTTATTTCTTAACTCTACTTACTTCTAGTATCATTAAATGTCTATACAAGAATTAACAATAAATTAACAATAAATCATAATCGAAAAATAGCGCTCGTTAAACTTCGTAAACAAATACCGCATTGCATTCTGGGAGTCGGCCATTACTAAAAGAATCAACAACATGTGGCCCTAACAATAAAGCAAAAATACGTATAAATAGTGGACTACAGGTAATTATGCATAAATAATAGTGATCTTTACTCAGTAAACAAATTATTCAACACATCTTTTATACTTGCAACAACAAAACACGCATGCATAAACAAACAGCGCCAATCAAACTTTCGGGGGCGATGTCAAAAGCGAAAAATAATGTACAAGTACATTCTAGTGTAAGTATAAACAATAAATACATCGTAGCCCTATTCTTACATTTTGCCCCTCCTTAAAAAAATGTCCAAGTCCCTTTGGACTGATATACAATAAAACAACATAATTAACAAGCAAATACCGTGGGAAGTACAAGTAAATGTAATAACAGAAGAGGAATCAACTGCAGATCTATGTACAATAGAAAATCACATGAGGTATTCAGCTTATCAATCATACAACTGGTATGTATAAAATCAAGATTCTTTTTCTTAATGTAATACATCATGAACCATCACAAATTCTCATATCAACATACACCATGTGTATATACTCACAAATCAATAACATACAGTTTCAAATTTATGTATCAAATACACATAAAATTTAAAATATTCATGTCAGCAATTTAACAAGCAAAATGTCAACAATCAACAATATAATTCTTGCAGAAACAACAGATCACAAGAGACTCATATCAAGAAGAAACAGGGATACACAAACAGAGTGAGTTATTTAACATTTCAATTGTAATTAAAATTTACTGATGTACAAAATACTCTGCATTCATGTAAAATATTTCGTACTTATAATAAAATTTCAAACTTCCAATAATTATGTGAACAACAACTGATGGATCAAAACCAATTCAAGAATGCAAAAGAATGTACAAGAATGCCATTTTTACTAACCTATTTTGTAATATATGTATTGCCAAAATTAATGTACAGAAAAAAAATAGGTATAATAAATTTACTTTAATTTACAGTTAAGAAAACTTTTACATTACTGATCTATTACCTACTGTTTTATTACCTATTTAAAATCTTCTGGTCTTCTTTCTGTCAGGGGAGAAAAGGTGTTGTAAAGGAGAGGTATGGCTACTGGCGCGAGAAGGACTCCTAGGTCTTGGTCGTTGGCGCGCTGGCTGGTATACAACCAACTTCACAGCTGGTGGGAGAGGGGACTTCCTTCTGCGCACAGTCTGGGGCCTCTCACCTTCTCCAGGACCAAGGTGGATGTGTCGAGAGGCAGGGTCATCCAACTTATCCCTGAGCAACCGCTGCAGATCTACGATGACTGACGTGTTGTTCTTGAGGGCTCGCTCCTGCCTCTCGACAATCTCCTTCAGCCTGGAGACTTCATCTTTGTAGGGGGAGGTGTTGGTCCCTATGTCACGGGTACGAGGAGGTGACTCAGTGTCGAATTCGCTGGTATCCTCGAAGACAAGAAACTCCGTAAGAATATCAACGTCCTCCTTGCAGGGCACAACAGGTACACTAGAAGAGGTGACGGGCAGATCAAGAAGACTAGCAGGTACTTCAACAGCAGGCACATCAGGACTAGCAGGTACATCAGTGACAGGCACACCAATGGCAGGCACACAAGGACGAGCAGGTTCATCAGTGGCAGGCACACCAGGACAAACACGTACATCAGTGGCAGGCACACCAGTGGCAGGCACACCAGGACGAGCAGGTTCATCAGTGGCAGGCACACCAGGACAAACACGTACATCAGTGGCAGGCACACCAGTGGCAGACACACCAGGGGGAGACGAGCAGGTACATCAGTGGGAGTCACGACTGGAACCACACAGACTGGTTTATCGGCAGGAGCTCCACTGGGAGGGAAAGATGAAGGAAGGATGGTGCGCAAAGCAACAGGGGCTGGTGGTCGAACCTGTGCCAAGGTGTTGACTCGACGCTTCCTCTCCCAGTGGGCGGCAGAGTCCTCAAGAGTCAGCTGACGGATCATGCTGAAAACAACCTTACTCTCCTCCCTGATGTCAGCAGATGTTGGAAGGGGAACAGAGGAAGATCCCTTCAAAGCTGAGTGAAGTGAGTACCACTGAGGATGCTTCTTGAAGTTGTTATAATCATAATGGCTGTATCCACATACAGGGCATCTGTAAGGCCATTCATCAAAAGTAAGGTGTTTAGAAAACATGTCTCAACAGGTAGTGGCGCTCTCCCCTAAAGTTGCACAGGCAACACTCCCACACTCTCCCTCTTTTTCCGGCCGAAACAATCTCTGACATCTTGGATATCTGTAAAAAAAAAAAATAACTGCACAATATAAGTACAGTAATACTGAATGTAAAACATGTAAACTTTCATGTAAAACATATTTTAAACATGTATAATCATCAAACATGTACAATAACATTATCAATAATATCCACCCTTCCATCCCCATTTTTGTAAAGTAGTAACATTGGTCATGATTTGTTGTCTAACTCACTATGACTCATATATTTTGAAAGGATAACAAATCCTTTAATTCTTTTAAAAACTTTTTTCATACAGTATGCATCATAACTATAACCGGACAGTGTTATTTTACTGTAGATGTGTTTTGTTTTTCAATTTCTCTGACAGCCTCAGTGCCCACTTTGGTGGTGTACTTCCAATGTATGGCAGTAGCTTGTTATGATTAACAATTTTACACTCGCCACGAGCATCAAACTGAATTTCAAATACTAGGTCACTTAAAACTTTAAGTACAACAAAAGGTCCTATGTAAGCTTTTCTCAACTTTGGACATTCTCCCTCTTTGGCCTTTTCATTGAGTAACCAAACAATATCTCCAACTGCATATTTATGAACCAGCACTTTTGAATTATAGATATCTCTTTGTCGTTTTGTAGATTGGTGCAGATGTTTCCTGGCAACTTCATGGGCATGGTAAAGTTTGGATCGTATTCCTTCAACAAAATCTCCATAAGACGAAATTTCTTCTCCATTGGAAGCTAAAGAGTGATGTGTTGCCTCGTATGGCAATTGGATCTCTCGACCAAACATCAGTAAGTTAGGGGTAAGTCCCGTTGATTCATGACAGGTTGATCGATAGGCTGATGTAAGGCAGTTGAGATGAAGATCCCATTCTTCATGGTCATCTACTATGAAAGCTTTAATCATTCGAATAAGAGTACGATTGAATCTTTCGACCATCCCATTACATTTCGGATTACGTGCTGTTGTTCTGGTTTTCTTGATATGCAACAAAGAACACAACTCTTTGAATATACATGATTCATAATTACGACCTTGGTCTGAATGAATAATCAGAGGACATCCATATCTAGTGATGATCTCGTTTAGTAGGACATTTGCTGTTGCAGCAGCTGTTTGGTCAGGAACAGGAAACGCTTCTGCCCATTTAGTAAAATAATCCATTATAACAAGTATGTAACGATTTCCTCTTTTTGTAACAGGTAATGGGCCAATAAAGTCAGTGGCCAGACATTCCCATGGAGCACCATATGACATTGTTCCAAGAAGAGCCTTAGGTTTTTGTACTGGAGGTTTGTTCATAGAGCAGTTTTCACAAGATTTTACAAATATCCGGACTTCCTCTCTTAATTCAAACCAGTAAAAATGCCTAGTGATTCTGAATTTGGTCTTCTTAATGCCCAAATGCCCAGACAATAGTGAGCAATGACACATGTGGAGAATTTCTTTCTTCATGCATTTGGGAACTATAAACTGTTCTATGGTTTCACCAAGTGTTGTAGTACTACATTTGTACAAAACATCATTCTTGACAACTAATTGGTTCCATAAACTCAGATAATGTCTTGTAGTAGTTGAGAAGGAAATTGCTTCTTCTTTCTTAGGCCTTTCATTCTTTATTTTCCATTGTAGAACTGGAGAAATATCAGGGTCTTTAATTTGAGCGGTTTGCAGTGCTGCAGAGGAATATTGACTTTGCCAGACAGTACAGTCTGATAATGCAGATTCCTTATTCTTTTGTCTGGTAGTGACTTTCCTTGCGACAACCTCTGATTGTTCAGGAGACAAAGGTATGGGAATTAAGTTTTCTGCTCTCAGTCGGCACTTCTTACAAGGTCCACATTTGAGTGTGTCCATATTTTCTGGTGAAGAACAAGTGCAATCTCTTGGATTGGGACATCTGGATAAACTATCGGCATTTCCATGTTTTGTTCCTTGTCTATATTCGACTTCAAAATTATATGCAGAAAGGATTTCTATCCATCGAGTAACTCGGCCCTTTGGTTCCTTTAGTTTGAAAAGCCACACTAAAGCCTGGTAGTCAGACCTGACTAAAAATGAATGACCGAGTAAATATTGTCGAAAATATTCTACAAAATACTTCACAGCTAAAAGTTCTTTATCTGTTACGCAGCAGTTTCTCTCTTCTTTGTTAAGTGTTCTGCTGGCATAGGCTATAACTCGCTCACGACCATCTTGATATTGGCTAAGTACCGCTCCTATTCCCACGTCACAGGCGTCTGTGTCTAAAATGAATTGTCCATGATTGGGATCAGGGTATCCCATAATTTCTGGCCCTGTTAAAATTGTTTTAAGTTTCTTGAAAGATTCTTCACACTCTGCGGTCCATTGAAAAACTTCATTCTTTTTTTGTCAAATTGGTAATTGGCTTGGCAATCATAGAAAAGTCCCTAATAAATCTCCTATAATAGGATGCCATTCCCAGAAACTGTCGTACCTCTGTAACATTTTTCGGAGTTGACCAATTAATAATTTTTTCAACATTCTGCATGTCTGGTAATATCCCCTTTGCGTTCACTTTGTGACCAAGAAATTTTACTTCAGGTTGGAAAAATTCACACTTCTCTGGTTTAAGTTTCAGTTTTGCCTCTCTATGTCTCTGTAATACTTGTTTAACTCGATCGACATGTTGGTCAAAAGTTTTACTAAAGATGATGACATCGTCCAAATATATTAAACATGTTTCCCATTGAAGTCCATTGAAGGCCAATTCCATGACTCGCTGAAATGTAGCTGGGGCGTTTGTCAAACCAAAAGGCATAGTTACATATTCAAAATGCCCATATTTGGTGACAAATGCAGTCTTTGGAATATCTTGTTCTTTGACTTTGACTTGGTGATAACCAGATGTAAGGTCTAAAGTTGTAAATAAAGTAGATCCTGCTACAGAATCTAAACAGTCCTGAATTCGGGGTAGAGGAAAAGCATCTTTGGTTGTCAAGCTATTAAGTTTCCTGTAATCAACGCATACTCTTAATTTCCCATTTTTCTTTCTAACAAGTACTAATGGTGAGGCCCAAGGGGAAGTTGATGGTCTGATGATCCCCTTTTCTTGCAACTGCATGATGGTTTCTCGTTCTTCACCGGCAAGAGCGGTAGGGACTCTGCGTGGTGGTTGTTTGAGAGGTGGTTGTTTCCCAGTGTTTATTTCATGTTCTGCCAGATTTGTATTTCCTAAATCCCATTCGTTTCTGGAAAACACATCTTGGTAATTAAGTAGTAGCTTTTTAAATATTTGTCTTTCTTCTTCAGACAGTAATTCAGATGAACTCTTATAAAGATCTACTAAGTGCTCTGGAACTTTGACTTCACTGCTAAAAGGGAGTTGATTATCTCCTGTAAGATTACATTCAGAAACCTTTTTAACACCACCATTGGATACTTCATCCACTAGGGTCATGACCTCTTCAATAGCTTCACCAGTTCCCAGAACTGTATCTTGAAACACCGTCTTGGACTCATTGAAGGGATTCATAATCCGGACAGGAACAGTAATCCTCTTTGCGATGTTTATCATTGCTGGCGCCAATAGCAACGATGAATTTTCAGTAAAATCAGGAGAAGGTTCTAGCAGTAGATTCTCATTTTGTAGACTTTGGTCAGCAATTCTCTCAATAGCTGCAGGAATAATTACTTCACTCATTGGTGGAATAGTACAATTATCTTCTGATCTCAGAATGCACCCTACATTCCTTTCTCCAGCAGTAATACATGGAATACAGTGACCTTGCAATTGTATAACACCTTTTGAGAGTAAAATATCAGCTCTTCCATCTTTTTCGTCCATCAAAATGTCGATTCCCAAGAGAACATCCTCTTCTATGTCAGCTACAAGTAGATTTCTTGTTAGTTTAACTGGTCCTAATTCCAGTTCAAAAATGCCATTTCCATAAACATGTATTAAAGATCCACCCGCTCCCTTTAATGCTGAAGTTCCAGCCAACATTGGCTTGTTATCTTTTGGAATTTCTTTATACAACTTGTACGATAAAATACTGGTAGACGCACCAGTATCAGTAGTAAAATGTACATCAGTCCCATTAATTTTTCCTTCAATGTATATCCCATCAGTGTCTGGTAATCTTCTGTTTGTTGAAAATGGAAAAATAAAATCATCTCCCAAAGTTGTGGGGTCTCTACTGTCCGTCTGTCGGTCAGTTGTCTCATTAGCCATCTCTTGACCCTCAGAAATGGCTACTGGCCATTTAAATGAGGGGTTCCCATTCCTTGCTGTGTTCTCTGCATAGGACAATCCCGAGCATAATGTCCTCTCTGTTTGCAGCAAAAACAGCTTGGCATCGATATCTTGTTTTTAACTTCATCAGTGTTTCTGTACTGATTGACCTGTTTTTCTGGTTCTTTTCTTTTGTCCACAGGTAAACTTGGTTTGTCATCTTTGTGGCAGAGTTCTTTTCTCTTCATTTCCTCCAACTCTCTGCATATTTCTTCCAATTTAGCTTGGAGCTCATTTATGGTCGACTGCTCTTTTGTCTGCTCTCTAGGTACATTTTTATTTCCAGTGCTTTCTTTTCCAAACTTCTTGTAATGGTTAGAACTTTTGATCTCAGCTTTTTGTACATCTGTTTTAACTTGTCTAGCTGCCTTGTTCTTATTCTTCTGTCCTCTACCAGTTTCCTCATAGCTTACTACCTGCAACACAGCTTCATCTATATTTTCGGGTTCCTTCACATATTCTACGTGAAATTGAGCTTCACTGTCTGAGAGACCATCAAGGAATCTACGCAGTAAGTCTTCATCTCTTGTCTCTGAATTTCGCTTGGGATGAGCTTTATCATATAGACGCTTGAGATCGGCTGCATAGTCTTCAACCTTCTCACCAGGTCTTTGCTGTCTGTTGCTAAATTTAGATATATACGTCTTTCTGGTTTCCACAATTCTGAAACGGTTGTTTAGCTCTTGTGTCAATTTTGAATAATTTCTGCGTGTAGCTTTTGATAATTGTCCATAGACAAACTCTGCTGCTGTATCATGGAGTCTAGGTAGGAGTTCGTCTAATTTTTGAAGCTCTGTCCATCGCCTTCTTTCTGCTATTTCTTCAAATCTAGCAAACCAGATCTTCCAATCCTCCTTCCCACTGAAAGGTGGAATCTTCACATTGTGAAGCTTGTGTCGATAAGGAGGTTCTGACGCTTTTGTCAAGACTTCTGAATCATCACTTGAGTCAGTACCATCTGTTGTCATGTTTCTGGCTCCATTCGCAGAATTTATTTGTTTGTCTCCAAGCAGTGCAAGTAGTGCTCTCCGTACCTCTGTCTGGATCATTGCTGCTATATCTGTTGTTTGTGGTTCACTCTGTTGTCTTTCACCAAACCTGCTTCTCGACCTGTCGTGCACGACTGTTTCAGATGGATGGACTGTGGAGGGACCTAGAAATGAACTGGCAGTTTTTCCAGGTATATTTCCTGTATGTCCAGGTAAATGGGCAGAACCAGTTGATGGGTAAACAGGTAAGTGACCCATAGAAGATGTGACAGGTAATGCACCTGTAGAGGAAATGACAGGTGTGTAACCTGAATTTATGGCAGGTAGAAAACTTGCAGATGAGGGGACTGATATGAAGTGACCAGTATATGTCATGGGGAAATGGTTTGATGGTGATGTCACAAAGCTCACTGATTTTGGCAGCGGTGACATAATTGACCCACCTGTAGATGAATGAACAAGTAATTGGGGTACAGGAATATGTGTTGTATTTTGAGGTTTCTCAAAGTAAGGAACTCTGTTTGTCTGTAATGCTTGGTTTGGTCGTGGTAATGTTTGTACACCACTTGTCTCATGAGAAAAATTCAACTGTGTAGGTCCATGCAGCTGGACTGCATGTGTGGAGATCTGAGGTACTGTGTGTGTACTTGTCACTTGGACGGCATTTGTGAGACTTGCAGGTGTAAGAATACTTTTGCAAGTAACAGGTATATCACCTGTAAATGGAGTTAACTTTTGGTGGGTAAGAGGTGACCCTATCATTGTAACTGGGCTCTTTTCTGGCTCAGTATGACAAACTGGTGTTACAGTTTCAAAATCATTTCTTTCATTTTCAGATCTGGAATACTTAGCTGGACTATCTTCTCTCGAACTCAAAATCTCGCGGATCTCTTCATCATCTGACACAACTCTGCTCAAGGAAGAAAACTGGCTACGACCTCGAACCTGTGCACGACTTCTTGTCTTTCTTTTACCACCCATTTTGTGATAATCAGTATGTTCAATAATGTGTTCAGAATAACCAACAAGACTTGTATTTCAACAAAAAAAACCCACTGAATCTGTAAATATATCAGATATATATAATTTTCTTAGGAGGGGGGGTGTTTGATGTTTTTTTTTTTAAACAGATCCCTCCGTGGATGCCAAGATATTGCAACGACACCGGATAAGCGCACTGGTGTATTACAATTAAGTTGAAATTAATTCTTTTCTCTCTTTACTTCCAAATTCAGGACGAAAATGAAATAAAGACAAGTCTTGTAAAGTTAACAAATAAACGGTTTATTCTGAACACATATTTTATTTCTATAAAACAATAATTCCAAATAAAATAATAATTTCAAATAAATGCTTGAAACCTACGTATTTTGTACTTGTTCTTATATTGGGACTGGTGAAATTACCAGTAATTGAAATTACAACGGATAAAATATCCGTAAATTGACTGTAGTAATATCAGACCGTTAGATCACGGTAAACAGCTCAGCAAATAGCTGTAAATAAACCTACTTATTTATAACAAACCATGACCAACTCCATCCCAATATTCTAAAGTCTTAATCCCGAAATAAATGTAATAAAATTAACAAACTCAAATAACATGCCTTTCTAGAACTCAAAAACAGTCAAAAATCTTGGTTGTCTGCTACTACTCGTCGTTATATACGTAGTAAAATGACATCATGAAACGCGACCAATGAAAACCATCGCGTAAATTACATCTACCAATGAAAAACGTAACGGGATGCTCTAGTTCCCACATCAAATTCTCACACTTACGAGAAAATAATAAAAATAGAAATAACATTTATTTCTTAACTCTACTTACTTCTAGTATCATTAAATGTCTATACAAGAATTAACAATAAATTAACAATAAATTATAATCGAAAAATAGCGCTCGTTAAACTTCGTAAACAAATACCGCATTGCATTCTGGGAGTCGGCCATTACTAAAAGAATCAACAACATGTGGCCCTAACAATAAAGCAAAAATACGTATAAATAGTGGACTACAGGTAATTATGCATAAGTAATAGTGATCTTTACTCAGTAAACAAATTATTCAACACATCTTTTATACTTGCAACAACAAAACACGCATGCATAAACAAACAGCGCCAATCAAACTTTCGGGGGCGATGTCAAAAGCGAAAAATAATGTACAAGTACATTCTAGTATAAGTATAAACAATAAATACATCGTAGCCCTATTCTTACAGTAGACAGTTCCCAGAGTTTCTTTGCTGCCTCGTTATCTTGGGTTGAGCTGCTTTTGATTCCCCCTTTACAGCACAGTTACAAGAATAAAAATTACCGTACTCTATAGGTTTCAGAATTACAGAGTTTGTTCGAAAAGATAAATTTATCATGATAAACTATGTATCAAAAAGTAAGTGTCAGATCAAAAAGTTAATAGATCACAATGGCATTACGTCATAAAGAATTTGTAAAAGCATCTTAAAATTTTATTCAGTGGTATAGGAGAAGGATGAAAGATGGGCACCCTTCAATATTTTAGGAAAAAAATGGCATTGTCCATGTTTTGCTATGGGAAACCCAAAATATATGTCGGATCAAAAATTAAAATAGGAGGTCACAATGGCACTATGTAGCAAAGATTCTGTGAAATCTCATCAAATTTCATTCAGAAGTATGAGAGGAGTTGAGGATTTAAAAAAGGGTACCCAAAAGCTTAACATGAATGGACTAACAGACGGACGGACGGACATCCCAATCTCTACACACCCTCCTACTTTTCAAGCGGGGAAAATGAAATAAAACACCCGAGAAAAAGATATGTCGTTTCGATTTGGGGAATCGAACCCGGGCCGTGTGGGTGGAAGACCACAACGAGTCTTACAAAACCATGAACTAACGAGTTTACGGTACACGGCATAGGCACTGTGAGCAATGAGCTCACTCAATGATACCCGCCCCTCCCGGTCTCAGATATGATTATAATGGCAACATAGTCGTCGGAACTTTGGGGCGGGGGGGGGGGCAGGGGAGGGCTTAGCAAAAATATACATTATATAGGCATTGAAAATGGGGGTTTACCTTTTTTGCTGGTTTAGCCCCCCCCCCGCCTCCACCCACTTTCGATTAGCCCCCCCTTTCAGTTTGCCAGTGCATGGCAAGTATCATTTAATGTTATTCTGTGATATCGGAGAACTTGCGGGTAAGAGATGGGTACCCTTCAATATAATAGAGAGAATGGCAGTGTCCGTGTTTTGTTATATGAAACCCCAAATATATGTCATTTCAAATAGTAAAATACATATAAGGCCATTCCAAGTTTTTTCTCTGTTTAGCGTCCACCCATCTTTTTTAAAAACCTAGCTACCTATTCGCAAAAAACACACAAGTCAGAAAAAATAAAACACATATTTTATAGTAATAAGAATGACGTAATTCAAAAGATATGATTTCATTTATCTATTTTTCATAAAGAAAGTTATTTTCTTCACCAAAATCAAGGTATTAAATACTGAAACTATTCCAATAATGAAATATTATACAAATATTTACAGATATTGCCGGAAATCACAAATTTTGACCTGAATAATTAATTTTCGGACTCCTGATTTTATTTGTTTTTTTCTGACATGGGGTGTCAAAAACCAAGGCGCACGTGGACTGACAGACGGACCGACGGTCATGCCAATCACTAAACACTAACCCACTTTTCAAACAGGAAAAAAGATAACACCAGAGAAACAAAATGTCATTCCGATGCCGGGAATCGAACCCGGGCCGTCTGGGTGAAAACCAGAAATCCTAACCACTAGACCACATCGGATCTTGCATAACTGAGATCTAACAGGTTTACGGTGCAAACTACAGGCACTGTGATCATTGAGCTCTCTCAATTTCATACTCCTTGCCCCACCTGGTCTCACATATGATTATAATGACAAATTAAAGTCCATGTTTTATACGGGGAGACCAGAAATAAGTGTCAGACCATAATGTTAAATAGAAGAGGCACAATGGCACTTCTGTGACAGTATCATTTAATTTTATTCATAAGACATTGTTTACAATGTTATAGGAGAAATCGCGGACCCTTCGTAATTAAAGAGAGAATGGCAGTGTTTCGCTATAGGTATCAAATCAAATAATAAAATACATATATATATATATATCAAATAAAATAAAATCCTATACAAATATAGGATGTCACAATGGCACTATGTTAAAATTCTGTGAACGTTTCATTAAATTTCATTCAGAGGTATAAGAGGAGTTGCGGATAAGAGATGGGTACCCCAAAGAATATTAGACTTACGGACGGGCGTACAGGCATCCCGATCACCATATACCCTCCCACATTTCACCACTTTTCAATTGGGGACATCATGGGGAATGAACAGACGGAAAATCCATATACAGGAACACTAAGTAATCAACTAGAATGGGCGAATGTAAACAGGATACTAGTGGTACTGTGAGCACCGAGCTCACTAAGATGATACCCAACCTCCCAAATGATTATAATGGGAAAGTCCTTTTTTTTCTCTGGGAGACCCGAAAAAAAGTGTCAAATAAAAAAGTAAAATAGGAGGTGCACAATGTAATGTAATAAAGAGTAAGCGAGATAATATTTTTTAAGTGGTATAGGAGGAGACAAGAGACATGTGTCGTTTCCAAGATTTTTTGGTGCTTATAGAAAATGCGTTTTAAGCATTTCCTCTAAGTAAATTCCAAACATAAATTCTATGCTCGCATGAGGGACACCTTTTGTTTATGGTTTTTGACATAGAGATGGGACATCAAAGCTTCTAATTCTGTAGATAATTATATTAAACACAAAATCATGATGGTTTTTTTAATTTAATAATATCAGCATTTGATATACAGGTAAGTAATCTCGTTGTTTTGATTTTGCCTCTTTACAAAGTACAAGAGTTTAATAAATTAACCAGTAATACATGTGTCAGACAAAAAAAGAAAACACTATGTTATAAAGGTAAACACTCGAAAAAATATGTACAAAGGTTTATAAATGTTAATAAAATTATGCGTGATAATACTGCATACGTTTTGCATAGATTATTAACAGTAGATCTATTTGCTCATGTCGTATTGTCAAGATCTTTGTCAGGTCTTGTTTGGGTGCCTTGTTCATCCATACCTATGCTTGTGTCTAGTTTGTCTAGAGATGTCAGTGTCTTTTTGACTTTACCCATGTCTGTCTAGTTTGTCTAGAGATGTCAGTGTCTTTTTAACTTTACCCATGTCTGTCTAGTTTGTCTAGAGATGTCAGTGTCTTTTTGACTTTATCCATGTCTCTGTCTAGTTTGTCTGGACCTATGTCGGTTTCCTGTTTGTCTTTACCTATGTCAGTGCCCATCGTCGAAAACCCACGGATGATTGATCTCTTCTTTACTTATCACCATGGGTATCTGACGATGGTCAGTGCCTTGCTTGTTTAAATCTATGTCTGTGTCTAGTTTGTATAGTCTTATGTCAGCTTCCTGTTTGTCCTGATCTATGTCAATGCTTTGTTTGTCTATACCATAGGCACCTGACATTACTTATTTTTCTTTTAATAAAAATATACCCCTACCTTATAACACAGTGTATTATTATGTAGGGGTATATTTTCGTTTTTAAGTTTCGGGGGTATAAAGTTTTTGTCGTGTCTGTCCATCTGTCTGTCTGTCTCTCTGTTTGTCTGTTTGTCCGCAAAAACTTTAACCTTGCCCATAACTTTTGATTTAGTGGAGCTATGACTTTCATATTTTACATTTGTATTTCTTGTGACAAGACCTTTCTTTGGTTACCACCAAGTTTGACTTTTTCACCGTGACCTTTGAATTTGACCCACTTTTACATGAAAATTTTAAACTTTTACTTTTGCCATATCTTTTGAATAGTAGATACCAGGACATTTATACTTCAAATATGTAATCTTTGTTGAAAGACCTTTCATTGGATACCAACAACCTTGACCCTTTGACCTTGACCTTGTAGATTTTTTGTACTTGTGAAAAAACTTTAACCTAGGCCATAACTTTTGAACGGTAAGGGAGAGGGCTTTCCTACTTCATATGTGTAATCCTTGTGAGAAGTCCCTTCATTGGATACCAAGAACTTTGACCCTTTGACCTTGACCTTTGAGACTAACCTACTTTAAAAAAGCAAACATTGACCATAACTTTTAAAGGGTTAGAGCTAGAGCTTTCATACTTTACATATTTAATTCTTGTGACAAGACCTTTCATTTGATAACAAGAACTTTGACCCTTTGACTTTAACCTTGGAGTTTGACCTACTTTAAGGGGGAACCTATGTCCAAAAAGTCTTTGTGTGATATTTTCAAAACTTTGACATTTCTTTCATGGCCACTTGCTCCTAATTTTTAGGTATTAAAAACAATACCTTTATATGCTTATTTTTACACAGGAGCACGTGCAAAAACTGTGAAATGCTAAAAAAAAGATTATTTTCAGAAATTATTGTTCTACCCCAATATGCGCTAAAAAGAATCAAAAATGTCAAATCACATTCAAAATCAACAAGTATTTGAATTATTTGACTTGTATCTTTAAAATGAAGGTAAAATCATTGCAATTCATCTCGCATGAAAAAAATAATGGAGCACAAAGTAAGTATTACCCCATTTTTCTTGTCGTACTTTTTACAATTCCGACATGCATAAAAGGTAATATCTTAAAAAGTCTTTGTGTGAAAATGTTGTAATTCATATTTTTTGAAAGAAATGAATTATCTTTTTATTCTAATAAAGAAAAAAGTATACCTTTATGATAAAATAAACGAGAAATATGAAGTTTTCTTTTATTTTCGTACTCTTGTGTCATAAATATTGACCTTTCTGCACTAAGACAAAGGTAAGTAAGCACTGGAAAACATCTGCATATAAAATTATTTTGCGGAAAACAAGTATTTTGTTTTGATTAGTAACACTTTACACTGATCTAATCTTTTCTTTTTTGATTCCAATAACCACCCCACCCCCGCTCTACCCCGACAACAACCAAAACCTTTAAGAATTAACCTAGGAATGACTTTATACAATTTAAATCTAAATGTACTAATCAATAAGCAAATATAGGTACAAGTATATTTCTTAATTTTTTTCTAAGTTTTATCAAGAAAAAAAAACAATTAATGGTAAACATAAAATTACACATATTTCCCTGATTTAAGCCGCTTTCTTTGTTGTCTTGATTTATATCCTACCTTTATGCACATATATCAGCATATTTTCGAGGTATTTTTTCACAACTAAAATTGCTATGATTTACCAACCAAAGGAAGAGATTTCTAATATCAGCAAACGTCACATAACGCTGCTTTGACGTAGAACGACATAGGTCCCCCCTTAAAAAAAAATAACCTTGGCCATTACTTCTGAACGGTTAGGGCTAGGGCTTCCATACTCTACATAAGTATTCTATGTGGCAAGACCTTTCATTTGATACCAATAACATTAACCTTTTGACCCTGACCTTGGAGATTTTTGTACTTATTGACTTGGCTAACTTTCAAATTTCACAATTGTTTTCCAATGAGAATACCCTACTTTTGGTACCAATTACCGGTAATTAAATTTGCGTTTAAGAAAAGATTAATCTTTGCTATGTTGCCATATGGGGCATCAGTGTTTCACAAACACATCTTGTTATTTAAAAAAAAAAAAAATAAGTAACGTCAGGTGCCTGTTGTCTCTACATATGTCATTGTCTTGCTTGTCCATAAATTATATCAGTGTCTTGATTACCCATATATCTATCTTTAACTTTGTCAAAGTCTTGTTTGTCCATTTCTATGTCTATGCCCGGATTGCCCAGGCCTTAATCACTGACATTTTCGTCCATATGTATATAAATGTTCTTATTGTCCAGACGTAAGTCAGATTTTCATTTGCCCTGTCCTGTTTCAGTGTGTCATTCTTTGAGTCCGACCAATTGAGCGGATACTTCCCACAGTTTCCTCGCTGCCTCGTCATCTTGAGCTGCCTTTGATTCCTCCTTCACAGCGCAGTCACTGAAATAAACATTACAGTATTCTTAAAATACGAGCATCACAGATTTTATTTGAAAAGATGATATTTATCTTGATAAACTTTATATCAAAATAGACAGTAATATGGCACATAAGTGGTAAATCTATAAGATATTTTATCCGTTGTAGAAAGACTTTGGAAATAATATTTATGTATTTAAAGAGAGATATAAATATGAAAAACATGGACCCTAAACTAGATTTGTCTACTGCGTGAAATGTATGAAGAGTTCTTAGAAAAAGTTCTTAATAGAAAAGAACGCTTTATTTAGGTAAAGTTGTCTCTAATAAAAACTAGATGAACTGTGAGAAATGAGCTCACTGATTGATAATCCCGCCTCTCATATGATCATAATTGCAAAGTTCAAGTTTTGCTCTGGGAGACTCGACATAAGTTCCAAATCAAAAAGTAAAATAGACGGTGCATAATGATATACTACAATATAGAATCTAATTTGAAAGTATCTTTAAATTTTATTCAAAGGTATACAAAAGTTGTGGATAAAAAGATGGATCCTTTCAATATTATTGAAAGAATGGCAGTGTCCATGTTTTGCTATGGGAAACCCAACATATACATTGTATGTCGGATCAAATAGTAAAATACAATGGCACTATATAACAAAGATCCTGTGAAAAGCTCATTAAATTTCATTCAGTGGTATAAGAAGAGTTGCGGATAAAAGCGTAACAAGAAAGGACGTACAGACGGACGGACGGACATTCCGATCACTACACATCCTCCCACTTTTCAAGCGGATGGAATAAAATAAGCACCCGTGGAAAAATATTTCGTTCCGATGCCGGGAATCGAACCCGGGCCGTCTGGGTGAAAACCAGAAATCCTAACCACTAGACCACATCGGATCTCTTACGAAGCGCTGAACTGACGCAGTACAAACTAAAGGTACTGAGAGCACTGACCTCACTCGATGATACCCTCCCCTTCCCGGCCTCACATATGATTATAATGACAAAAGTCTATGTTTTCCTCAGGGAAACACGAAATAAGTGTCAGATGAAAAATATGTGATAACGAACAGTATTCAAGCTCAAAAGGTCATTAAACAGTATAAAACAGGGGCAAAGCAAACACGGACCTCTATAACATCAGATGTTGGATCACATGCTATGGAGGAGTGAGCATATCCTGCTGACCGGTCACACCCGCTGTGTGCTTCTTGTCATGATCGGGAAATGTTTGGAAAATTCGTCGTCAATTCAGTGTGTAAATAATAGCTTAGAATTAGTATTAAAAATGTAAGTCAGCATTTGACTTAATCTCAAATTGTATTTACTGATCATTGTATCAACCATAGAAGAACTTAAGAAATAATGACTTTAAACAAGATTGCTGAAATTCTTGTTTCATCAACTTGTTTGTCAATAATAAACCTCGTTTAAGAAATTGTACATACTTAGAGCATGCTCTTGCGTATCGAATTGATAACTGATATACTAGTATAAACCCCGTATGCAGTGATGAAGGTATATTGCTGCATAAGTAAGGGAAGTTGACGATTAAAAAGTTAACGTCATTACGTTTATCATAAAGCTTGGTTGTTAGATTACCATAACATCTTTTTCAAGTAAAATATCCATATATGGAATAGAAGTGTCAGACTCTGCGGTATCTTTTATCTCAAGCTCAAAAAGTAAAATAAGAGATGCACAATGGTATAATGTATTTAAAAAGAATCTGTGAAAGTATCATTAAGTTTTATTCAGTGATATACGAGGAGTTGCGGATTAGAGGAGTTGTGGATAGAAGATATAAGTACCCTTCAATATTGAAGAAAGAATGGCAGTGACCAAATTTTGCTATGGGAAACCCAAAATATATGTCGGATCATTAAGTAAAATACAAGGTCAAATTGGCACTATGTACATTAAAGATTCTGTGAAAATCTCATTAAATTTCTTTCAGTGGTATCAGAGGAGTTGCGGATAAGAGATGGGTACCCCAAAGCGTAACATGAAAGGACGTACAGACGGACGGACATACCGATCACTATACACCCTCCCATTAATTTTCAAGCGGGGGGAATAAAATTAGCACCCGTGAAAAAAAGTGTCGTTCTGATGCCGGGAATCGAACTCGGGCCGTCTGGGTGAAAACCAGAAATCCTTTTTTTTTTTTTTTTATCTTTTATTAAAACCAGAAATCCTAACCACTAGACCACATCTGATCTAAGGACAACAGGAACTGACGCAGTACAAATTAAAGGTACTGAGAGCACTGATCTCACTCATTGATACCCCACTCCCCCCTCACGGACTCACATGTGATGGTAATGGCAAAGTCCGTGTTTTGCTCTGAAAGACCCGAAATAAGTGTCAGATCAAATAGTAAAATATAAGGTGCACACTTGCTTTATGTAATAAAGAATATGTGAAAGTATTATTAAATTTTATTCAGTGGTATACGAGGAGTTGTGTACAACTGTATAAGAGTCTTATTTAGAGATTGGCAACCTTCAATATTATAGAAAGAATGGCAGTGTCCATGTTTTACTATGGGAAACCAAAATTATATGTCACACAATTTATTCATATTGCTCACAATTTCTTCAAATACGATCAGGACTATCAAATGAGATTTGACAATTTTTTAGTACCTGAAATATTTTCCAGTGACGTTATCCAGACTTTCGTCAACAGCGCAGTAAATGTTAGTCTGTGCACCTTCCCTTGGAGTTTTGAAAATCAGGGTAATGAGTGGCCATATAATCTTATATCCGGGGACGTATCTTTGTAACTCTGTCACCACTGACCCGGGGTGCAGAGAGTTGACCGTCACGCCTGTCCCTGAAAGGAGATGAAGCGTGCATAAAGCTACTAGTATCTTACGTCAATGTATGCAATGTCTCAAAAAAAAAGTGTTATTTTTCAATTCTTTTGACCTAATGATTAATTCAGTAACGACATGAGTGACAAATGCAGAATATCAAAAACGAAAACTAAAAATGAACAAGATCTCAAGTATGCAATGGGAATCAAGAGAATTTTAAGTTGTTATGAATATCCCTGTGAATCTTCGATTCGTGGGTATAGCTATATAGAACACTTACTGGATGAAGCATTTTATTGAGACTAATCTTTCCATTTCATCCTATATTCTGTAATTTACCTTTGAGTCTTTTACTGAGCTCTCTAGAAAACAATATGTTAGCCAGTTTGCTCTGTGCGTACGCCTGAACTCGACTGTAGCTCTTTTCACTATTGATGTCATCGAAATTTATTTTGTCCGTGACTATAGACAGATGGAAGAATAAAAGAAAAATAGATATTTATACTGATATCCACAATTAAAAACATCTGTTCATGACTGGTACTTGCACTATACGACTTCCTTGAGTTTAAGGAACTAGCCTTAACTCTTAGTGCAGATAACAAAAAAAAATAATATTAAACTGAATAAAAATATTAACTTAATACATTTAAAAAATGGAAGTAGACATTTATTTCAATACTGGTCCTGAAAACAAATGCACAGTAGCGGTAGCACTTACAAATGTGTGCCAGAGAGGACACGTTGACAATCCTTGCTGGGGCGGATTTCTTTATTTTATCCAATAGAAGATTGGTCAGCAGAAAATGACCGAGATGATTTGTTCCAAACTGCATTTCAAACCCATCAGCAGTCTTCATGTATGGACAAATCATCACTCCTATAGACGAAACATGACGATAAGGAACAACAATCAAATTCAAATGTCCACTGAATTAAAAATATGAAGATAAGATTAGTGATGGATATCAAAAATCTACAAATAATTCAAAGTTGTAATCATGGCAAAAAACAAGGAGCCCCAGAAATTACAGAGAGAGGATCAGGTACCTATCGGGATCCTCTACAAACGGCTACACCACAATGACCATAGAATCCACAAAACGCCGACCCTAAACTAGTCCCAAATCATTAACTCGACAGAGAGCAGCCCGCCTCACACTAAAAATTGTCCCTGACAGACGATGCCTACGTTTTCTTGGCATCTATCTTACCTCTGAAATTTTTAGGGGTCGATCGTATTGATGACCTTTCTGAGTTGTATTATTGTCGGATTTTGTTGTTGTTGTTGTTTTGCTACTAATAAGTTGTTTTGTTCTCCTACGCTAAATGGAACGCATTGATTCCTTACATTTCAAAGAAATTACATGTATTTTATTTTTAAATATGGTTAAATCAGTCATTATATTAATTTTTGAGCATTGTAGAGAAATTATTTGGTAAAATATGAAATCCTTAAAGAGATTTTTCGGCAATAAAACTTTAACAACATATTTTGTAGACTTTGTAAATCTATTTTGAAAAAAAAATTTAAATAAATTGAAGTTTATTGGTTTGATTATTCGGAACAAAACAATACAGATGTCCTAGCAAAGATGCTTCGATCACATCTATATAGTACCTTGTTTTGAAAACTGAGAATACGACCTGCATTGTTTATTAAAATATCCAGCCTTGGTTCCGTTTTGTTGATGTCCTCAGCAAATTTTCGCACGGAATCCAGTGAGGCCAGATCAAGAATCTTCAGGAGGACTTGTTTGCTTCCGGTCCTTTCTATAACGTCAGCTAACGCCTTCTCTCCGCGACTCCGGTCACGACACGCCATGATCACCCTGGCTCCTAAATCGGAATATTATTGATTTTCAAACATTCATAGATAAAACCTTATGAATTTACTGTATTTTTCTAGTTTTTTTTTTCAACAGACACACAAAGAAAGACTTCCTCTTTCAAAACTTTTTCTCTCTCTCTTCCATGCAAAAATGCAAAAAAAAAAAAAAAATTTCCTGAATCAAACTCAGGATCGTTTTTTTTTTTTTTTTAATGAAATCCAGTCACATACCTCTGCCTGCTAAATCGATAGCGGTCTCCTTCCCTATCCCCGTGTTACATCCTGTGATGATAACCGTCTTCCCATCAAGGCGAGCTTTACTGTAACATTTCCCACCTGCCGCCCACAGTCGAAACAAATACAACGTCACCCCTAAACAGGAAAAATAATGTCTCAGATGAAAAAAACAGAATTTAAATAAAAAAGAAAAATGAGACGTCCTACAAGCTTTAATTTTCAGTAGAACGTTTTGAAGACAAAAGACAGAATCTAATGGGTATAAGGCTACCACAAAACTATCCCACTTACAATTCCGATCGTTTTTCGAATCGGACATCCTGGACTACTACTTTCTCTTCTATCTAACGTTAGTTCTTCATTTGTCGTAGCATTATACTGGTACTTTGTCTAGAGTTTGCACGTAATGGTGAGAGGGGGGCCCTCACTGTTTTCTTGCCTCTAAAGGACAACTTACAAAACACCCTCACCCACCTCCACCCCCGCCGCCATTGACAGGTGGGAGGTACTAGTATATGGAGATCGGGATGTCCTTCCGCCCGTTTGTTGTCTTTTGATTGATTGATTGATTGTACATTGTTTAACGTCCCTCTCGAGAATTTTTCACTTATATGGAGACGCCACCGTATGCCGGTGAAGGGCTTCAAATTTTGACCTTTACTCGGCACTCAGGGTCATTGAGCAGTGAGGGATCTTTATAATGCTGACACGGGGCCTCGGTTTTTAAGGTCTCATCCGAAGGACCCGCAACTTTCACTTCAAAGTGCCGAGCGCATGACGAAGGAACAGTTGCTACCCATTTTATCAACTGGGTCAGTCGCGGCCGAGATACGAACTCACGACCTCCCGACCACGGAGCGAGCGTTCTACCGACTGAGCCACCGTGTTGTGCTTTGTGTTACCCATCTCAGTAAGACTTTGAAGTTTCATAGAATCTTTGCTACATTGTGTCCTTTTCCTTTTCGATTTGACATACATTTAATGGGTTCCTTTATATAGGAAAACAATGACATTGCCATTCTTTCTATAATATTGAATGCGCACCTCATCCCACCTCTTTAATATCCGCAACTCCTCCTATACCACTGAATATATTTACTGTAAAAGGATTCTTTTGATGTAATACCATTGTGCACCTCCTATTTTACTTTTTGGTCTGACACTTATTTCGGGTCTCCGACAGCAAAACATGGACTTTGCCATTATTTGAGACGGAGGGTATCATATTTAGTGAGCTCAGTGCTTTAGAGTACCTCTAGTTTCAATCGTGTAATTATGAATAACAACTTTTAACTGACATGGTTAACAAATGTAATTTCAGTCAACAAATAGGGATTTATAGCAAAACCTATAGAAACTGAGATTACCGTTAAACAATTTTACAAATGAAAATTATCGGCAAAATGTGTTATCCGTAAACATTGTCACATGCGTTGCCAATTCGGAGAAATGGATGTACACAATGTAGGCTACCCGTTGGTGAAACGTTTAATAATAGTTATTTTTGGTTTAAAAGGCAGACCGTAGCTTTTTAATGCGTTCCTCTAATTGAACCCATCTGAGTTATAAATCGATGAGGACTTCGGTGTTCTATTTTTGATATATCAAAACTCATGCTCCATTTTTCGAATCATATGCACTCATTTTTCGATAAGTTTGCGTTCTTTAAATTATTGCATAGATCGACATACGCATCACTCATGTTCTTTTCTTTTTTGCTTCAAAGCAAGCGTAAATTAAATGTCGGTTACAACAAAATTAAGTATTAAGACATGTAAATGAGGTAGTGATATTTATATAATGTATACCTGTGACGATCAGACTTGCGATCAGAGTTTGATGTTCAGTAAGAAAGCTCCTTAACTCATCCATTGTGTTTTTCTTCCTTCTTGTACGGAGGCCCTTTGTGGCAACCTTTAATCTCAAGATATACACAAGAGGTTGTCACACAGCTCTGGATAGTCTGTCTCGTCATCAAGCTAGTAGACGAGCGGATTCCCTAGGGTTCTCCATAATCTCCCCCAGCAACTTCAGACTTCCAGCGCAGGCAAACGAAGAAGGTAACCGTACCGCTCTGGTCAATCTTCCTCGGTACCTCGGGCGGCCAACGCAGTGCTTGAAGGGCGGCTGCCTAAGAACATTTCACAGTCTGCCTTGGAAAACTCTGATGACCGCCGCACATAGTCGAGGAATGGCTACCTTAGAACATTTTATATTCTGCCTTGGGAAACTCACGACAAGCACAGATTGTCGAGGGGCGGCTGCATGTCGTAGGGTTCTTAAAATTGGCAGTTCCATCTCAGCAAAGCTTTTTGAGCTTACAGCGCAGGCAGTCGAATGGCAATTGTTGTAATGATCTAGGCAGTGACTGGGGATCTGTCTCGGAAGGCCATTTACAGGCAGATGCCACAGAGCTCTGGGCAGTTTAAAGCCAGTGAAGGTAGTCGAGCTAGAGGCGGATGCCACACTGCTCTTAACAATCGGTCTCGGCAACCTAAGGCGGCCAGCGCAGGTAGTCGAGGTGTAGCTGTCGCATGACTTTGGGGTGTTTGGGCATCTTCGTTGTCTCATACAGCCAATGCAGGTAGTCGAGGGGAGGTTTTGTATACGAGTCTTTACAATCTGCATGATCAAGCCTTCTCGGACGGTCAACGCAGGTAGTCAATACGACTTTGAACAGTTTTGTTCGCTATGTTCGAATGGCCAGTTCTAGTACTAGTATTCGAGTGGCGGCTGCTAAAGGAATATGACTAATCTGCCTTTGAAACTTAAAATACCAGTGAAGTCGTCGAGTGGAGGTTGTCGAACAGCCCTACACTGTCTAGTCGACCCTTGCGGCCCATAAGTAGTCGAGGTTCGATTGCCGTGGGGCACTGGCCAGTCTTCCTCAGACTCCTCGGGTGGTCTGCCCAGGTAATCGAGAGGGGTTGCTGTACTGCTCTTGGCACTCTGCTTTGGCAACCTCGGGCGGCAAATAGAGGAAGTCAAGGGGTGTTTCTGTTGTGCTGTAGGTAGTCTGCTTCAGCAACCTCTAATAGCCAGCGCAGGTACAGAAAAGTGGCAATTGCCATATGGCTATGAAGAGTCTGTCTCGGTAAACCTAGACTATCCGGCCAGCGCAGATAGTCTATGGGCTTTTGCTGCACGGATCTATGCAGTTTACCAGTGCGACTTGCTGCTGCAGTTCAAAGGAGAGGGTAAATAGAAAGGTTGGTGTTTTCGTGCGAAATTGTGAGTCTTCATGAAACAAATTTATGTACTATAGTTATCCCGATTTTAACCCCCCCCCCCCCCCAAAAAATTACACTGAAACATGGAATGATGGAGATGAGTGTAATACACAGCTATTTTGTCTCAAAGAGAAAAACCGGCATTTTTCTTCTAAAAAACTAGAGGTACTGTGAGCAATACGCTCACTAAATGATACCCCCGCCTCCCATATGGTTATAATGGCAAAGTCCATATCTTTCACTGGGAAACCCGAAATAGAATCTGTGAAAGTATCATTAAATTTTATTCAGTGGTAAAGGAGGACTTGCGGATAAGAGATGGGTGCCCTTCAATATTATAGAAAAAATGTCCAAGCTCATGTATGCTCTGGGAAGCCCAAAATATGTGTCCGATCAAAAAGTAAAATAGGAGGTGCATAAAAATCATCATCGTCCTTTAAACCCTGTGGTAGGGCAGCAACAAACTCCTCCACTCTTTTCTATCCTGGGCCAGCCTTGTCAATGATCCCCACGTCTAATGCATAGCTTTCATCTCGCTTTCAACTGTCCTTCGCCATGATGTTTAAAGCCTCCCCCTTTCTTTTGCCCTCTAGGATACAATGGAGTACCGTCCTTGTTGTTGACTGGGGGGTCTTTTCGCAGAACATGTCCAATCCATCTCCATCTCCATCGGCGTTTGATAATGATGGTACTCATGTCCTCTTGTTTACACCTGCTCAGCAGGTCTTCATTTGTAATCCTCTCGGGCCAGAAAATCCCAAGTATTTGACTGAGGCATGTGGTGTGGAAGGATAGTAATTTGCTAAGATCTGTCTCTGTAATTCTCCAGCATTTCGATCCATATAGAAGAGTTGATAGCTCTGATAAAGCTTACTCTGCAAACCTCCAAATGTTATTCATTTCTCTAAATACTCAATACTCTCCTGGCCTTGCCCAGTCTGCTGTGTAAGTCCTCCTTTGTGTCGCCCTCCGGTGTAATGATGCTACCCAGGTAAAAAAGTTACCCATCTAGCGTAGTTCTTCGCTATTGACCTTAACATGAGCAGGCAATTCCACATTTTCGGCTTGATTTTACATACTTATGCGAAACATTTGCACAAGGTGATCCGCAAAGTCCAGATATATATGTTTTATGTCATTATTTTTGGAATAAAATTTCCACTTTAATTATATTCTTAAAATATTTTACAGAATATGTGAAGAGTTTATATTCCAATGTTGAGAACATGCTCCAGCGGATTACCCTTGGAGAGTATTCTGATGTCCTCCACATGACCAAATTGATGACTAAGTTGAATAATAGTGCAGACATTACGCATCCTTTTCTGAATCCTATTTTAACATCAAAAAAAGGTGTCATTGTGTCCTTCTGAGCATCTAAAGTTGTTAGAAAAGCTCTTTATTATGTGGACCAGTTTGGATGGAATATCATAATGATGTAAGATGTTGCATAGGCTCTCTAGGTGCATGCTATCGAATGCCATTTCATAGTCCAGGAAGCTAACATACAGTTGTCTCTACCACTCTGTGCACTGCTTATGATGTTGTGGAGTGCAAGGATCTGGTCAGTACATCCTCGATGTTTCCTAAATCCAGCTTACTCTTTCCTCAATACAAAGTCAACAGCATTAGACATTCTTCTGATGATTACCTTGACCAGGATCTTACTTGGCACACATAGTAGAGTGATTACCCTCCTACTGTTGCAAGCACTCAGGGTTTCTTTCTTTTGGGATCATGATAATCACCCCAGGTACTTTCTCTCCTTCCCACACAGCTGTGAAGAGTGGTTGGAGGATGGTGGCTGCGATTCCAGGGTCTGCTTTAAATAGCTCTGCATCAAGATTGTCACGCCCGTTCTTAAGGGTCTTGACTACATCTATTATTTCATCCTTAGTTGATGGGTCAGTGTCAATGTCCAGATCCTGCATGGCTTCTGGTATGACAACTGTTTCATCAGATGGTCGATTAAATACTTCACCGAAGTGTTCAGCCCATCTCTCTTCTTATTCTTTTCCTGTTGTCAGCAGTGCTCCGTGTTTGTTCTTGATAGGTCCTTCTGTGTTTCCTCTAAATTTACCAAACACTCGTTTTGTGATCTTGTATACTCTCCCTTGCTCTCCCTTTACTTCCGCTTCCTCTGCTTCTACTGCAAGTTTGTCGATGGCTTCTCTCTTGTCTCGGCGTGCAGGTTTCTTGACTCTCTTGTTAGCCTCACTATATAGCTTCTCTTGCCTCTCACGCAGTCGTGGGGACTTGATCTGCAGCATCTTTTTCCTGATTTCCTTTCTCTTCTCTATAGCAATCAGAGTCTCCTGCTGGATACAGTCTTTGTTAGTGTTCCTCTTGCGAAGCCTTAGTTTCTCTTTGCTGCTTTCAGCGTACAATTGGACCACTTGTTTCCATGTGTTGTCTACAATGGTATCCTCACCTTCATGTCTTGCAAAAATTGGAATCGGTTCCTTAAATCGCTGACGTAGGCAGCTTTCACCTTGTTGTCCCACAGTCTCTGAATGTAAAAGCGTGCTTGAAAGTTAGGCTTTACCTCGGCAATCTTCAGTTTGATCTTAATGAGAGCTGTCACCAGATGGTGGTCGCTGCCTTCATCTGCACTTCACGTGACCTTAACATCTAATAGAGAGCGTCTTCACATGCCATTAATCATCAGATGGTCAATCTGGTTCTTGTCCCTTCCATTTGTTGCATGAGTTCCAGGTCAGCTAGTGGATATCACGATGTGTGAAGAGGGTTCCTCCTTTCACTAGGTTGTTCATAGCACAATGGCACTAAATAAAAAAGATTCTGTGAGAGCGTGCAAAGCAGGCGTCGAGGTGGTTACGGTAGTGCCTATCGGCAACTTCATCCCAGCAAAAAGTACGAACTCAAATCGTCTTCAAAAATAGGTTTTCTTTTCTTATTTTGAAAAAAATCCCAGGAAATCAGGTTCACCGCCACATTTTCAAAGATTTGTTTCTCAAAATTATGTCCTCTAATTTTTTTGTAAAATGATGAATACATCAGTTAAAAGTACCATAAATTTAAACGGTTTTTTTTGGCAAGATTTATCAACAGAATAGTAGAGGTACAGTGAGCAAATAGCTCACTAAATGATACCCCCGCCTCACATATGAATATAATGGCAGTGTCCATGTTTTGTTGTGGAAAACCCAAAATATATGTCGGATCAAAAAGTAAAATAGGAGGTGCACAATGGCAATATGCAACAAAGTTCCTTTGGAAGTTTCATCAATTTTAATATTGTGGTATGAAAGGAGTTGCGGATAAGAGATGGGTACCCCAAAGCGTAACAGAGAGACGGGCGGACGGACGTACAGACAGACGGACATACCGATTACGGTAGTGGGGGCTATAATAACGTTTGGCAAAGTATTTTGGCTAAAAAATTAAATGACTTTTGTTGAACAAGTGCCGATACGTCATATTCAACCACAATATGAGGAAGAGTATCCAAAAACAAACATATTATACTTCAAACTGCAGGTATTATTATACCCCCACTTGAAAAGTGGAAGGGTATATAGCGATCGGGACGTTCATCCGTCTATTTGTACGTCCATCCTTTCGTCTGTTACGCTTTGAGGGTATCTCTTTTCCGCAACTCCTCATATGCCACTGGATGAAATTTAATGAAACATTCATAGATTTTTTTTACATAATGCCAATATGCACCTCCTATTTTACTTTTTGATCAGAGACATATTTCGAGTTTCCTTTAGCAAAACATTGACACTACCATTTTTTTCTAAATATTTAAGGGTAACCATCACTAATCCGCAACTCCTCCTTTATCACAAAATAAAATTTAATGGGACTTTAACAGATTCTTTATTAAATAATGCCATTGTGCACCTCCTATTTTACTTCTTGATCTGACTCTTAGTTCGGGTCTACCAAGGCAACAAATGGACTTTGCCATTATAATCACATGGGAGGCTGGATATCATATAGTAAGCTCACTGATCACAGTATCTCTAATTTTCTAATGAAAGTTTTTTGCATCTTCTAGCCAATTAGATCAAATTAGATTTTATCTGGCTGCTCTTTCTACAGAAAGTGGTCCCACCATTGGCTCATACATTCGCACCTGTCATTGGCTGTGTATATCTCAGTGTCATTTCTCCTGGGATTCAGTTTGCAAAAGCATGCTGAAAGTAAAATATTTTTTTAACTGACGCAGCTACTGATTAACAAGCTGATGTTACAAGACTTTCAGCAATGGCAGCATGTATTAAATTCTTTAAAATGACTTGCAAATCCAACCCTTTGTTTGGATCATATCTTGAAAGACATATGATAATTCATACTAATTGTAAGGCTATTGTTTTATATACATGTTTATTATACCTCTGTGAATTTGTTCAATATAAAAACATGACGAATAAACATGCTATCTTTTCCAAACAGCCCCTACTGTGAAATAGTTTTTGTGCTATCTGCCCATGGTGAAATAGTCATCAAACTATTCAGCGGCAGCATTCTGTTTCCCTCACTTTTCATCTCGGAAAACTTCTGGTTTTATACGGATTGTGACGCGTATGTATTATGACGTAACAAAAGTTAAGTCAGCATCGGTATAATATGGAATATCATAATTGTGTGTACCCTGGACTCCCAAACGTTAACAAAAGTTAAGTCAGCATCGGTATAATAAAACACCTATTTACTGACTATTCGGACAATAGCAAGTTTATCGTCCCCCTCGACAGCAAACTATTTCCCTCGGCTGCGCCTCGGGAAATAGTTTCTGTCTTGGGGAACGATAAACTTGCTATTGTCCTCATAGCCAGTAAATAGGTGTATAATATATTCAACTGCAAATTATTCCATTTGAAAACAGAAATTTGATTACTTATATTGACCTACACTGTATTTAAATGAGTTACATTATAACAAATCAAAACATGAGATATATGCATTGTTTTATACTCTTTTTTTCTAAAGATAAAAAATATGTATGGGAGTACCGATATTCCAAGCCCAGTTCATTTCTTGGTTGTTTTTTTTTTCCTGGCTTCAACTTAACATCTGTAGCTATACCAAATAGCAGAGTATTAATTCGCCATACTAGTATGTACAACAAATGAACATATTTTCTTTGGTTTTTATTTGAAAATACATCTCTGTACAAAAAGCTGTGCTACAGTATAATAGTATAATAGTATAAAAGTGGAAGGAATACTTATATTCTTTGTTCCATTTTAACAAGGAATGGTTTTACCGGTATTATGATGTATTCTGTTTTTTAAAAAATGAAGAAAAAAAAAACAGAGGATGCATGAACAAAAAAATCAACAATAAAATGAATCAATAATATAGGGCACTCAGGCATTTTACACCTTCAACACATCTTTTTACCTGCATTTTTTAATGAAAATCTCTAGTATTTCTTTATATACATGTACTTCATCGGTCTTTCTTCTCTACATTGTAAAGTGACCTCTTATAGACATTAAAATCCTGCTTTCTTCTAGGTACTTGTAACCTGCAAAAGGGGTGAGTCCTCCCAAACAGACAAAACAACTGATGAAGTATTTTTGCAAGTATTTCTGCATGTCTGTCATGTACCGCAGGGCAGCACACCCTCCAGATTCATGGATCATAAGCCTGATCCTAATTAAACTGGTATATACATCAGGTACTCAATAATGCACAAACTTTTGCAATATTGTCAGGTGAAACTATAACCTTTCTCCAAGTTCACTGAAAGATCCATTATCTAAAATCAATGTTAAGTTAAATCTTCTCATGCACAGATGAAAACATGCAACTCTCATGATCTCGTTATTTTAGGGTTAAGAAGAAGTACATTTTCTCTGTTTTCTAAACTCTCCCTCTCCTGTACACATACGAGACATAAGCTACAAATCTCTGACTAGAAATTAAGTAAGCCCCTGTCTTTAATTGTCTTGAATTGGTCTGGAATCTCCATGAGTGCATGAAGAGCAAATGCTGCCTGTGGATTTCTGGCTGTTGTCATAATCTTATGGAAATCTACAAACTGAAAATTGTCAAATTTCCTTCGGGGTAAACGGTCATCAAAATCCTCCATGATATCCCAGGGTCCATCTCCCACTCCAACCATAATGATTGACAATGGCCAACTGGAGGCCTCGACTATAGCGTTTATAGTATCTCTCTCATTGGTCACCTGTCCATCAGCAACAATGACGAGAATGTGATACTGAAAGAGAAATCATTTACTCATAATTAAAAGCATTAACCTAAAATCTGATTCATTTTTTATGAAACATTGATCTAATAATAACATGCTGTTTAAGCATTACGAGAATGTGTGACACCTACCGATCTCTCGTGTTTTACAATATCTATGGCTTTGTAGATAAGGGGAGCAAAGTTGGTTCCTCCACTGAGCCGAATGTTTGGTGTTATCTGATTGTACATCTCCAGGACGTCATGGAAACCGTAACAATAGCCCTGTAAATCAAAACTAAAAGTCAGCTGGAGTTCTTTGATGAATTATTTATTTTTGAGAAATAGAGTGCAATTGGATGTAAGCTTATAAAGTAGAATGGTATAGAACATTGTACATGTACTTCAAATATATATCTTACAGACAATTCAAATATTACTGAAAATTAAAAAAAACAATTCTATTTCTTGTATTTTATCAATTTCATGTATTTTATCAAAAGTCACAAGAACCTCTGCTCTGAATGGGAATACAGCTTTATCCTTAGTTGAGGCATCACCGAATCCAAATGCTGGAATTTTACCGTCATCATCAAATGATTCCAGTGTCTCACCAAGGATACAAATCACCTGAAAACAATTCAATGTAAAACATTATATACTAATACACTGTATCATTTACAACAGTCAACCACATGCTAAACATGCAGTTATCTTTTTAAAAAAATTAGAAGAGTCCTCTATACTATATATGACCTGCATTTGGCAAACATTAAAATCATGATATTCAAGGGGAAATGCAGTAAAAAGGAGGAAGCAACAAAAACAGAAGTGATCTACTAAGAAAAGCACTAGCTTAAGGAGGCATAACCCTCTGCTAAGAAAGATAATTCTAGCTTAAGGAGTAATAGTGTTAGTAACACCATCCACTAGGAAAGATAACTCTAGCTTAAGGGGAAGCACTCATCATCTAAGACAGATAACTCTAGCTTGAGAAGAGGCACCCCTCTGTACAGAGAGACAACTCTAATCAAAAAGAAGTGCCTCACTGCTTTAAAAAGATGACTCTAGCTTGAAGAAAAGTGGCCTTTGGCTAATAAAAATAGCTCTAGTTTGTTTAAACTAATAAATCAATGTAGAAAAAACAGATTTTAATGTCCCTAAAGCCATAAAATGTGATGCAAACTACACATGCTTTTCCACTATTCAAGCAAACGTCAAATTATTGCCATACTATTAACTATAAATAACTTAACTGCTATTTATTTCATTGATTATTTATGCCTCATGTTAAGTTTTATAATTCTGATCTTAAAACAAAGTAACAGACCAAACCCAAAATAAAGAATAACAAATTGAAGCTCTATAATTGTGATTAGTACTACCTGTTGGTATGGATTAAGAAACATCTTGCCAATAGAATGGAGGGACTGTCCTCCAAAAGTTCTCTGACCCTGATAGGCATTACTGGCAGTATAATCTATACCTGTCAAGTACACAAAGGTCACAATCTCTTGAATTGCTGAAATGGGAGGGTGCCCATTTGACAAGCAATTGTGTGTAGTGCATGCATTTGAAATACACGTACAAGTATATTCTATTAATTTATTGATCATTATTACACGTACATGGATTATTATACTAAACCTCTGGGAATCAAATTCTTAAAATATTCCTAGACACTTAAAGGAGGATTTTTTATTACTTTTTCAGGAAGGGTTTTCTTCATTATGCATGTTAGTAGAACTATTTAAACAGTGCATACAGACTGAGGTAGATAGAGATTGCAAAATTTCACAGGAAAAAGCTACAAGTCTCTTCCATATGAAACCTTTCAGATGATCAATACCCAAAATTTTTAATTACTCATGACTAACATTTGACTGTTTGCATCACATTGGCTAGCAGAACCTAAGTCTTAATGCTATAAATCTTGCCTACCCTCTGAGAGGGTTTTAAATATGCTACGAGTCTTGCCTACCCTCTGATAGGGGTTGGGTTCCCTAGGGTCTAAACAGTGAAGACTTTTCCCTCCAAATGTCTTAGTCCCTTGGTACATATTACTTGATGTAAAATCCATTCCTACAAAATGTTCTTATAACTTATATGTTTAATGAGGTCAATTAATTTCTAACATTTTTTAACAATATGTATATATATGACACTGTGCATGTATTTCAAATACAACACAACAAAAGAGAAATGAAAAAGAAAAAAAACATCTATAAAATCTTATACCAGATTTATTAGCTTAATACTGGATAACTCTTAGTCTTAATGCAGTTTTTGATTAAGAAAACATAACAAATAAAGCATATATCTGTTTATTCCAAAGACTCACCAAATATCAGTCCACAGCTTTCTAGCCCAGCCTTTCTGACTGCAGTAGTGACATCCTCTAATGAGGTGAACCTGTCCACAAAACTGGAGTAATTACTGCCCCCAAACATGCTGAATAGGCTGTTACTCTTCATCTTACTCAGGTCTGGGTAAAGTTTGTTCTCCGAGGAAGAGGAGGAGGAGGCAGATTTTGATGAAGATCCTCCACAACAATACCAGATGAAGAAACCAATTATGATGAATATGACAATGCTGATAACCTCCATTTTCTTAATTCAAATAAACTTCAAGCTGCAAAGCAATCAATGAAAAGTGAATATAAAAACCTGAATCATATCAAACTATGTCGTAAAATAAAAATAAAATAAAATGGTCACAAATAAAATCTTAGATAGAATGTTCTATCGTTAAAATGATATTGTCCTACGGACCCGGTTTAATTGTGGTGAGGGCTTGTACCGAGACACAGTTAGATTATTCTAACTAATAAAATCTGTCTTCAAAAATATTTAGTTAATAGTAACTACTGTAGATCACTATATTTTTGCAAGACCTTGTTTTCGTGAGATAGCTGTTTGGTATTTTCAGGGACCTATATACTAACTGTTAGTATATAGCTCCCTGGCATTTTTAAATTAGCTAGAAAAAATTTATGTGAGCTATGAACTTTGTTGTATATAATTCTTACTTATGCAAATGTAGGGGAGAATGAAATTTTCATGAGCATAGATACGGTACACAGTTGTATAATTATGCGAAAATAAAGTTCTCATGAATAAAAAGTGATTTACAGTAACTAAACAGTGCTAAACCATTAAACCTGATTGAAACCCACACCATGCTGATACTGTTAGTAGTATATAAATACAATTATTTATTACGAAAGTATGTTCAAGTTTAAGAAAAATATATGAAAATCACGATAACTAAAACATTTTTTAAAATTAAAATCAAAAGCATATTGTCATTTGTGTTTTAGATAAATCTTTACAGCTTTAGAAGTACCCAGGAACCTACCTTCTCACCTTTGATCAGTATCGATACACAAGCTCTACAGCGAATGACAGTTGTATTGAAGTGATCTAAAGAGAATGTTGTATTTTGTATATAAATAAGAAAAGTATTACATCATGAATTAAACAAATATTGTTATGTACACGTCAGCTTTACTGCTGACTAAGATTCTGGCCAGCGTTTTCATTACAAATCATGATCACTATGGTGCTTCACAAGGATGTAGACTAAATATGATATTTCTAAACACTGAATAGACTTCGACGAAAATCACTTACTTCCGGGAAAACAACGCGTTTGCAAATCTGAGTTGTGTATATTGCCCAGAGTGGTAATATTTTACAACCTAGAGCAATCATGATTGGTGCAATAGGAGGCGACTCTGAAGTCAAAAACAGAGAATTAATGTACAGACTGATGATCAGGTATGTCAGACGTTGGTTCAATTATAAAATGAGGGAAGGAGGGGGGGGGGATTACATGTAGTAATAAATACAGTTACATTTACATGATTTCAAAGCTTATCAGACACAAAGTACATATATTCTATGTGTACTGGAATCATTTTGTCTATGGAACAATATGGAAAGAGCTTGATATTTTCAATTGTACAGGGCAAGGCGATTTACCATAGAACAGGTCTGGTACAATCACTAGATTTAGCTACGTAGCTTGATTTACCTACTTAGCTTTATTTAACTACCTGAGGTAGCTTTATTTAGCTACCAGATCAATTTATATCTATAAAAAAAAACATTTTTCTCAGGATGTGCAAAAATCCCAATCTGATGCAGTGATCATTTTTAACTTCAAACTCATCTGAAAATAATTCATGAAAAAATCACTCTTGAAGAAATGTCTTTTTCTGCGCAATTGCAATCAAAGTTCTGAAAGTTTTAGGGCTATGTATGACAGTTAGAACAGTTACTCCTGAAATGAAATGACAAAGAAGTCCAGTTCTGGTTAACAGTCTAGACGAACTCCAAAAACGGCGTGAACTCCAAAAAATAAGTCTTTGGCTCCGTCATGCATTGCGGCAAAATGGCTTCCGATGTGAACAAACGATGGATTGTCGTTCGCTTTCTCCACAAATACGACTGAATAATGGCTGTATTTAGTAAACTGTGACTGGATTTCAATTTTTGTTGAATAAATAATTGTACCCATTAAATTATTAAGTGGTTATTGACTTATTTATCGCTCTGTATTCTTGCATAATAGTGATTTGGGATATACGTACGACACCGGGATTCAATAAAGTCGGTAAGAATTAATTTTCTAACTTAATTTATTGTCCCCTTGATTTAAATTTTATGCCATTCCTACTATAAAGATGCTTAGATTTTACTTCTAAGACACTTATATATCGTTTTTTTTTTTTTTTTTAATGAAAAACCGCACAATTTTGGCGGCGGAGCAGAGATATTAACAGGTTCGATTTGAGAAGACTTTTTAACCGTAATTTAAAAGAATGATTTTTTTAAGTTCTTAAACTCATAGATTATAATTCTAAAAATGTTTTCATGATTATATCTATTCATATGTGAAAACATTAGTATATAGCGATGGTGATAACTAACGCTCTCAATATTCAGATGTCATACAGGATTATATGACGAAATAATATTACAAATAGGTAAAAATTCAGTCAATGTTTCACAGTTACAACATATATATTACATTTTTCAATTTTACATATTTTTTCCTTTTATCATATTTAATTCCCAAACGTTTATTTTTCTTTGTATTTGATCTAACTTGAAACGTGAACTTTCTTCAAAAAAGCCTCGGAGGAAATGTGGAAACTGAATGGATTCTCATGTAACTGTCACCTGATCGACTCTTATTTATGATTAAAATCATCAATTCAGTACTTTTTTAATTATTGGTAAGATGTATTTACAATGCAGTTGCTCATTGGTGATCTAAACATGCTGAAATTCATTCGTACACGATAGACATGAAAAACAGAGGAAATTCGAACTGAAAATTCGCCAGCGTTCCTTACTTATAAATAAACTTCTAAAATCAGTAAAAGTAGTTCTAAATGACTAACTTAGTCACTACAAACAAATTATTAACCACAGAGATGTTTTCATAAGATTACGACTGTTTAATTTGTATTTTGTATCCTACTTGTACGATGTCTGGCTGAACCTCAAAGTTGGTCAACTTTGACTTGAAATTAAAAACTATTTGCACATGAAATCAAAATTCTAACAAATACGTTCTCTAAAACCATTTATTATTAATCATTTCTGAGAACTTACATTATTGTAAGGTAATCCAATTTTTTGCAAAAACACTTTTTATAAGAGCCCACTTTTCACGATTTTTCACCGTTTTTTATATAACTGCGCATGCGTTGGACTCGTTTTTTGGAGTCTTTTCTGGACTGAAATTCTCACTTCCGTTAACGCCGTTTTTGGAGTTCGTCTAGACTGGTTAACATGATAATAGGTCGGTAATTATTCAGCACAATGTGAAGTGATCATACTCAGCCATGCCTCACCGCACACAATAGAAAGCAGGGGCGGATCCAGGATTTGAAGTTAGGGGGGGCGCCAGATTAAGGCAGGGGGTCTGGGGGCTGCCTTGAGGCCCCCAGTGGGTCCACGGCAAAGCCCTGGTGGGGGCCCAGGGGGTGAAGCCCCCGGAAGCTCTTGGATTCTAGAGGTTTTGGAGGGTAAAAATGAGGTCTACCGAGTAGACATTTTAAACATTTTCTCAACAAAACTATGTTTTATGCAAACTTTGACAATTTTAGGGGGGGCGCGCGCCGGCTGCGCCCCCCCTTAAATCCGCCACTGGAAAGGACAGTTATCCAAACAATGGAATTGCATGTTTTGCTCTAAATTGTCCAAATGCAGCAATGTATAAACTATCTCTGCTTTGGGTTGTTTTTTAAAACCTCCCTAGTATAAATATTAATAGTCATTTAATTGCGACTTTTTGTCTCTTTTTAATAAAAAGAAAAACTTTGAAAAGTTGCATTGAAATAGCTAAATAAAGCTACCAGAGGTAAGTAAATAAAGCTACGTAGGTAGTTCTACCTACGTAGCTAAATCTAGTGATTGTACTGGACCTGTAGAAGACCCAAAAGGATTTGAAATGAGTTATAATATGTTGACGGCGCGACCGTTAGGGCGAGCGCAGATACTTATCCAGTTTTCATTTAGATCGTACTCGTTAAACCGCACGTGACGTTCAGTGCGTAGAAGACTCTGACATCACATGACGTCGTTTGCATGTTGCTTTACCAAACCGAAGCCTGAACAGGTCTGATTTCAATCAGTTTATGAATATTTTTCTGCAATAATCAGATATATTCATTAAATCAAGGCAAGTTTATTTTTCTTTTAACTTTTGTTGCTATTCTCGTGAGAACGTGGCTTTAACATTTGTGTACGAAGCTTGTGTACGAAGCGATGCATTGTGGGTCAAAATTACTGCAGAAAAAAATTCTATGAAATGAATGTGCAGTAGTCCGAATTTTCTCTTCGCCCTGGCGTTGTCATTAGAACTCGCAGTTACGAGCGTTGCTTCACGACGCTTGCTATTATGACATATAATATTGAAAATTAAAAGTTATATGTGGGAAAAAATCTGAACAGCTATCCCTTTTATTTGTTGAAAGTAGCATGCAGTTGTATTAAAGGTTTTTTGTCACAATGGTAAAACATAGAATTTAAGTTAATTAGTTTTAAAAAGTTGAATTTCATGTAAAAGATGGCTAAAACATAAATTGATTGGGTTGCAACTTATTCTCTGAAAAATCACTCAATGGACACCTTGATATTGGCGGATTGCGGAAAATTCAAATCAAGTGAGTTTATTCCATGCCGTAGAGAAGAGTATAAAGGCTTCTTTCAAAATTTGGAATGTCATGGCCTCTGGTTTGAAACAAGAGCCAAATTCAATTGTTGGAAAGTTGTTACATGATGCTCAGGTGACCTATATGGTCCATGGGCCTCTTGTTAACCCCACAATGTAATGAGGAATTCAAGGATAGCATGGAAAGTATAGGGAGAACAAGTTTGTCATGGTTTCTGGCCTCTCTAGAATTTCCATGCAATTCATGTTTTAGTGTCTCTCTGTTTAAATCCTGTGTTGATGTCGTTAATTGTAATAAATATTTTCTTTAAACAGTCAGTTATTTTATGATGGACATCAGCAATTAGCGGTTCAGCTCTCCAACCTTGTCAAAGCGCACCCTGCCTGTCCCCCTTCAGACAGATTGTTTAAAGTTGTCAAATTAGGATTAGATGCTGAAGAGGGTAAGTGCAAAGATTTTTTTTTATTTCCTTGAAAGACACTCTCTGAACTGCTAAAAAGAGAAAATGGTATCATCATTACATTAGAGATTCAAAGAAATGTTATCAAAATCCTGCTGATTTTGGGGATCATGGGACATAACTAGGGAATAAGGAAGTACTTTTACCTTAAACCATAAAGATGGATTTACCCTTTATTCAGTAGTTAAATGATAGTACTCTGTAGTAGCTCACATTATTATTGAATAAAAAAATTACTATATTCAGCATGAAATTAAATATGCTTTGTGTAAGATTCTCTCTATTTTTGTTTCAGAGCTTTCTGGAAATAAGAAAATAGGGGAACAGAATATTGCTCCTGGTTCAGGAATTGACTTGGAGTATGAAACAGATGGTAATATTTCAGTAATTGCAATGACTGATTCATCATATAATGATTTTACATTGTCTTCCATTTAATGAAAGAAGGTAATTTATTCACACATACAAGTGCATGACAGATGAAGTCAAGATTTCTAGCATGTCTGATATACAATAAAGTAAAATTGATCACAGTTTAATTAGATTGGTTTAGGAAATACAAACATTTAAAATATTTATTGTTGAAATAGATAATGAGAGAGATTAATACAGTTATTTTATGATTTTAGTCCAGTCCATTTCTCCAGAGGGAGCCCTGTATGAGACCTGTTATGTCACTGCCCACAAGGGACCGTGTAGAGCGGGGGCCTTCCACTCCTCCGGGAAACTCATAGCTACAGGTTCAGAGGATGCCTCCATCAAGGTTATTTATCAATATAACAAACGAAATAATTCTGTCATTATTGGCAACTTATAAATTGTTCTGGTATGATACTGTATGAGTGGAAATTTTAGCGAGATGCAAATTTAGCAATTTATCCTAAAAAATTAGTATATATTTTAAAAAGCAAGTTTTGAATGCTAACTAAAGAAACTGTTACAGAGTATACCAAATAGATTATAAATTGTTAGCATTGAAGATTCAATTTGAGTGATCTCAGCACCATTGCTGAAAATGCCAAAAGTGAATCCTTATTTGAATTTCTGTTTATGCTGTAAAAGGACTTCCATTATCTTTAAGATTTACTATTGGTGTTCTTTAGATTATAAAGATTAAAGAAGTATACCAGGCTTTACATATTTTATAAATTTCAGATCTTAGATGTGGATAGAATGTTGGCCAAGAGTGCAACTCCAGCAGAAATTATTGCCATGGAAACACCACAACAAGCCATGGAAAATCACCCAGTCATCAGAACGCTTTACGACCATGTAGATGTAAGAAACAAAAACGTTTGACATAGATCAACCATAGTTCTCTCGGTTTAAATGAATTTCTAAGAATTTTGAATTTATAAAAAACCAGCTTGGCATATTTGTCCATATATGATTGACTGTTATTTATAGAATTTTTCCACTATCTTCATTATCCTTGCAGGAAGTGACTTGTTTAGATTTTCACCCCACACATTCTATACTGGCCTCTGGCAGCACAGACTTCAGTGTTAGATTCTTTGAGTATTCCAAACCTTCCGTTAAGAAAGCTTACAAAAGTATACAGGAAGCGGCCGCCATCAGATCTCTGTCATTTCATCCATCAGGGGACTACATCTTAGTGGGAGCAGACCATCCTACAGGTATATACATATATAAAACTCAAATCATAAGTCTACACATGTAACTTACTTTTTAGCTCACTGAGCCGAAGGCTCAAGTGAGCTTTTCTGATCAGAATTTGTCCGTTGTCTGTCGTAGTCGTCGTTGTTGTCGTTAACTTTTCACATTTTCATCTTCTTCTCAAGAACCACTGGGCCAATTTCAACCAAACTTTTTCAAAGTATCCTTGGGTGAAGGGGATTCAAGTTTGTTCAAAAGAAGGGCCACGCCCTTTTCCAAGGGGAGATGATCATGAATTAGAGAAAAATTATTGGCATTTTTAAAAAATCTTTTTCTCAAGAACCACTGGGACAGGAAAGATGAAACTCATGTGGAATCATCCTCAGGTAGTGTAGATTAAAGTTTGTTCAAGTCATGACCCCCGGGGGTAGGGCGGGGCCAAAATGGCCGATCAAAGTTTTACATAGGAATATATATAGGAAAAATCTTTAAAAATCTTCTTCTCAAGAACCACTGGGCCAGGAAAGATGAAACTCATGTGGAATCATCCTCAGGTAGTGTAGATTCAAGTCTGTTCAAGTCATGACCCCCGGGGGTAGGGCGGGGCCAAAATGGCCGATCAAAGTTTTACATAGGAATATAGGAAAAATCTTTATAATTCTTCTTCTCAAGAACCACTGGGACAGGAAAGATGAAACGTGTGTGGAATCATCCTCAGGTAGTGTAGATTGAAGTTTGTTCAAGTCATGACCCTCGGGGGTAGGGCGGGGCCAAAATGGCCGATCAAAGTTTTACATAGGATCTTTAAAAATCTTCTTCTCAAGAACCACTGGGCCAGGAAAGATGAAACTCATGTGGAATCATCCTCAGGTAGTGTAGATTCAAATTTGTTCAAGTCATGACCCCCGGGGGTAGGGCGGGGCCAAAATGGCCGATCAAAGTTTTACATAGGAATATATAGGAAAAATCTTTAAAAATCTTCTTCTCAAGAACCACTGGGCCAGGAAAGATGAAACTCATGTGGAATCATCCTCAGGTAGTGTAGATTCAAGTTTGTTCAAGTCATGACCCCAGGGGGTAGGGCGGGGCCAAAATGGCCGATCAAAGTTTTACATAGGAATATAGGAAAAATCTTAAAAAATCTTCTTCTCAAGAACCACTGGGACAGGAAAGATGAAACTCATGTGAAATTATCCTCAGGTAGTGTAGATTCAAGTTTGTTCAAGTCATGACCACAGGGTAAGGGTGTGGCCAAAATGGCCGAACAAAGTTTTACATAGAAATATATAGGGAAACCTTTTTAAATCTTCTTTTCAAGTACTTCAAAGCCAGGATTAGTTATATTTGTATGGAATCATCCTCAGGTAATGGAGATTCTAGTTCGTTCAAATTATGATCCCCTTGGGGGTTAAAATTCAAGCCCCCCCCCCCCCCCAACTTAAGTTAACTTTCAGGTCTGATCTGATATGTGTTTTTTCCTAGCTGATGTGCTCAGGTGAGTGCTGTGGCCCCTGGGCCTCTTGTTTAGTTTCATACAGGTTCTTTTTTTCTCTGAAAATTCCAATGAATCTTTTTTTATACCCCCGCTCCGAAGGAGAGGGGGGTATTATTAGTTACATAGTCTTTTAGTGACAGGATATGGGATGATACCTGGTTAGTAAATTTCATACCTGGCGAGGCGGAGCCGAGTCAGGTATGAAATTTACTAACCAGGTATCATCCCATACCCTGTCACTAAATGACTATGTAACGAATTTACCCCACCGATGAAACATTAACGTTTTATCTGTAGTTTATAAAATGGTTTTCTCTGCTAAATGCTTCATTGCGCTTATACTGTGCCTATTATGACGTCACGTTTGTGTTTGTGACGTAATACATCGACCGGGTATAGATTTACTGACCGGGTATGGATTTACAACTGACCGGGTATAAGTAATCCACCACCTTCACGTGACAGACTTCAACCAATCGTAAGCCAGGATTTCACGGAAAAATCAACAGAGGTGGGGTAAACTGTTTTACCGTTGTGTGTCTGTCTGTCTGTGTGTCCGTCCGAAACAAATTTTTCGTCGCAGTTTTCTAAGCAACTACTCATCGTAGATGCTTGAAATTTTAACACAATCTTCTCTGAGGCATGCCATATAGTGGGATACATTTTTGCTCAAATCCGATGTCAACTTCCTGTTTGTCTGTGCCTCTGTCCGTTTCATACAGAACAAATTTTCGTCGCAGTTTTCTCAGCAACTACTCATCGCAGATGCTTGATATTTTAACACAATCTTCTCTGAGGCACCATACATTGTGATTCATTTTTGTTCAAATCCGATGTCAACTTCCTGTTTGTCTGTGCATCTGCCCGTTTCATACATATATAATTTCGTCGCAGTTTTCTAAGCAACTACTTATCACAGATACTTGAAATTTTAAAACAATCTTCTCTGAGGCATGCCATATGGTGGGATACATTTTTGTTCAAATCCGATATCAACTTCCTATTTGTCTGTGCGTCTGTCCATTTCATATATAACAAATCTTCGTCACAGATTTCTCATTAAGTATTTACAGCAGATGCTTTAAATTTTATTACACTCTTTGTTGAGGCACGCCATATGGTGGGATTTATTTTGATATGAATCTTATATATCAACTTCATATTTTCTGTGCATCTGCCTGTAATTGAACTTGTGTATTTTAACATGATAGTGCTTATTTACATCAGAGCGGGGGTATTACTAGTGAGCATTGGCTCACAGATTTCTTGTATTGAAAAAGAATAATAATGTTTTGCAATTGTTTTTTGCAGTGAGATTGTATGATGTGAACACATTCCAGTGCTTTGTCGGCAGAAACCCCAGCACACATCACACATTACCTATCACTACAGTGAGTATAGCCATCTGAAATTGAATGAATTGACAAATACATGTACCAGCATACACTGTACATGTGCTGTACAATCAGTTTTCTGCTTTTTCAATATGCATGTAGATAGTTTATCATCTAGCTTACATGTTTGTGTGTGTTTTGTAACAGTAGTATTCAGAAACATAAGATCAACTAAAAATCACTTCATCATCATCAAATTAAAAAATTTCTCTGAAAAAAACTAAGACATTATTCTAATTTTAGGTTAAATGGAGTCCCAATGCCAATTTGTATGCCACAGGTTCCTTAGATGGTGATATAAAAGTTTGGGATGGAGTCAGTAACTTGGTGATCAGCACATTTAAAAAAGCTCACGATGGGGAGGAAGTGTGTTCTGTCACCTTCTCCAGGAACTCAAAGGTCAGCAGGGGTCAAATGTCAGGACTGCAGAAAATTCATCAGAATCTATCAACCAACACTAAATCAATGATACATTTCAGATTCTTACAGGCTACATTTCATTATTAAATAGTAAAAAAAGAAAAAAATGCTAAAAAATGTAAAAATTCTTTAACAATTTCAAACTTACTTAATTAAATACACAATTACATGTATTATATACAAATATTTGATTTTGTATCCATTACTCATTGTTTCATTTGATTTCAGTATATATTGTCATCTGGGAAGGACTCACTGGTCAAACTATGGGAGTTGTCCACCAACAGGTGCCTGATTGTGTACACGGGGGCAGGGATGACAGGGAAGATGGAGCACGGGGCACAGGCTGTGTTTAACCACACAGAGGACTATAGTTAGTATAAAGATTCACATAGCAGCAAATGAATATGTAGTAGTGTAAGATACATGGCGTCCTACTAAGTTGGGCTAGTGCGTTAACCCTTTAGCTCAATTGGTAGAGCACTGGACTGGCAAGGTCCCGGGTTTGATCCTCAGCAGAGGCACAAAATTGTCTGTTACATTTGGCGCCCACGTTGGGACTCGGGTGTTCTCTGGCGGGTGAGAGTGATAGCCCCTAGAACTTCGCCCCACAGGTGTCGGCACTCCAAAAGAGATGAGGACCTCTCATTCTTTGGAGGGGGACAATGTAATATTGTAAGATACACAGCATCCTACTAAGTTGGGCTAGTGGGTTAACCCTTTAGATCAATTGGTAGAGCACTGGACTGGCAAGCCAGAGTTCCCGGGTTCGATCCTCAGCAGAGGCACAAAATTATCTCTGTTACAAATATTCAATATCATTATTAAATATTTACTAAACAAGATGTGTACATGTGTTGTCCTCATCAAAATATGACAAAGAACAATTGCAATTTCATTTTCTTTTGTTTGTACTTGTAGTTTTCTTCCCTGATGAGAACACCACTTCTCTGTGTTGCTGGGACTCCAGAAATGCAGAACGACAGAGACTGCTAGCCTTAGGTTCGTGTATCCTAAATTACAATACAAGATATCAGCTTGTAATTATTTTTTACCAGTTATTCTTACTGACAATAAGACATATTGGCAAAAAAAAGTTTTTTGAATACCACAGGTCACAATGGAGCCGTGAGGTACATTGGACACTCCCCCACTGGCCCTGCCTTTATCACGTGTAGTGAAGATTTCCGAGCCCGATTCTGGTACAGGAAGGCCGACACTGATTGACAGTCATTCAGACATTTATCATTTCATTTTGTACAGAGTCCATTAAAAGTCATACATCTGATCATTCTTTTATGCTTGTTTTTACTTAGTATGTTTTAGATTTCAATAAAAACAAGAGGCCCATGGGCCTTATAGGTCACCTGAGCATCATGCAGCAACTTTACAACGATTGATTTTGAAAAATCCATAACACCTAGTTTGCGAACAGTTGTACAAATATAGCTTGAATAAGCATGTCATTGTTTTCAAATTCTTTAATTTACCATGTAACTCCATTAATTCTGCAACAGTGAAGCATACATCACGTTCAAAGATGTTCCTAACTCTTTCGACAATATTTTTAACTTTAACCTGTTTCTTTGCAGACAATCCTTCGTCCGATTCAAACTCGCCACCACTCAAAAATTGTATTTTCCATTTAATACAAATACATAGATTATTTTTCATACAGATCCTAGTTTATACGGATTTTTTAAGCTTGTAGAAGAAGTTTCCGGAATGTAAAGTACAATTTTATTGCTACTCGCTGCTCCGTGACGTCCTCCAATGTCATGGTTTTTTGCTTCTTTTAATCAAGTCCATATGTATTTAGAAACCGATATCTTTTAAGTGGAGCGACATATTACATAACCCGATTTCATTTTAATTAATACAGCAATACTTTATTTAAACATGTAAATTTTATTTCGTTTCAGCTCCATTTATTAGAGGTATGGCTGTAAATACTATAAAGTGAAAATTAGTAAATTACTCAATTTTGACGGTGCTCCGTGACCCCATTTTTGCTGTTCTAAATCCTTGGTAATTCGAATAAATTTGAAGATGTATTCCAATTTTTTTACTCAGATTATTTGAATCTGTTGTTAAAATATTTGTACCAAATTTAATACCACGTTAAATAAAAAAGTTAGGACAAAAGTCTATGAACTTTTTGAATGACCCTCATGTTTATGTTTGAGTAGTTTGATAAAAAATAAAAGGTCCTAGTGAAGTTCAAGGTCATAGAAAATGTCATTATGAGAAACTGTATGAATTCCAAAACAGACTTGTATGAATGTATGATGTTTGTTTAACTATTAGGTAAAGAGTGAGTTCAAGGTCACAGAGAAGCGAGGTGAGATAATTGTAAAACAGTTGAATAACTTTCAATATGTTTCTTTGTTTACTTGTTAAAAGCAATGTTTCAACTAAAGGTGCAATTCTTTTTTTAAATAATATCAACAGAATTTCTGTCTCGCCTGAGACCTAAATATTTTTTGACAATAAATCATTTAAAACAATAATATACTGTCTGGAAGATTTTTATGTAAATGCCGGTTCAGAGGCACAAGGTTCAAGTATTTTGGAAATTAAAAAAAAAAGATATTCTGGAGGACCCTAAGTTTTCCGCAACAAACTTAAAAGTAATGAAAATTAAGATATGATTTACTAATAATTCCCTTTTTATTGACAATGGCAAGCAGCCCTACAAATAAAAGCACAGATAATTCAACAAATAAAATGATATACAATATTGTTCCACTAGTAGAAACTGAACAATGTATAATCAAGACTTTCATACACTTTTACAAAATGCCAGCATCATCTTTACTTAAACACACAGTAAATCACTCACTTGTTCGATAATTACTAGAATTTATACAAAAAATGACTTTCCAGAGGGTGCAAATAAACATAAAGAGAACATACTGTGTAAAAGGAACCATAGATTGAACAATAAATTAAATATGGAGAATAAACCTCTCAAAAAAAGAAATTTTTTAATGATTTGACTTTAATAGTTGTACAGTAGATATTTCTGTAAATAGAGTTTTTTTCCTTTTTTGCCCTTTCACACTTGTTAACAATTTTGCAAGAGTTCGACGACGAATAATCTTAAACTAAATTTTCACCAACATCTTAAGCTTACATTTTGTCCTCAATTTATCCATGCAACTAAAAACTGTACATGTACAATGAAACTAAATGCAAATGAAACCATCTATAATGCTTAGTAACATACAATGTATACAGAATCCAGGCCAAAATTCTTGTTAAAGTTGTATTGTTTTACCGGTACCATTCGTACAAACCTAAAAATAATGTTTCAATTTTTTCTGACGTACAGTATTTTTTTCAGAAATATTATATGTCTTTGTAGGGATACCTTAAAGAATTCCTTTCTTTAAATAAAATGAGAATACTTTTGACATTTCTATGGCCTTAATTCTAATTTCAGTAGTTTTTCATTTTGACTGTTTTAGTGCAGTTAAGCACATGTGACAACTTGGACCCTTTATATACAAAAGCTACCAATGAAAAAAAAATCTTTAAAAAAAAAAACAGAACACACAGTAATATCAATCTAAAATGTACAATTTGTTTTATAGCATTAATACTGATGAAAAAATCACTCAAAAAATTACAAGAATTAGTTTTAGGTATTAAATGAAATAGGTGGTAGGGATATGATCAATACATTATGATTGTTAAAAATAAATACCAGATAATCTACATCAATAAAATACAGTGTGAGACCTGTATTGACATGAAATAAATGACTAGCTTGTAACGATCTGTACTGATAAAACTGACCAAAGCTCTGGGTCCATAACTATCCACTACGTAATCACTAGTATAAATGACATGCTTTATACATTATTAATCACAGATTAGGTCTAAGAGAGCATTCTATCATATGTCTTCATTATAACTTTACAAAGACATCAAAAGTTATAGTTTGAAAGACAACATGAAACATTTACAAAACTGTATTAAACAAAACCTCTCCTTCATCAGTAAATAAAAATAAAAGTGTAGAAATAACTGGTTCTTTAAGTCCAAGAATAATTTTTTTAAGATGAAAGAAATCTTTGAAAGGTTTCCTTTTCTGTCATGTCTATTTATGGCCAAATTAATTTGAGTGCAGAATAGCAGTACATGGGAAATAAACTATTAAAGGCCAAAAAATTTTTATCCATAAATTTGTGTTTTAATAGGAACCGTTTAAGACAGAATTATAGAATCAGTACTTAAGGACGTTCAACTTCTCTGTTAAATTGACAAAGAGTTGACTGACTGTGCAGCATTGAAATGATCACAACCATTTAACCTGATTTAATATCCATGGCTGACAAATGATGAATGGTTTTCTTTTTGTAGTTATTTGACAAACAGGGACACAATACAGAGCATCCAACACTAGCTTCATAAAAAGATCACGTGTTCATGAGATTCTTACAAAAGAAATATTTTCTCTTGATTCAACTCCAACAGGATTATGCCGACCTGTCTCTTCTCTTACGACAGATTTCATTACGTAAACATAGGACGTAAACAAAGACAAACATTTGTACAATTACTTCCTATACTTAACATTTTGTGGTTTCAGTTTATAATGAACATTTTTAATTTGAAATGAGATCTTTTGAGACAAAAGAATTGTGCTTACCATTGTATTTTCTAGTTACATGTATCAATGAAATTGAGACCTGGTTTTATTTTATGAATTGGGAAAAGGATTTCATTACACAAATCCCAATCAATTAATAAATTAAAATAGCACATAAAGATTCAGCACCAATATTGAAAACAAAATCTACTACATACGTATGAACTATAAGCCACTCTATTTTAGTAGCATTAACTATTAATTTTGTCTAAATCATCGAATTTTTTTCAAGATCAATGTTGATGTAGTTTGTTTTATAAACTGTCAAAGTTGGGACAAGGCATTTAATTACACATATACTCTACAAACTGGTACATAGCACAATAAATCTCCAGAATTTGATTCAGGGACTTTGATTTACATGTACATTATCACATAACATCATCAGGACACCTCCAGTGTGGAGTACCTAGATTATCATAGAACGGGGTGTACCTAATAAAATAGAGATTATATACTGAAACTAATTTGAGCAAGAATGGAAACAATCAGAAATATTTGTCCAAAATAGCCGTATCAGATGGGTATAATACCAAATTCTTATTAGCAACCAAATGATAGAATGTATGAACTCCAAAAATGTTTTCTAAAAGAGGGAAATACCATGTCTATCTGTTATGAAAAGGGAATCTTCACCTTTTTTTCACAAAACAGGCATCATTACATTGTTAAGAGAGAAAAAAGACTTTGAATAAGAAGGCAAATACTGCAGATATCACTGTTTACACTGAAAAATTTCATGAATGGATATTAAAACTTGAATCTTTATCACATGATGTAGAAATTTACAAAACTATTGCACAATTATTCCAAAAGCTCATATATTTGTGTAACTATACTGAAGACTTGTTACATATTCGTTGTGCTTGTTAAGCTTGATTTCCGCGGTTATGAGATTATAGCAACACTAAGTCGGGGGTTGGCTGTCATGCCGTCTAAACTGTTAGAACGAACCAGGGTAGGTTTTTGGTTGATCCTCTCTATACCATCTTCATTAGACATCGCCTTGAAGGAAAAAAGTTAACATTCCATTAGGTTTCAAGGACATACACAGATATTAAAGCATTAAAATAATTGATTTCAATTATGCATATATGGAATAACTTTCTCATTTTATTGGTTTTATGATGAAGATAAGCAATTGTCTTGCATGAAAATTTGAAGCATTTAAAATCTTCACATTACTGTACATCAGGTTTATTAGAACATATGTGCAATACAATAAGGCAGAGTTGGCATGGTTATAGTAAATGATTTTCATAATAAGACCTAAGTTTACCTCTAGTTTGAGGGCTCTGTCTTTACTGAGTGGTTCTAATGGGAAGCTAAGGTCATTGGCATCAGCAAGTGCCCTCAGATCAAAGTCAGTGTTTGACTTGGCATAGGGCATTGCACTTCATGTCAGGCCTATCAAAAAACACGTTAATGTTGAACTGTAACATTTCTAGGTACTGTCTTTCACAAATCATTCCTGTAAAAACAAGATGTGTAAGTGAAAAACTGATGTCCCTGTTTGGTGACACTTGGCTAAAGTAAAAGATTTTCACATGTAGGTCAAACTTACAAAATCTACACTATAAAAATTTCATCTTTCCTGGCCCAGTGGTTCTAGAGAAGAAGATATTTAAAGATTTTACTTATATACTCCTATGTAAAACTTTGATTGGCCATTGTGGCTCATCACAAACTTGAAAAAACACATGAGTTTCATCTTTCCTGAAATAAAGATGTAAGCCCTAGCACAAACCATTCAAAACTTATGGCCAACAGGCAAAGGTTAGGTTAAACTTTTTGCTGAGACACAGATAGAAAGAAACCTTTATGTCCCCAATTCTTATATTTTTTACTGCAATTTTTCATATATTATTGCTTTTACATATTTTTTATGAAAAAAAAATGTAGATGTATATTAATTGGAAGGCATGCCATTTGCTGAAATCTCAGAATTATTGCTACCGAAGAAAATTATATCAATGTTTCTGCCTTTATTGATAAATACATGTACATCTCAGTCTTTGACATTACTGTTAACTATATATATAATAGCATAATAAAGCCTTACATGTCCTCCACTGCTATGTCCTTGAGGATCTGGCAGTAGTCTACATTCCACACAGCCTGGTCATCCCACACCTTGGACGCCAGCAGTATCGCACCCAGGACAATACGCTTCCAATTTGCCGGCATAATATCAATTTCTGCATAATGAAGTAACCTCTCCAAGTACACCTACAGCAAAAAGACTCAAAGCTCAAATAAAGAACAGGCATTTGTATTCAAAAGAGTAATAAAAATTTCTTAAATAATGATTTACTCAGGTAAGCAAATAGATATTAACCAAATTGATATTTTAGCATCCAAGATGAAATAGCACTCTGATACTTTTACTTTGTAAGCATGAACATATAGCTAGCAGCATTACCAGGGTAACTATTGCACATTCTGCAGTCAGCTGGGCTGCACTAAACAAGGTCCGAACGAATCTATAAATATGTTTGTGTTCCGGGTCTCGGCGGTCATAATCTTCTGGCACCTGGTCTCGCTGGAAAATTTTTTTTGCGGTAACGTGGAAAAGAAAAACGCATTGTGAATCAGGTTAGAGGTTCTTTTTTAGCACAATGAGATGTAAACAGAATGCTTAAAAAAAACAATTTTTTAAGGAAAACATGATAAATATTCAGATTTGTCTTCCACATATAAATAATTTTCTTGTAATTAGCTAGACGTGTTCTTACCGACAAAGGATGAAGCCTCTCATCAAAAATCTCCAATGTTCTGTTACTCTCGCGGTTTCGTATATGAAAGTAAATGGCGAAGGCCACGGCTTTTATCGTGTTTTTGAGGTTTGGTTGACTGACGGTGGAATCGTCAATAAATATTGTGGAACAGGAGCTGTACTTCCGCAGTACTGGTGTATTCTATCAATTAGAATTAACAGATTAAATCTCCAGCGGAGAGTGAAGAAAAATGAAAATGCTCATTTACACAAAGAATGAACAAAAATTCCTACTTAACCTGTATTTGTAACAGCATGTTACAATTCTAATACTTTAACTTTACCTGTATTTGTAGAACTCTGTTATCATAATGAGACTTCCTTCTATTCTTGTTGTCTACAAAAAAAGGATTAAAATATTGGAATTTCAATGAAGATACTAGTACATGAAAACCAGAGCATTTGATTACTTAAAAACTTATCTTCTCTAAGACAGTGATTGGTTTATGTGCATCAAAGGAATTAAATTTTGGATACACATTTTCAGTATTCTTAATTTCTTCTTACAATGTTTCTCTATGCATTTTCCCAAATATTTCCATCCTGCATGAAAAATCATTTGTCTGATCACTCTGATGTATAGACAGATCAAAAAAAAAATCACTTTTATACAAATCTGAAATCATCTGACTGTTATTTCTTCTTTTAAATTATTTACTGCCTTTTAGTAATATTAGAAATTCTTCTTTAATACTGTTTTAATACTATGAAGTCTTTGTACAAAACGAAAAAAATATTACTGTATAACTGTGTAAAGTCCTCTAATTTTTTAAGGTAAAAACAACATTGGAATATTAGGAAATACAAAATAGACCTGACTAAATTAAATTTGATTTAAGTTACACACAAATAAATACAGATGTTTGTGAGAAATCAAAATATTTACTATGAATGAAAAAGAAAACTGTGAAATCAGCATTACAGAATATGTTGACTCTCAAATGCATTATGTGCAATTAAAAAAGAAAGAAGATGTTAAAACATGCAGCAAACACAAATAAATACAGTAAACATTAGTATTTGATGGAAATGTCCTTAATGATACCGTACTTTTTGATCTAGATCTGTGCCTAACATCTAAAACAAAGAGAAAATGATTCAATTACTCTAGAAGGAAAAAAGCCAAGAAAACAAAAAATACTCATACATTTGATGTAAACAAAAGATGCTATCAGCAATAAAAATTATCAGAAAAGTTCAACTTTTTAAATCTTACAAGGTAAAATGACTTCAAAATGAAAAAAGGGGTTTAAATTTAGAAAATTCATTCTACATATAAACCAGATTGCTTTGATCATGTTTAGATGTAAAGATTTACAAAGTTATTGCCTTATTGGTGTGAAATTCCACACCACCTACTTTTATTTGTTAATTTCAAACTTTCACAAAGAACATATATATCTCAACTTAACTGATTGAAGGTTTAAAACTATAACGTATGTTTCAGTAATGTTTGATTTACATATTCTTTTACTCATTTTCATAACATGTATTTTCGTAGCAAACACAATGATATTGAAAATCAAGCATTATAATCTGATAATGGTTTATTCAACAGTTTGGTACATGTATTAAACGATCGAGCATCTATCAAGTACTAATAAATGCCCCTCACTTCAATTAGTAATCCAAATTCAATAGTATTTTTATAAAATACCTATCAACTCCTTGTGTTTTAAAAAATCATATTTTAATAAAATGCTTGGTAGGAAATAATTATAAATGAATTATTATTATACACTTAGGAAAACCCTCATTAGATGCCAGTGAGAAGCAGAGTATTAATTTAATCAAGGACCTGAAAACAGAACTGGAATGATTGGATAAGCTTGGTTTAAACTCTAATCCAAAGATGAAGACTTACTCTTGCTGATTTCACTCTGTGACCTAGATGGAAACAGCGGTCTTAAACTGGGGTCTGATGTAGGGTCCTCCTTTACATCTGAAATAGATTAGTTTTTCTTCTGAGGATTAAAGACAAAACGTTGTATCTACTTCTGTATTGATACAAAAAATGTGAATTATTTACCACAATAAGCACACAAGTGCTAGTTCTAATTACATGCACTGTAAATTTATATGTTTAAGGTACCATTCACTTAGCTGTAGAGGTGTAACAATACAGCGATTTATTAATCGTATTGATCGCAAAGTCTTATGATACACATACATGTATCGTATCAACATGTATATATCGTGATACAATAAAAGCTAATGTTCATTGTCTATTTGAAAATTATACAATAATTAGGACTGCCACAAATCAGAAAATTTTCGAATCAATTCAGTTCAAACAAAAAACTCGATTTTCGAACAATTTCGATTCGATTGTAAGAAATAGCACTTTTTTTAATTTTTTGTATATAATCTGTATAAATGTTTGATCATCATGATCATCAGACATTCTAATAAATAATGATTCATTCTTTTATGAGGATCATTAAGATAAATTGGAATGTAATCCCAAGAAACAAAGAAAATGCATGTACCTAATGCTCTAATTTCAAAGTATGACCCAAGAATCAAATGTCTGAAATCAAAACTATTAAAAATACTGGTCATTGGATTTAAAAGATGAAACATGCGAACATATCTTTCATACAAAACCAATGACTACATATTATGCTAAACATAAATGTATTCGTGATTTGCTTACAAAGCTGTTTTCAATTACCAAACTAGAAATGGTTAGATCCCTGCTGTGATTTAATTTTTGATTCACCAATACAATATCAAACCACCTATATAAGCACATTACTGTCATAACAAGAATGTCAATACCATATAAACCCTATTAACTGCCCTGGGCGCTTAGAAAAATTGCGAAAAGGGGGAGGTTTTTATGGTATTCTCTTTCTAATATTTAATCAAATAATATCATATCTGAACTTAAAAAATATTTTGAAAAAAAAAAAAATAAATTCAAAGAATCTCCAAAATAATGTCTAACTTTACTTTTAATGAAGACAATTCCCCCAAACTATGCTAAATGAATCATTTTCCACCTAGAAATTGGATAATAAACAAGTTTCATTTTCACTTATTTCAAATTTTGGAAGACTTTTGATACAATTCTAGATAATTTTAGTGACAGTACAGGGGGCCCTTTAATTTGCTACATTACAATTAAAAAAGACGTTAAACAGAGTCTATAGGACAATATCATTATTGTATATAATTATTTATTATAATGGATTATACGGTAAGTAATTTAGAGAGGATAATATTTCTAGTGAGGGGAGATTTTGCTAATGGAGAGGATAATTCTCTCTCGTAGGCACATCACACTGAAGATTAAAAAATATATTGCATTTTACTTTTAGAAGTTGGTTGCCCTGCTCACTTCCAGTGTCAATCTTCCTAATTCGCCGACTTAGTGAATAGCCAGACAAATATTACCTTCTGGATAGTTTTCCCGGTCACTGATGTGTGGGACTCCTGGCAGGGAGGTAGTGCTTCTATTGTTCGGGGTTAAATGTATATCTATCCCTGGCTGTTCCTCATAACCATACACATCTTGGGGCTTTCTTCTATCTTTGGACGGACTCGTATAAACACAACACGAGTGTTTATTTCCCATTTTTACTTGCTAAAGCTTAACAAAATTGTTTTCATGTCATCAAACATTAAAACGCCCATGCGTTTAATTTTTAAACACAATCACTCAGAAGTTGTTTCAGGCCGGGCCAGCCCAGCTGATCTTGGAGCACCTGCAGAGTGACGGCACGGATCGTTCACTCATTCAGCTTTTCCTGCATTAGCTTTTTCTAAGGTCAACCAATTCACCAAAAGTTACATATTTAAAGATCATCTGCTTCTTCTGCAACTTAATTGTAAATATCTAAAATATCTATCTTCTTTTGGAAACCGGAAATGAATTCATTTTCTCATTGAAGAAAATGTATCATAAATTCTGATTGGTCAAAATTTAGAACAAATAAAGTCGGTCCAAATAAGCAAATTAATTTATCTGGATTTTCGCAGAACCTTGCCCCTCGACCTTCCCCACACGTATAGGCCTAAAAATGCTCCTCTCCTTCACAATGCCATTTTCTTATTTAAAGTTTCTGTTGTTTAGATTAAAGAAAATAACAGGGACCTATATTAATGCTTATCACAATATGCATATTATGATATATGACTTTCATAATTCACATGTGTATTCTTTGTGACAAGTCCTTTCTTTGGGTACCACTAAATTGACCTCTTGACCTTGGAGTTTGACCCACTTTTACACAAAAATTCCAAACTTTACTTTGTTCGTACGTCTCTTCACATATGCATTTTTTGTTGCAAGACCTTTCATTGGATGCCACCAACTTTGACCCTGTGACCTTGATCTTGATGATTTCCATACTTATGAAAAAACTTTAACCTTGGCAATAACTTTTGAACGGTAGGGGCTAGAGCTTTCATACTTCACATATGTATTCCTCGTTAGAAATCCCTTCAATGAATAAAAAGAACTTTGACCCTTTGACCTTCGAGTTTGACCTACGTTTAAAAAAACATTGACCATATCTTTTAAAGGGTTAGAGCTAGTTCTTTCATACTTTATCTATTTAATCTTTGTGACAAGACTTTTCATTTGATATCAATACCTTTGACCCTTTGACCTTGAAGTTTGACCTACTTTTTAATTTTTTTAACCTTGGCCATAACTTTTAAACAATTAGGGATATGGTTTCCATACTTCACATATGTATTTTATGTGGCAAGATCTTTTATTGGATACCAATAACCTTGACCTTTTGACCTTATCGATTTCCGAATTATGAAAAAACATTAACCTTGGCAATAATTTTTAAACGGTTACGGCTAGGGCTTCCATACTTTACATATGCATTCTTTGTGGCAAGACCTTTCATTGGATACCAATAACCTCGACCTTCTGACCTTGAAGATTTCTGTACTTTAAAAAAACTTTAACCTGGTCATAACTTGGAAACAGGTTGTAATAGGGCTTTCATATTTCACAATTTTTCGTTACACCTCACTAACATATTGACAGTAGTGAAGGGAAAACTTCAAGATTACTGTGCAACAGTATATTCAATAAGTGGTGAGAATCAGATGTGGATACTCAAAAATTCCAAAGAACTTTTGGACAATTTGAAATCACAAGATTTTACCAAAATCAACAGCTTCAAAACTTACGACTTTTCAACTTTATACACAACCATTCCCCACGATAAATTAAAGTCCAGGCATTTTGATATCATTGACAACTGCTTTTTCAATAAAAATGGAACTCGTAAATTCACTTACCTGGTCATTGGTCATTTGCAAAACTATTTTGTTAAAACACATTCTGATTGCACACACAATTACTCTGAAGTTGACATTAAAAAATGCTTGAATTTCTGATTGACAATATCTATGTGGTTTTTGGAGACCAGGTCTTCCAACAATCTATTGGAATTCCCATGAGTACCAATTGCGCTCCGTTATTAGCAGACCTATTTTTGTATTCATATGAAGCAGAATTGGTGCAAAATCCTATGCGTGAACAGAAGAAAACACTTGCTGTGGCCTTCAACTCGACATTTAGATCTTTATATCGACGACGTATTGTCAATTAATAATGATAATTTCCATTCCTACGTCGATACGATATATCCTGGAGAGCTTGAGATAAAAGATACCACAGAGACTGACCCACATCTGTTTCATACTAACTTGGATATTTTACTTGAAAAAAAAAAACGTTAATTGTAATCTAACAACCAAGCTGTATGATAAACGTGATGACTTTGTCTTTTCTATCGTCAAATTCCTTTACTTATGCAACAATATACCTTCATCACCTGCATACGGAGTGTATACTAGTATATCTCAGATGATTCGATACGCAAGCGCATGCTCTACGTATGAACAATTTCTAAAACGCGGTAAATTATTGACAAGCAAGTTGATGAAACAAGAATATCAGCAGTCTCGTTTAAAGCCATCATTTCGTAAGTTCTATGGTCGATACAATGACCTTGTCAGCAAATACAATTTATGTTAAAGTCGAAAACTGATTGACGTTCTTCATACTAATTGTTAGTCCAGTATTTTTCATTGAATTGACGACGAATTTTTCCGTTATTTCCCGATCATGACAAGGAGCACACGGCGGGTGTGACCGGTCAGCTGGGGATGCTCACTCCTCCATGTTATCTGATCCTATCTTTGGAGGTCCGTGTTTGCTCTGCTCCTATTTTGTATTGTTTTATGACTTTGATATTAAATACTGTTCGTTATCTCCATATCCTTCTTCCAGTTAGGAGACCCTACTTTGGGTAATTATATATTAAATTTGCACGTAAGATAAGTTTAATCTTCACTATGTGCCATACGGGGGCAGCAGTAGGGCTGGGTAAAAATTCGATATTTCAATATATTGCAATACAATGACAAAAATATCGTATCGCAATACAATATTTTGTAATATCGATATATTGGCAATATGCTTAGATTGAGGAATTTTGTCATTAAATGTAAAAACAGACTTATGAAAGTTTGTTATTGAGCCAAACAGTAAGAGAGAAGTTGTTTTTTGGGAGCATTTCAGAACATCTTTCATTTTTTTCGTGTTGGTTACTTAGTTATGTACATTCTGCAGGTAAATAAAATATCATACATAATTTTAAATTATTTCTTCACCAAAAAATCAATCAGGGAGGCTCGATCCTGTGCTTTTGAGTCGATTTTGGTCTGGACCTTTATTTCTAAAATTCTGCATTATTTTTTTAGTTTTAAAAAACGCAATTATACACTGTAGTCCATTCAATTAGGACTGAGCCAGGAACTCGGTTTTGTGGCGGAAGGTTTTATAGAAGAAAATGATTAATTTTTACTTTTAGAACTATTTACATTATTGTTTATTTGAGATACCTATTTTTCCATGCTGGTTGCACATGCTGGTTGTTTTTTGATAATAATAATAATTAAAAAAAAAAACCAAAAAACAAACAAACAAACAAAAAATACGTTATGCTTGTTCTGAAATATCTATTGAATCAGTTTTTATGAATTCTTTTGACGCATTATAACAAATATAGAAAATATTCTTAAAGTCCAGGGGGAAAAAAATGAGCCAATTTTAACATAAAATTGACAAATTTTTGGTAATATCTAAAAATTAACATCATATACCTCGACTTTTGGTGTTATTTTCTGAATGTTTAAGATAACTTAAAAATAATTTTCAATGACAGAAAAATAACTTTTTGTGAGTGCAGAAAGGTCAATAATTGATTATGTGAAGAATTTTTAAATCTTCGGTCACATCACAAAAACTGCCTATAGTAAAGTGTGTCATTACATAGTTTTGACAGCCCCGTTTAAAAAAAATTTAGAAACTGTGCTGTAGAAGCTAATCGCTGGGTCGACTTTGAATGAGCAACAAAATTCGTTTTTATCCGATAGTTATTTTTCAAACTTTTTTAAAACCGGAAGTAAGGATTTCCCGCGTGCAAGCGGTTTTTGTCAACAAACAAAGTGAAAAAGAAAGATTGTAAAAAAGAGCCTAAATTGTATAAAATCATGAAATTGATGGACTGAAATTGACTGATATGATTCACTAGTGGTGTTTTTAAGGATCTTAAACAATACAGGTTTGTGATTTCACGGTGTAAATAACTTTGAAACCTGTTGCATGCGGTCAGTGAAGGAGTGATTTTGGTGCAAAGCTTTGGGGCCATGGATTGATATTAAATAATAGTTGAGAATGAAAATTAAATATGATAGCTCATATGGGTTACTTAACAGCTTAAAGAAGGCGTAATTTTCGGACAGACCATATATGATTCTACTGCTGTCAGAAACATGTAGACCCCCCCCCTTCTCAGCTGCAGATTTGTATAGCACCTGTAAAGAAATGTGGGATACAGGACCATAGAGATACAATTCATTGATTGGATTAAAATTTATTTACTGGTCACAGTTTGAGTAAAATACCTTATAGCGTCATACTTCAACACCAAATGTTTCACCATGGAAATATCATCAGACTTGAAGTCAAGTTGAACAGGTTGATCCAGTCCAGAGACTAATTCTACCTACGTACTACGTAGTAGGGCTGGGTATTGGCCTGAGATTTCATATTGCGATATGTTTTGCAATATTTTCAATGTAATTAAAATGGCATTTTCTTACTATATTTATTTTAATTTACATGCAGAATGTACATAACTGATAAGTAATCAACAGGGAAAAAATCTTGTTGATTACATTAAGTTATGCTCTGAAATACTCCCACAAAACAACTTGTCTTACTGTTTAGCTTAATATCAAACCTTTCATACATCCATTTTTATATTTAATGATAAAATATTCCTTAATCTAAGCTGCTAGCATATTGCCAGTATATTGATATTACAAAGACGTATTGCTATACAATATTTTTTGTCATTGTATTGCAACATATTGAAGTATCATTATTATTGCCCAGCTTTACTATGTAGGTATGTTAATCTACTCAAAGTAGCTATTTTTACTTACTTTTTGTATTTTCTGCATTTTGTGGCTAAAAGACCAAATGGCCCAACATGGTGAATACCATATTTTTTGATACAGTCACACAAATGATGAATACAGCAAAATTTTGACTAAAAAATGATTACTTCATGAATCGGCAATTCTACTGAAACATAAGTTTCTATGCAGAATCAATAATATACGAAGTATAATCATTTTTGGCCAAATTTTTGTCATACATGTATCCATCATCAGTGTGACTGTATCAAGAAATTTGTGCTCATCATGTTCCTGCGTTTGGCCACAAAATGCAAGTAAAGCAGAAAGTAGGTAAAAATAGCTACTTTAGGTAGGTTAACATACCTACGTAGCAAAGCTACGTAAGTAGAAATACAGTCTTGTTGAAATCCGTCGGTCCTGTCGGCAAGGCCGGTAAAAATTTGTCTGGACCGATAACATTTTGTCCCAAAAAGAAAAAAAAAGTTATTGTACCTTAATTTGTTGTAAATATAAAAGTTGACAAAATAATCTTTATTTTGAAGTTACGTAATGCAAATTTAATAAAGGTCGGGTAAATATACATGTATTTAAAACACTTTCCTGTCATTGAAGGTCACAAACACAGAAAAAAATGGCCGCATATGCGGCATGTTGACGATAGCCAAGTAAATTTGTTATCACAAAGTCATAAAACATTTCATGATATGTCTATTTTAAAGACTAATCTATCCCAAGAAAGGAAACTTGTTAGATTGAAGGCTATTGAAAATAATAAGGGGCATTTTGGTGCTGTTATTCATATGACTTTCTCAGCGTCAAAATAAGGTACAAGCATCTGGTCTGACAAAACTTTGACTGGTCCGACAAAACATTTGACTTTGTCAGACCAAATGTCTGACAGTGATGAAAAAATTTCGACAAGTCTGGAAATAGTCTTAGGGTTGGACCTGATAAAGGCTTATGTCACTAGAAAAATTTTTTTGACTGGTCTCTCAGGCTATCACCTTAAATTTTAACTGATCAACTCGGCATTTTCACTAACCCACCAGGTCAGTAGATTTTTAAAAGACTAGCCATAAACCATATAAATGATAACAATATTTTGTGAAGGCCTTTACACAAGTGCATGAAAGTTAACCAGTATGTAATGGTTTGAGCCATAGATATTGGCCTGGGTAGCTTAGTCAGTAGCACACCTGAATTGTCATGCAGGGATCATCGGTTTGATTCCTGGGTCATTAAACATTTTCTCCTTACACCTGTTACAAATGTCTCAGTATCTCAGTGTCTAGTGGTGGCATGTTATGCCAGAGGTCTTTGGTTTAAGACCAGACCTATTGATCATGTGTTTCCATTACCATGTGAGTAAAAAATGTTTTTTATCTTTAATCATACAGAATGACAGGATACCAGATAGAAACCAATGGCGAGCTGAAATACTCGGGGCTAGAGTCTGGCACCACTAACTGGAAACAGGGTACCATGGTTCTACACTGTAAAGACGGACCATGGAAACTAGATCTCTATATCAACTGTAACAGGACTGGACCAATCAAGTCCTACCAGGTAGTTCATTGTGACTTTTTAATCCAAGGTGTTTAGGTTGTAAAATTTACCTTGGATGGGTTTCAAATCAGCATTTCTTTGCATTTTTAGATTAACAGCAGCTCCGTCAAGAAGACCATTCTGAAGGAGAAGAATTACTTCCTAGAACTAATGTTGAGAAGTGGGGCCTGTAATATTTACTTCAGACCAGACAACAGAAGTTACCTGAAGATGAGAGAGTTAGATGCTGTGGTGCAAGACATCAAAAACAAGAAAGTAGAACAGAAACAAACCCCAAGTAAAGGTATTAACAACAAAGTATTAATGGTTTTCAAGGTAAATCTTGGGTGTAAAACCAGGTCTCATTTAATTGTTGATTTTGTAGATAGAGGTGTGGTCTCCAGACCAGGTCTGTTAGGAAATAGCCCCATGTCACAGAATGTGAAAACTCCGAAACAAGAAGCTATACCACAGCAGTTTACAAGGTAGATTCTCTCATAAAAAAATACAGGGTACGAGTATCATAAATCAAAATAATGGCTGATAATATTATAAATAAATATCGCAGTGTAATGCTTAAAAGGTTTAGGATTATTCTTTTCTGTATTCTCATGTGGAGCAAGTACATGTATGCACAACTTGAGCTTTTCTTTCTTTTATAAGCTGTAGGTAGTTAAAATTGGTTATACTTATGCATAAATATCAACTCTGTAACCTATGTATACAAAGCCTAATCATAGCTTGAAATCTCCAATTGATATCATAAAGAACTTTGAAATTTTAGTTTTGTTTTCAGCATGAAGGAACCTCCATCTAAAAGGGAAGACCACGTGTCACTGTACTGCGAGGAGGAGTATAATGAAAATAACGGGTAAATACAAGTAATCAAGGAGTTAAACATTGAGAGTATTTTGGATTTTATGCAGATATTGTGACGTTCTTTATAGATACAGCTTTACTAAGTTAGAAATAAAATGGTTCCCAATTTCATTTTCTCAAATAAAGTTTATCCCTTGTAGGTCAGAGAAGGAGAATTTTTTGTTCCGTGGTCTAGAGAAGAGTGATGCTATAACTAAACAGTCTAGCTCTGTGGACACAATCCGTACACCCAACTTTTATAATTCATCTAAACACACCTTATTTCCTGGCTATTCCTCTGCAAGGTAATAAAGGTCACCAACAAATGAATCAAAAGAACCTATCTGTTTTGTACGTAAAGCTTTAAGGCTTAAGAATTGTTGTTCTATTTATTCTACAGTGTAGGATCCTCGAGCAAAAAGCTGGAGCTGATGCCAGATCCCACTCCAAGACTCTCCACGGGAGTTAATTATTCCTGGTCCAAGAACAAGCTCTCTCTACCCCAGAAAGATAGCACTCAACTCTCAGGGTATGTTGTAATAATTTTTTTTATTGGTTGAATGTTCATATTCATTTTAAAGATTATATATTAAATATATAGGATTTTGAATAAATGGACTGCATTCATATTGCTATTTAGGTACATTACATGAAATGCAGTGAATGATTTCTTGCAGATTTTCCAACCTTGGCAACACCTGTTACATGAATGCTATTCTCCAGTCTTTGTTTCACTTGGAACCTTTTACAAGAGATCTAGTCCAAATAAATCGTAAAATCTCACGAAGTCTACCTCAGCAGTCCCTCTATCAGTAAGTCTAACTTACAAGTCAATGTACAGTACATAATCGCCTATAAGTCAGTTTTTTGGGGTTAAATTTTAGTCATAAATTCTATGTCAGACTTATAGGCGAGTCATAAAGAGATTGGTATTTTTCTGGACGCTGAAATTTCTGACAATTATCGAAGAAAATGTCTGCATACATGTATACATGAAAAATGTATTCTTAGATTATACATAAAGAACAAGTATTTAGGCTACATAAAATTGAAATTCTTGTTATCAGGCTCGCGTGCATCCGTTTTGAGGTAGCCGCATTGCTAATTTTATTGTATTTTTGATAAAATAAAAAGTTAGTATTGCGGAAACCAATCATGAAAAAAAAGTTCCGTCCTAATTTTTCGTAGTTTAGTAATCAAATATCACTTCTGATAGCCTTTGCAATGAGATTTTGGCTCCTTCGATTGAAAATACATTGGAAGACATTGCCTATGATGATCACACGCTGGTAAGCAATGGATAAAGTTAACCTTTTGGTCAGACATGGAAAGTATATCTGTGAATAAAAAAATTAATCTTTATTTGGAAGAAAATTCGAAAATTAAATTAAAAAAATACCTCCCTTATCTACTTGATTGCCATTAAATGATAAACAAAATGCCTCCCGTCCGCATCTCTTTTGGAGAAAGTTGGCCCAAGAACCAGAGAATTAAATTTGTATAGCCTTACATATTTAATTTTTTTCTTGTATCTTAAGTGTGCATTACTTATTTGTTAAATGAAACCAAGTTAAAACATCAATGGATTTACTTGAAATTGTTACCTGGTTTTGGCAAAAAAAGTTACCGACTTATATTAAAGCGGGTGAATGGCAGATCCCACCGAAATAACGTCAAAAAACACAACTGACTTGTAGGCGGACCGACTTATAGGCGAGTATATACGGTACATCATAAGTCATTGTATCATTATTTGATTAAGTTAACTTTTCAATCCATTGAAACACTAGGTGTACCTCACAAGTCAATATTCATCATAAAGTGTACAAGTCATTGTGTCATTAAGTTTACCATTCAAGTTATTGTAACACTAGGTTTACCTCGCATGTCAATTCATCTCGCAAGTCATTGTATCAGTAGGTGTACCTCACAATTCATTGTATCATTAAGTCATTTTCAAGACATTGTAACACTAGGTTTACCTCACAAGTCAATGCCTCACAAGTTATTGTATCAGTAGGTGTACTTCATAAGTCGTACCGTAAATCTGAAAATTTTTATGTCAGTTTTATTTTGCGAATCTGGGCCAAAAAGCTGTTGATTAATTTTACGTTTCAATATGTTGCAAATGACCACTGCTTTGTTTACATTTTATTATTGTTGATTTGTTTTTAAGAAAAAAAATTTTGTGATTCAGATCATTGGTACGGCTTCATGGCTCCCGAAAGCGGATTTTGTCAGACATTTCCAAGAGGGATTTACTCAGGAATGTTAAACAAGCAATATCCACAAGTGCCAAAAGATTCTCTGGCTACCAGCAACATGTGAGAACTAGTTTGATAGATAATGAAATATCTTTGGTTGACAAAATACTGAAATATCTTTGGTTGACAAAATTCCTAGTGAAGCTTAAGGCATGGAATACATTATAATGCATTCATTCTCTTAATCAGTATTTTATTTTCGTATTATGCAATTGTCTCGTTAAAGTTCTTTCAGGTGCTTTTTTCTTAGTTTTGATATGAGTAAAACTTCTTTCATGCTTAGAAAATTGAAGTCCCATGATTCTGCATATTAGTAACAACAGATTCATAAAGCTAGTACAGTGTATTTGTTTATTTACGACAGGATGCCCATGAATTTCTGAACCAGGTCTTGGATCAGTTAAAAGAAGAAGTAGCCAAAGTGATGAAGTCCACACCCAGTCCAAGCCGCAGTCCAAGGGAGATAACTGACACTGTAGATCTCATTAACCCTACACTGCAGAATTTTGAATTTGAAGTCACCCACTCAATTTCCTGTACAAAGTAGGCGGCTTCACTTCATGTGTTACATTCTTGCTTCTGTATAGATAAAAGTGAATATAATGGATGTGGCAAGAGTAATTTGCAATCAATTGCATTGGTCATTGTTCTAAAATATTATTGAAGGTGTTGGTGTCATAATGCACCTGTAGAAGAAAAGAACACAGATTAGTTTGATTTGAAAATGTAATAAGTGTAACATCACACAAACTGAGCATATTGCATAACCTTACTTTACTGAAAAAAAATCTTAAATATTGATTGACGGAAATACTACAGGTGACTAATGGATTGATTTTAAAATAATATATGTAGGTCTAATTGGTTAAAAAATGATAGTAAGATTTTAGTATTGTCAATGTAAACTAACTTTTGAAGGTTTCAGTATATTTCAAACCCTGTTTAATTTGGACTACGGCATTAGGCATCACAACTCTAATGGATATTTTTGACATTTTCATAAAAAGCCAAAACTTTACATGGAAGATGCCATAGAAAGCTTTTCAGAATTTTAATTATTTTTTTCAGTTGTTCAGAAAAAGTGACAAAAGCGGAGCAGTTCTATGACCTCTCCCTGGAGATGCCAAGAAAGAGGTAAAACCACAATTAGGGTACAAGCTTTCTTATCAGTAAGGCCTCTCTGCCATGAAACCATTTACAAGCAAAGGAACATATAAATGGTTGACATCTTTGTGTGTGGTAATTAAATATTGACAGTTTTGATGTATGGATATATTGTAAGAGGTTACTTTGATGGAATTCAGCATTTCTTTTACAGAACTGGATCTGCACCCTGTACAATCCAGAATGCATTAGACCTGTTCTTCAAGAAGGAAGCCATCGAGTATAGATGTGAAAAATGTGGCTGCTGTAAAGCCGAGGTTTCTCACAAATTCACCAGACTACCTAGGTGAATTATCCTCCAGTCTCAGATGAAGGGAGATACAAATTCTTCATCTCTGTTTGCTGTTATTTCTCCATTATATTGTGACAAAATTGGGACTTGTATATATATGATAGAAAGATCTTTTACTTGTAATACCAAAGAATGTTGAAAACCCTAAATAAGAAAATGAGGTTATGTAGCAATATAAAATTCTTGTTTATTTCATAACTTTGTTAAAGATCATGGAAAAATGTCTAAAGTTATTGAAAAACTAGCATGACTACATTATGATTTGTGTTTAATTTTTCAGGGTATTGATTTTGCATCTGAAACGTTACAATTACAACACCTCGTCCACAGTCCAGTCCAAGATGTTACAGAACATAGTGATTCCTAAGTACCTCAGCCTACATCACCATTGTGTGGAGGATACCAGTAAACCCTACCCCATCAGCTGGCCCCTCCCCATCCCAAGGTACTCCTCAGGACATGTGATAACAGTAGTGTGTTTAGTCACATTTTTGACAGATAAGTTTATAGAAGTACATGCTGTCATTGCTATGAAATCACCAATTATCCATATCAGTGCTACTATTATTGTTCTTTGATGGTTCTATGGAAGGATTTAAAATTTGTACACATATTATTCACCATATGAAGTTGTGAGATATTTTCGAATATATTGCAAGGATGTACTTTTATTATTCAAATGAAGGTGTGCAAATGGTTCATTTTTCTGCATTTTACTTTTTTAAAATTTTAATTGACTTGTTCATTTTGGGCTCATGTTTAAGGTTTGAACTACTAGAATATCTGTACAAAAACGTGAACTACAGCTTAAAACTACTCATAAAAACTTAAAAAAGAAACATAAGGGAAATAGTCTTGTCTGACAGAAATTTGAGACTTTTTCTATATTATATTATACATTTAAGTTATAAAATACACTTATTTTCAAGACTCTTTGTTACAAGTGATTTTTAATTACTTTTTTTAGTCCGCAGAAAAGCTTGGTTGAATCCCCTAAAGAAAGCACTCCCAGGCGCAAACTAGACATGAACAACAGGTATATTGTAAAAAAAAAAAAAAAAAATTATGTTTTTAGGTCACCTGAGTAAACTCAGGTGACCTATTGCTATCTGTTTTCGTCTGTCGTCCTGTGTTAACATTTGAACATTTTCAGCTTCTTCTCTGCAACCACTCGACCAATTTCCACCAAATTTTACATAAAGCATCTATGGGTGAAGGGAAACAAAAATTGTTAATTTCATGGTCCCTGCCCCCCCTGGGGCCTGAGGGGCGGGGCCAAAACCACTAAAATTAGTTCAATCTTTAAAAATCTTCTTCTTTACTCCTGGACATCAAGCAGTCAAACTGTTAGCATGAATGTAATGGCCATTGAGTCCTCTACCAAAATTGTGAAATTCAGGGTCCCAGGGTCAGGGGTTCTATTGCTAGGGTGGGGCTCTATTGATTATATAGTGAAAATGCATTATTTTTTTTAAAAAATCTTCTTCTCTGCTCCTGTATATCAAATAAACTAACCAAGTACATATTTATGATGAGGAAGAATGCCTTTTGCAAAATTGTGAATTTCATGGCCCCAGGGTCAGAGGTTCTAGTGTAGGGTGGGGCTCTATTGATTATATAGAGAAAATGCAGAATTTGTTTGAAAATCTTCTTCTCTGCTGTTGGGTATTCAACAAACTAAGTATATAGTAATGATGAGCAAGAATGCTTCTTTCAAAATTTTGAGTTTTATGGCCCTAGGGTCAGGGGTTCTGGTGTTAGGGTGGGGCTCTATTGACTATATAGTGAAAATACATTAATTCTTTGAAAATCTTCTTCTCTGCTCCTGAGTATTAGATAAACTAACTAAGTATATAGTTATGATCAGCAAGAATGCCTCTTCCAAAATTGTGAATTTTTATGGCCCCAAGGTCAGGGGTTCTGGTGTTAGGGCAGCGCTCTATTGATTATATAGTGAAAATAGATCATTTCTTTAAAAATCTTCTTCTCTGTTCCTGGGTATTAAATAAATTAACTTAGTACAGTTATGATGTGGAAGAATACCTTTGTGAATTTTATGACCCTAGGGTCAGGGGTTCTGTTGTTAGGATGGGGCTCTATTGGTTATATAGAGAAAATACAGAAATTGTTTGGAAATCTTCTTCTCTGCTCCCGGGTATTAAGCAGATGAACTACCTATATAGCTATGATGAGCAAGGGCCATTCTTCCTGAATTGTGAATTTCAACACCCCTGGGTCAGGGGTACCATAGAGGGGGCTCTACTTATATACTGGAAATGAATTAATTGATTGAAATCTTCTCCTTTGTATTAATCAAATATTTTTGATAAGTAAGGGTGCCTTTTCCAAAACTGTGAAATGTGTGGACCAAGGGTCAGGGGTTCATGTGTGGTAGTGGCACTATACTGATTATTGCTGAATATTACTGATTAGTCGAAATGCATTTTTTTGTTCCCCTATTCTGTCTATGGGTATTAAGTAACCAAACTAAACATGCTAAGTGTATAGTTATGATTAGCAATGGTGCCTCTTTCAAAATTGTGAATGCCATGACATCTAGTTTAAAACATGAACCAAAGTCAATCATTGTAAAGTTGTTGCATGATGCTCAGGTGACCTATAAGGCCCATGGGCCTCTTGTTTAATTTTGTATCTTATTATTTGTTTAAATATACAGTAATACATGTTTATAATGAAGTGCCAGGGATGGGTGATTTTGCTTTGTAATAAGTATAATCTGTTATGTCCATCAAGTTAACAATATGCATCAGTTCATCATAAGTATGTTCACTATTACCATGTTTTACTATACAATGTAAATGTGATTTTATTTGTTTCAGTTTTAAGTTTAAAAAGTCCAGAGTTCTCCCACTTTTTGATTCTGATGAGGACATTTCTTTAATAAGTTCTCCAAGCAAAAAACAGAAACTAGAAGATAACCAGGAAAATTCAGAGAACACGGTTAGTGGCTCCATCATTAGAAGAAAAAAAATGGAATATTAGCATGTGATAATTGAGTTTCAATTTTTTTGTTTGTTTATTAAAATACTGTTTTATTTTCAGGAGAAGAAGAGAGAACCCTTTAAGACTTTAACCCTAGCTGATACACAGGAGGATCCAGACCTGGCTAAGGCCTTAGAGTTGTCCCTACAGGAGGCCAACGAACGGGCACAGGTATCTGGTTTATAGACATAATATAATATAGACAGGTAGCAAGTTTACAGGCACACTATAATGTAGCAGTGGTATTAACTTTACAGACTCGTTATACTGTATACAGGGTTATATTCGCCCTTTTGCGCTTGCGGACAATTTAGCCCCTTTTGAATTTGCCCAGTCATAATTCTGTTTAAGAAATTATGCTGTGTAATTTGAGTTCGCCCGGTTTTAAATTTGCCCAATCAAGAAGAGGGCACAATGGGCAAAAATAAAACGGGGGTGAAATTTTTCCTGTATACAGTAATTGCCCAGCTGTATGTAGAAGTGGTGCATTTTTTTCACCTCAAGCCAGTTTTTGCCCTTCATCTCATTTGTAATGTTTTTACAGCAAGACCAGTATGGTGATGAGGTAGATGGAGGGGGGATAGAGGAGTCCGACTTCCAGAAAGCCCTGGAGATGAGTCGACTTGAGTCTGCTCAACCACAGCCTGATCACGGTACATTTATCTGCATGCTTGTCCTTCAGAAATTCATACTGAATGCTAGTTTTTAGCTCCAGCTAAATGTAAAAACCACCAACAGATTTATCAATTGATTCATAGTCATTTGTGCCTTATATAACAGAGGATAGAAACAGCACATTACAAATTCATTTATAAATGGCAAACTGCACTGGCAATAATTGTCTACAGTCATTTCTTATCCAGCTAACTGACATAATATACATGTCAATTGAGTTATTTCAGAATATAAACCAATTACATATAAATTAACTAAAGCATGTTAGATGCTCACCTTTTAAAAAATGTATAAATATAGCTAGATGTAATATGATAAATTATTTGGTCACATTTGTAAGACATTTGGTATTTTGTAGATTATGATTCTGGTCTCAATGGAATGTCAGAGGAAGAACAGATGAGGATTGCCATAGAGCAAAGTATGAGAGAATTCGAACAGACAAACTACCTACCGGATCCCGAAGAGGAGGAGGAGAACCAGTACAAGGGAACCAGTGATATAGAACAAACTCCGCAAAACAAGGGAGGGGACATAATCAAACAGTGCAGTGCTCTAGTGTATGAGACGTGCTTACAGAATGGACTGGAAAATAATGACAAAAACCGAGAGACCGAGGACTCTAAAGATAAAACTGAGGAGGACTCTGTGACGTACAGGTCAAAGTATTTTGTCGCAAAAGAGAAATGCAATGTCTGTGATACAAACAAAGCGGGGAATTCTTCTAAGGAGGAGGAGTGTAAGTGTAAAACGGACGCTTCTGACTGTAACGGAAATGACATCAGCAGTGGCAAGTCTCTATTGAATGGGGGGAGTATAAAGCAAGAAGGCAGCTTTGTCCCTAAACTGAGCACTGCAAGTGATTTCAAGTCCATGTTTGATGATGATGACTTTGACCAAGGTACAGCTGTACATGTGTCTGTACAGTATTATTACAAATATTTACTTACAAAGTAAAAAGTAGATAAATTTGTAAAATGACAAATCACTAATTTCTGA